>NW_024870821.1:1857500-2205000 GCF_019054845.1 Dipodomys spectabilis | reverse complement strand
GTTATAGTCATCTAAGTTAGATATTTCTTTTTGGAAATGTCAGCCCGTCACTTGTTCTCTCAGTTTTTCTCTCTCACTGATTTTTTTTTAAATAAATTCATTATTATTATTATTATTTTATTATTATTGTGATGTAGAGGGTTTTGTTACATAAGTGTGTTAATGACTACATTTCTTTTGTCCCTGTTTTTGTTATAGTCAGTCATGAGGCTTAACCCAGGGCCTGGGCACTGTACCTGAGCCCTTTTGCTGAAGAATGGCATTCATCTTGAGCCACTGCTCTACTTCCATGAGTGCATTTCTTCTTGGGCAATATCACACTTCCCTTCGTCTCTTCCAGTTTTCCTTTCCTTCCCGACCAACAAGTTTCATATTGCACTTTCAACATACTCTCAACTGAGTACCACTGCTGCATATGTTCATCTTTTGTCCCTCCATTTCTATGCCCCCTTTAACTTTCTAAATAGAGATAAATGAAAAAAATAACAAAAATGAAAAAAAATAAAGAAAAATATTAATTTGTTTCTGTTTCCTGGTCAGTGGCTATTTTTAGATAGGTTGTGTGTGTGTGTGTGTGTGTGTGTGTGTGTGTGTGTGTGTGTCTATACTGGGAGTTGAACTCAAGGAAGTGACCTTTAGCTTTTCAAGGCTGACACACTACAACTTGAACCAAACTTCCACTTCTGTATTTTGAACTGTTAATTGGAGATAAAAGTTTCACAGATTTTCCTACCTTGCGTAGCTACAACCCACTTTCCTAAGTTATCAGCCTTCTAAATAGCTAGAGTTACAGCTAGATGTGAACCACTGGTGGTGCTTGGCCTACCTTCTTTTTATTAAGTAGTTGAAATGTAAAAGAAAGTTGCAACAGTAGAACAAAAGAAATCAACTTAACTTACGCAGCTTCATTAAGTTTTAATAATTTGACACATTTGATATGTAGAGAACAACATTTTCTGTAAATTCCCCTGAAGTTTGGTTTTCATTTGGGGTTTTCCTCATCATGAACTTGATTTAATAACTTTTTAACTAATAAATACTGATGAGACTATGTCCAGAGGGTATTAATGTTGGCTTTCATTCTTGCCCATGTAATTGTAACCCCTCTGTACAGTATTTTCACAATAAAAAAAGGAAACGGTGCAAGCTAACACTTAAAATAAATTTGTGTGCTGGACTCTGATGATATATTCACATTCTTAGTCAGAAGACATTAGTGCCTGTTACAAATCACCTAAGTCTGACAAAACCCAGACTCAGGCCTTGTGACTACTTTCCTCTATGTCATTCTCTTAGAGAGCAATCCCGAGTCTCCAGTGACCATGACAGAGCTCTCCTGGACCCTCTCAGGCACAGTCAATATCACCACTCAGGTGTGTCACCTATAGAGTGATGTGATACTGGTGTCTGCTTCCTATGATAGAACAGCACAGGAATTGTTAGGTCCTTAACCTGTCCTCTGTACTGAGGGTTCCTCATTGAGCATTGAAAGCTAAGAATTAAGGAGACATTTAACTCTCTCTTCCTTATGCAGGTTGTGGCTCAGCTTTCCTTCTGTTGCTGTCATTTTCTGTGGAAAGAAATTATCTAAGCTCTAGAAGCCATTTTGCTTATTCTAGGCCCTTAGAGTAAGTCTGGGATTTATACTTAAACAAAAATATATGTAGTGATAAAAAAAATAGCAAACAACGTTTTTTCTATTCTATTTATTATCAAATATGTTTTCAAATTCTAACTTTTTTTATTCTGAATATGTCGTACAGATGGGTTAGAATTACATGGGCAAGGTAATGAGTGCATTTCATATGAAGCATTGTTTCTTCCTCTTTTGTTTCCCCTTACCATCCCATCCCATCTCCCACCCAATCCCAACCCCAGCCATAGTTGTAAGGTCATATTTTGACATAACAACTCGTACATTTCATTGTTGCAATGGGTCCACCTGCATCCCTAACTGAACGATTTTGTCCCATTCCACTCCACAAATTATAGCAACATCAAATACAGTGAAATCAGGGGTTATACCATTGAGGAGGGACATACAAAGCAACAAGGAAATCATCTTATAAATATGTTAGAAACCATCACAAGAAAGAAAAAGCATTTGAATCCTTATCTTCAGGTTCATTTCATCTAACATAAACTTTTCTGACCTTTTCTTCTTGTCTCAAAAATATACTAGTTATTGCAAGCAAGGGAAACCATGGGACTTATTTCTTTGGGCCTGGCTTACTTCACTTAACATAATTTTTTCCAAGTCTTTCCATTTCCTAACAAATGGGGCAATGTCATTCTTTTTGATGGAGGCAAAGAATTCCATTGTGTATATACCACATTTTCTTGATCCATTCATCTGCCGAGGATCATCAGGTTTGGTTCCATATCTTAGCTCTGGTAAATAATGCTGCAATAAACATAGTTGTGCTGGTAGCTTTAGTCTGTCTACCAATAACTCTTATTAGTAAGAGACACTTAATTAGCAGTCACTTTCTCAAACTCCTAACTTCATCAATGAGCTGTGTGAGAGAAGCCACAGCAAATGTCCTGGAAACTCCCCCCCCCCCAATCTAACTTCTTGCCCAGAAATGAGCGACTCTCTCCTAGGCCACCAATTTGAACAAAGAATACTGATTATATCTCAGATTAAATACCAAAGCTATATACCAAAGAAAGATAAGGACAAGAGATTAGTTTGACTTGGGAACAATGCAGATCACAAAGAGGAGTGCTAAGTTAACAGAAACAAAAATAAATTTTCCTTCATTCATATAGTACAATAAAAAGAGCTACTTTTCTCATTATCACTTAATTTTGGGTATATATACTTAGTACTAGATTCTTGAAACTCCTTGAAAACTCTTTGACATGAACTCAGAAGTTCTGTTGGTGTCAGCTTGACATTTTATGTAAAAAATTTTTAATTTTTATATTTTTAAAAATCTGTTTTATTCAAAGATGTTATGCAGAAGGGTTATATTTACATGAGTAAGATATATTTCTCATTAAAAAATTGTTACCCACTCCATTGTTGTTCTCCCTCTATCTCTTCCCTCCGCTCTTCCTCCCCAAACACCCACAAGGTTGTAAAGTTCACTCCCGCCATAGTGTACCCTGAGTATCATTGATGCAATGGGTCATCTTTAGTACTTCTTTCAGCATTTTGTTATTTCCCTTCCCTTTCCCCAATCAGATACATACATATATAGGATGGAGGGTACTAGAATCAAAGACAGGAATTGTCAGCGATAAAACAAATTTGAAAAGAAAAAATGAAATAAAGTAAGAAGAAAAACTAGCTACAGTACATGGGCTACATCAAGGTTGACAACTAAACAAAAGAAGACCTGCTGTTTCAATATCTTGGCATACAATTAGCATCATTTTGCATGGTCATACATACGTTTATAGTGTTTGAACTATTATAATCCTCTGTCAGGACTAACAGACTAATACTAATTGTTGCAAATGAAGGAAATCATAGAGCCTATGTTTCTTTGTCCTAGGCTTACTTCACGTAATATGATTTTTTCCAAGTCTTTGCAATTACTCATGAAAGTGACAATGTCATTCTTTCTGACAGAAGCATAAAGTTCTATTGTTTAAATATACCATGTTTTCTTGATCCACTCATCTATTGAAGGGCAACTGGGTTGGTTCCATATCTTAGCTATGGTAAACAATGCTGCAGTGAACATAGTTGTGCTGGTATCTTTTTGTGGTCTAGTTTGAGATTATTTGGTTGAAGGCTGAGAAGTGGGATTGTTGGATTTTAGGGTAGTTTTATGTTTAGTCTTTTGAGGAACCTCCATACTGCCCTCCATTCCCACCAACAGTGTAATAGTGTTCCCATTTAGACACATCCCAGTCAACATCTGTTATTATTTGTTCTCTTGATAATGGCTATTCTAACTGGGGTAAGGTGGAATCTCAATGTTGTTTTGATTTGCATTTCTTTTATGACCAGTGATGTTGAGCATCCCCCTTATCCTTTATAGAAGCAACATGATTACAGGTTTGTAGTGTCTCACTAGAGGCATAGAAACGTGTAATGTTGTGTGCTTTTAATTTTACATTCACTTTCTTGGAGCTCACACTGACAATAAAGGTTTATACTATTTCACTTACTGAAAAATAACTTATTTTCAAAAAGCATAAAAAACTCTTAGTCAGGGGTCCCAGTGAATACTAAGGAAAATTCTTTTTTTTAAATTGTAAATAGACAAATCTAAACATAAATCGCACAAAGTTAGATATATAGATGGCAAATAAATATACAAAAATGCTCAGAATCATATTTGTCATCAGAAAAATACTAAGTCAAAAATAAATGTGAATGAAATCTCAAACAGAATAAAAAATACCATTGAGAATATGAGGCAACAGGAATTCTATTTTTAATGTGAAAATACTGCACAGAGGGGGTGGGGGGGCAGGAGGAAAATTCTTTACTGAGAAATTTTTATTTGGTTTTATGTCACAAACATTTGTTGGATTTGTGCTTTTACCACCAAATATTCAACAAACCAAAAGCTATGTTGCCTCATTGGATTTTGCTTCAAAACTTAAAAAAATATTGTTTCATAATTTTGGTTTAGTCTTTCAGGGGTTTTTGGCTTTTGGAATGTTAGTGGGCCAGTACTCTGGATTGAGCTGAGGGTCTGGAAATCTTGCTTCGATTATTTTACTCAATGCTGTCATTGTGCCACTTGAACCACATCTCCAATTCTTGCTACTTAATTGAAGATAAGAATCTTGAGGATGTATTAGCTTGGGTTGGCATCAAATTGTGATCCTCAGATCCCACCTTCCTGAGTAGCTAAGATTACAAGAATGAGCCAGACCCTGGATATATTGTGATCTCTATGAAACCTAAACAATGGCAAAAAATTCGGAATCATAAGTGTATGGTTATGTATTTCAAAATTTATAGAAAAATACAGACTTTTGTCTGTGTGTGTATGTCATAAATGTGCAGATGGAAATGAGGATGAATCTGCTGGATTTGAGGAAAGATTTCACCTAGGGCTTTTCTCAGACTGGGCTATGCTGTACAGAATGTTTGAGACTAAAAGTGAGGTAAATGCTGTTATCAACCCATTCATCTACATCCCTTGCTAACATATGCATATCCTCTGGTGTTGTCATGGTTTCTTTTGTGTATGAGAGCCAGTACTGAGCTTGAATTCAGGGCCTGGATGTCCCTTAGCTTTGTATGCGATGCTAGTACTCTACCATTTGAAGCACAACTCCGCTTTCTGCCTTTTACTGGTTAACTGAAGGTAAGAGTTTTTTTTTTTTTTTCTCAAGTTCGCTTTGAGCTAAGATCCTCATATCTCAGGGTTATGAGTAGCTAGTTTTACACGCCTGAGCTTACAGTGCCTAGCTTTTCATTATTACTTTCACAAGCTAAGTGCTCACACACATTTCTTGCATTCAACAATCTCACATTTCACGCTATCTGACAATATGTGAAGAAAGATCGTTGAGTGCGTTTTACCAAATGGGCTTTTAGCCCCATTATCATCATTCTGGTCGGTAACTTACCCTTCAGTCAGTGAGTATATATTTCCCTCTTTCACTCTGCCTTTTTTTTTTACTGGAACTCAGAGAAATATTTTTGATACATCTTTCAAATATTATCTCCCAAATAGGATATATTATTCGAATTTGTTTGATAATATTTTAGGTGGAGGTGGTCTTGTGTGTCTGGATGTCTGTGGGAAGAGGCCGTCCTGCTGGGCTTCAGGCACAGAGCTGATGCTTCCTGTCTGCTGGTTGCAGAGAGGAAAGTTTTCTTCCTGACCAGGCTTTCTGTTGAGATCTTTTCATCTTAGACTTCTAATTAGCTAGGGTAACAAGAATGAACTACCACCAACTGGCTCGTTTTAGAAGTATTAGTTGCATTTCATTCATTGTTTTTATTTTTCCTGGAAAGTTGATCTAGGCATCCTGGTTGTACCTCATGATAATGTGATTTGTATAAGAACTTTTGCCTCTGCCATTTCTGAAAATCATTTCCTCAGTACTAGATAAATGAAAACCCTACTCCTTGAGAGTATTATAGTTAGAAGGCATCATGTGCAAACTTTCTTATAGTCTCTGCTTTTGTAAATATGCTTTTTAATTGTAAAAGTACTGTACAGTGGCTACAGTTACATGAGCAAGGTAATGAGTATATTTCCTATCAAGCATTGTTACCTCCTCCTTTGTTTTTCCCCTACCATCCATTCCCTCCCACCTCCAGTACTACACTTCCTCCACTTCCCCTTTCCACCTCTCTGCCTAAATTGTAAAGTTCGTTTTTCAACATAGTGTCTTGTACATCTCATTGCTACAATGGGTCAACAACCTTCATCTATAATTAAGCATTTGGTTTTTTTCCCACAAGATTGAGGACACCAACATAAAATACAGTGAAAACAGGGGTTATACCGTGGGGGAGGAACATACAAAGAAACAAAAAAATCACATAACTCACGTTACGAGATTGGGTGGGAGAATGATGACTATTAAATTAATTGCCTAACTATTCTATAGTTTTTAATCATTAAGGTTTATTAACTCAAAGTGGGATTAAAAATATTCAGAATAGTGGACTTTCTCTTTCAAATTCATTGACGTGTTGGAGCAGTATTGCTGTGATCTCTGCTTTGAAGGCCTTTTAGAATTCTGCTGTAATCCATCTGGTCCTTGGCTTTTCTTAGATGGAAGGTCTCTTATTGGTCTTTCTATTTCAATGCTTCATATGGGCCTGCTAAGTTTGTTTTACTCATCTTGGTTTAGTTTTGGCATGTCGATATTTGCTAGGAAAAGGTCCATTTCTGCCAAGTTCTCAAACTTATTAGAATAAAGGTTTGAGAAGTATTCCAATAAATGTTCTGAATTTTGACTTTTTCTGTGGTAATGTTTCCATTCTAATATATGAGTTTAATTATTTGGATGTGTTCTCTTATTTTGCTGATAAGATTTGCTAGGGGTCTGTCAATTTTGTTAATTTTTCAAAGAACCAACTCTTTGTTTTGTTGATTCTTTCTATTTTTTTTATTCTAATTCGTTTAATTCTGATTTAATTTTAATTATTTCTTCTGTCTACTGTATTAAGATTTATCTTGCTGCTCTTTTTCAAGGAGGATCAGATGTCTCATTAAATTGTTGATTTCAGCTATTTTCAATTTGTTGATGTAGGGAATAGAAAGACTTGGAAAAAATTGTATTAAGTAAAGTAAGCCAGGCCCAAAGAAACATAGGTCCCAAGCTTTCCATTATTTGCAATAACTAGTATATGTCTGAAAAAAGCAGAAATGGTCAGATAAGTCGATGTTAGGTGAAATGAACCCCAATATAAGGACTCAAATGGTTTTTCTTTCTTGCTATTGTTTCTAAAGTATTGATATGATGATTTCTTTGTTGTTTGTATGTCCCTCCCCCACGGTTTAACCCCTGTTTTCACTGTTCTTAATGTTGGTATAATTTGTGGAGAATGGAAAAAGTAAATTGTTTAAATAGGGGTAAAGGTGGACCCATTGCAACAATGAGTTATACAAGATCTTATATTGAAAAATGAACTTTACAACTTTGTTGCAGGGCAGGGGGAAAGGGGAGGTTGGAGGGGGAGATGGGAAGGAATGGGAAAGGGAAACAAAAGAGGACACAACACTGCTTGATAACAAAGGTACTCATTACCTTGCTCCTGTAATTGTAACCCCTCTGTACAGTATTTGCACCATAAAATATATTCAGAATGATGGAATGTGGCTAGTACTCATTTGATGTGTGTGGACAGATCATCAGAATTCTGATGATTAATAAAAATATATCTTCTAATTTCCAGTTGTAGACTACTATGCTAACTGGGAGGAGACATTGTTGATGCCAGGGCTTTGAAAGCTGGTAATGAAGCAGAATATCAGGGGAGAGTATTTGGGAAGGATATAATTTCCAAGGTTCATACGAATTATATTGAACTAGAAAGCTAAGTGATGAATGACTGAGAACCAAATTTTATTTCGTAGCTTGTTTTATGAAGTCCAGGGATTTGAACCTAGGGCCTGAGTGCTGTCCCTTAGTTTCTTTTTTCTCAAGCCTACTACTGTACCAGTTGAACCAAAGCTTCAGGTCCATATTTTTGGTGGTTAATTGGGGATCAGTATTTCCAAATTTCCTCTTTGGGATGGCTTCAAACTTGATCCTCAGGTATCAGCCTCTTTAGTAGCTAGCATTCCAGTTATGAGCCACCAGAGCCCGGCTAGAACCACATTTTAAAAGTGAATCAGATGTGTCTACCTACTATTTGAGCACTTTGGATCCAGTGAGACATCAGATTTAGAATAACATCAGAAATTTTCTTCTTGTAGCCCACAGCATCCCATACCTATCTAATTTATTCATATCTTCATTTTTAATCTTTTTTCTTCATTGTACCTTTCTATTTTTACTTCACAAGGAAGCATGTCAGTGCTGTTTACCTTTTCTGAAGCAAGTGACATCCATTCCCATCAATAGGATTGTACTTGCTGATCTTACTGCCTGGAGTACCTGCTTCTAGATAATTGCATAGATGATGGCTCTCAGGTTAACTATCTCAGCCGCAGGAAAGTTGTTGCTACAAATCCACAAATGTCATGTCTGTGATTTGTAGAAATTATCATTATGATTTCTGGTTTCCTTTTCAGCATGGAATTGGTGAGGAGAGAGCCACATTCACTTCTGTTTCTCCAACACATGTAATAGTGTCTGGTCCTTAGTGCTCAGGAGCCTTCCATGTAGATCAGCCTTCTCCAGCTGAATTTATCCTAGCTTCTTTTTAGGACAGCTCTTCAAGCTGAAGTCAGGTGACTAGCAGCCATTCTTTCTCATTCTTTGTGCCTTTCTGTGTCTCTGAGTCCACTTCAGGGCAAGATCAGTGCCTGACACCTATTTGCTGCTGTGGAAAGGTGGCTATAACATCATAGAAGATATTACCAATATTTAAGCTTTGTGGGAACACCCATCCCCACCCAATTTCTCCAAGCCAGGTGTCTCCAATGCCCTGGAGTGCATTCCACGATTCGGCAACCAAACTATCACCCACTCCCTGCTGCACTGTGTATATTTCCATTTCCTTTAAAAAAATCAGACATATATATATATATATATATATATGTAATTATATATAATTTTATGTATCTGTAAGTCTTTGTGCATCTCACTTAAGCCCTTGCATATTTCTATGTATTTGCAGCTTTGGAAGGGAAATGAGGTTGAATTCAACATACTTAGAAACACTTTTGGAGGGAACGCCAACTTTCAATCTAATGTTCTACAGATGGTCATCTTGGTACAGGAACTGAGTAGACCGTCATAGAATAACAGGCTTGTCCTGATTTGTACTGACTTTCCTCTGGGGTTAGGGAGGATGATCCCACTGCATATGTGGCTCTGTTACACCGCAGGGCTAGGCCTCCTCTCAAAATCTAATGCCATGGGGGTAAGAGAGAATAAAACTCAGAACCCAGCTTCCCAAATCACTAAGATTAGAGTCCTGAGTCTCATGTACTTAATTCAAAGCTGCTTGAGTATATATAATGTAGTGAGTTTCATTATATTTACTTCATAGACAGATATACAAATATCTTTATATATTAATTCATCTATTTATAATGTTATATCTAGAAACATACAAATGCATTTTCATATAATTATAATCTGTTATATTACCACTTTCTCCAATAATGGCTTACAGTAATGTTTTGTGAAAAACATTAGTGAAAATGTTAAATGATCTTGTAGTATGAAAAATCATATTCAATCTTATATATCATATAATATACTATATATAATATAAAGAACATAACATGTATTTACATATAACTGATTTAATTATGGTTTTTCCTTCCTGATTTTGTCCATCGATGTAAGCCTTCTTTCTTCTATTGATGATGGCTTTTACTTTCCACACAGGTATTTCCCATGTATTTTGACAAATATTTTCCATCCTAATTAGATTTTTGATATTATTGGAGCCAAATGTTTCTATATTTGCCAAAGCACAATGAATATGTATACAGACTTGAACTCACTGTTGGAAGGGAGTTTCACATACCACTATAAGCATTGTAGCATTTTTCCCAATTGACAGACAGCTTTCTAGGACATCTGATCTCTTAAGTCTAGAGAGTTTTTTTTTGATGAAAAAATTTTTATTGTGAAAATACTGTACAGAGGGGTTACAATTACATGGGAAAGATAATGAGTACATTTCTTATCAAGCATTGTCACCTCCTCCTTTGTTTCTACTTCCCATCCCTTATCATCCTCCCCCTGTCCTAGAGCTTTTGCAGCCACCTTATCTCCCCATGCAGGCATGCCCTGGCTTCCTTGCCACTCCCTGTGCATTTAACAGTTCCCATTATATTCAGTAGGCTCTCTTGTACAGCCCCCTGTCACTCTGTGTTTTCCCACACAGAGAACATATGTGCATGGTGCTTTAGATTGTAGGTTGAAAAAAAAAACAAAATTAGGGTTCCAAAGGGAGGTGAAGGGTAAACAAAGGAGGAGGCTGCAATGCTTGGTAAGAAATGTATGCATTATCTTGCCCATGTAATTGTAACCCTTCTGCACAGTATGTTCACAAATAAAATAAAATTAAAAAAATTGTATAACATAAACGTTGACATTTTAATAACATTAGAAATATAAATAGAATGAACATCTTACAACAATTAGAAACAAAAAGAAAAATAAAGATTTCCCAGGAAGAGGGGAAGGAATCTCTAAATCTAGAATGGCCTCTAAGTTATCTTCAGGCAGAAATTCTGCCTCAGAGTCCTCAAAGGAATCTCATTAAAGACAGGATTTTCTTCCTTAGTGGAAGGAGGGACAGATATTAATTTCTCAATTGGATTTTATTCCCTGCATCAGGACAGATTGGTCTGGATATTCTGTGAGGATAGATTCCCTTTCCTCAACTGAATTTAGATTTTGGACCTCACTTATTGGTTTTCCTGAACATAGACTGGGATCATTTCCATTAACACACATTTATTCTGCACACTAAGACCAGTGTTTTTTGACTGGTTTGGAGGCGATCTAGGTGAATTGTGAACATCAGTGGAAGACATCTTCTTCTTCGGTGGTATGTGCAGGTACACCTGCATCACATATGGGGATCAGAACCAGTGGAATGTCCACAAGACTGAAAACCTGTTTTGGCCTTTCTACAAATTGAAACAACCCTCTATGTTCACATGCTCTCTGGAATCCAGTGATGGCTTCCAATCTCCATCAGTCACTATAAGCAACATCTCTGGTGGGTTCTTTACCTGTATTTCAGCAGGAACTCCTCTACGGTAACGCAAACCTGAGAATGGAAATAGGTACAGGAACATTAGAGTGGACTCTAGAAGTTAAGGTATGACTAAACTTCTATGAAGATCTAATGGGGGAAGCTGTAGAACTTGAGTATGGACTGAATACTGATGAGAGGCTATCTCCTAATGAGTGGCTTCGTCCAATTTCTTTTAAAAGTGAGAAAAGACATTACCTAGCAGAGAATATCCATAAAAGAACATTTTGCCAAGCTGGGTAATACTAAGGACTCTTGGCCAATCAAGCCCATCCCTAGAGACCCAAGTGTCATCCCTACTAACGAGCTCTGAGACATCTAAACAAGGACTTATTGCTCTTTTTCTTGGTCTCACGGGTCATGCGTTGCTCCAGTGGGTCCAGAAGAATATGTAAGTGGAAGAGGAGGTCTGAAATCATCAGGCTAGAAGTCCATCCACATAGTGAAGATGGAACAAACGATTGCTGACAAGGAAAATAAGAGTCTGCCTTCCCCATCCTAAGACTTCTACCATGGACCCTTTCTGTCAGAACTTGCAATTTGGCAGGACTTGCATGTTGGGAAGTGGAAGAGACTCCTGCAAGAAAGATGTTTCTCAAAACCAAAGGATGACATTGCCCCATTTGTTATGAAATGAAAAGACTTGGAAAAATTATATTAAGTGAAGTAAACCAGGCCCAAAGAAACATAGGTACCACGGTTTCCCTCATTTGTATTAACTAGTATATGTCTGAGACAAGCAGAAAAGTTCAGATAAGTTGATGTTAGGCAAAATGAAAGCCAAGATAAGGAATCAAATAGTTTTTTTTTTTCTTGCTATTATTTCTAACATATTTATAAGATGATTTCTTGTTGTTTGTATGTTTCTCCCTCCATGATATAACCTGTCTTTTCACTGTATTTATTGTTGGTATAATATCTGGAGGGAAAGGAAAAAAGAAATTGTTTAATTAGGGATACAGGTGGAACCATTACAACAATGAGTTGTACAAGACGTTGTGTCGAAAAACGGACTTTAAAACTTTCGCATGGGATAACAGGGGTGGGAGAGATGGGAAGGGATGGTAAGTGGAAACAAAAGAGGAGGCAACAATGCTGGATAAGAAATGTACTCATTACCTTGCTCATGTAATTGTAACTCCTCTGTAAGGAATTTTCACAAAAGAAGTAGTTTCTCAAATATAATCCTCCAAAACTCTCCCTGTGATAGGCAAAGGTTTTTCCCCACTGGATCTGACTTGCTACACACAATCCTCCCTGTCATCCATGAGAGTCCAAAACCACAACCACATCCACTACTGTGTAATCTGCTGTCCACTAAAGTGCCAAGCCTCAACCTCCTGGTGAAAATCACAACTGGTGAACAAAGCTGACTTTGATTCAGAAAACTGAAAGATACTCATTTTTCAAGGACAGAACTTCTCTTCGTGCCAATGTCCACTTACTTTTTCATTTGTTCATCTTCCTCTCAGTTACGGTAGATGGATCTGTATCAATGGGACGAGAGAAGGAAGTTAACTCTACGCTTCTCCTTTTATGAACAGGACATACATGGGACTAGCTAAGTCCCACATGGTAATGTAAACATGACAGACAAAAAGTGGAGATACATCTATAGAGTTTCATGGAAATTCTGTGAAGAGGCTTATATGCACCTGTCCAAATAAATACACAATGGCTTATGCCTGAAATACTACTAATCATGAGGGTGAGATCTGAGGATCACAGTTTCAACCCAGTCTAGTCAGTAAAATTCTAAAGACACATATTCAATTAACCAGCCAAAGGCCAGAACTGGATCTGGGGCTCAAATGGTAGAGTGCTATCTCTGAGCACCCATGGGACAGCACTCAGGCCCCAAACTCAAGTTCAAGTTTTGTCCTTTCTTTCAATTCCTTAAAAGGCCTCCAAGATAGTGATTTCCTAGGCGAGGGTGGATGTTGGGTGCCACTGGCTCATGCATTTAGTCTTAGCCTTAGCAAACTGTTAAGGCTCCACTAGCTTCTGAGGAAAATGGAATATTCTGGCAGCCCAGTCCTAAGAAATTAGCCAGGGTGTGCACTTCTTTGTCTCAAGCCAAGCTCCTGTGATAAGGCCCCAGTGATACAGTCTCAGAGAGGTGCCAAGTATTCCAATAATCTGCCAGGGGGTCTCATCAGCTGTGGGTTTGAGGGAGGAACACTTACTTTTTAAACAAAAAAATCCAGCACCTGCTTAATTGTCTCCCACTGTCTATAGTGGTGGAGGAAGTTTCCAACATAGAAGAGATCTCCTTTCTGGTAGGCACGGACCAGGTCCATCACTAGCATTTCCAACAAGCCTGAGTCCAGACTCCATACATTATAAGGAATATACAGGGTCTCGGTTGACTCCTTGTCACATTAAGGTGGTAAAAAGAATGAATCTTTCAAAAATGGAAATGGAAGTACACTTCAAATTGAGTAATTGTAATAGAGTGGATTGAAAACTACACAGTAAATATTTTCTCAGTATATACATATAAAAGCACACAAGAAGAATGTTCTAGTATATGCTAGGACGAGATTAAATAGGTTTCCTGTGATGGTTATACCTTACCTGAGTTGCCTTGTGCTTCCCTTGGTTTCTTCTTATAACAAGGGCTGGGACACTGGATTTGTGGTTTGGCACTGATCCAATGTCTGCAGCTTCAAGTGAGGCACTCACACCTCTCATGCCTGAGACCTGAGTTTCTTGAACTTTGAAAACCATTCTTGTTCTTGAGCCACAGGCCAAGTGACTGTCTTGAGCTGACTGTCATTTAACAGTTACCTGGTTCTCAGGACTCTATATTCTATACATTGTGAGGGAGCTAGTGGCTAGTGTCATGTCTCAGGGCCCAATGATCTAAGCTGCTTGCTTATATAAGACCATCCCAAAGATAAAGTGGAGACTTAAATCTCTCTTCCCACATCACTATATACGTATGTGGACATTGTCAAATCCCAACAACCTCAGCTAAGACTAGGAACACTGCCTTGGGCAGATGAAAAATGAGTAAAAGTTCTAATGGTTGGAAGGTGAAGATGAGTGGAAGAAGTATAGAGAACAGGATATCAATACTTGTGAAAGTATGTCAGATGTGAGGATAGTGGTGGAGGACATGTATGTCTGAGATTAAAAATAAGAGACATGAGGTGAACCAAGGAAAGCACAGGTGGAACTGGGGGGTCCTGTGGAGGCCAGACCATGTAAGACTGTGCAGGTCACATCAGATGCTAAAAAAGAACAGGAAATCACTGGGCGGGGGGGGAGGACGGAGAGGGCACAGCAGTCTGAATGCCACTTTGGCATACAAGGTGAAAATGCAGGGAGCCACGTGACAGCCGGATGACTGTGCGTTTTGAGGTAAGGTACAAATCACACAGGGCAGAGGGAAGGATTGAATTTGGGAGAGAGAGTCACAAAGGGAGCTCCATGGGTGATTCTTAGGTTTCTAGTTTGTGGGAAACCACTAAGAAGGCTCAGAGGCTTTTAATGAAAGTAATTTGCTAAATCCTGGAGATGTGGAGTACAAGGAATATTTGGGATCAGGGGAGGTGTCCAGAAGTATACTGAAGGAAGGATTCAGAGATAATTTCTGGAGCTATACCTGACTGTTTAAGGCACAGGATACATAAGATCCTACAAACGGGCTCTAGAAGAAGAGAAGCTGAAGGAAATGGCATTTAAAAAGACATACAAGACAACAATGAGCCTGCAAAGGAGAATCTGAGAGGCAGAAGGAAAACCAGTACAGTGATGTCAGAAACCATTGAGAGGATATGTTTAAGAAATCAATAAAATCCAATGCTTCTGAGAACCAAGAAGACTCAGGTTGAAACATCCATTACATCAGGAGACATGGTTACAAATTGCAGAAGGACGACAGGGAAGGAGTGAAGTGAGGAACGATGATGTGGTATGGAAATTAAGAAAGAATGCACACAACTCAGAAAGTGGGATGCATGAGAGAATGGAAGGTCAAGAGAAGAGTCAGCAGATTTCTGAGTGCCAAGCATCAGTAGCTCACAACTATAATCCTAACTACTCAGGAGGCTGAGATCTGAGAACCACAGTTCAAACCCAGTCTGGATACACAAATCCTTCAGACTCTTATCTCCAATTAACCAGCAAAAAGTACATAACTGGAGGCATGGCTCTAGCAGATGGTGCCAGTCATGAGCAAAAATCCAAGTGAGAACACAAGTCCCTGAGTTCAAGTCCCAGCACCAGCATGAGAATGACCGTGTTTAAAATGTTGATTTCAAGACCAGAGCTGAGAGAAAGAGATGAATACAGGTGGGGAGGGAGGAGTCAGAAGTATGAAACTTCTATGAAGTAGAGAGAGAAAAGACCAAAAGCTTGAAGAGCTGTGAGAAAATAGTCTTTTACCCGGAGGGCAGAAGCTACAAGGTGAGTGTCTATAGATAGGTTTGTACCTTTGACAGTGAGAAAACTGTGAAGTTCCCATCTGATGGCTCCAACCTTGTTTATGACACAAAGATGCACAGGAGAATGAAAGAGGAGGTGAGAGGAAAGAGGCAAAGGGTAGTGTCAGAGTTCTGAGCAGACAAGAAGGAATAAGCTGTAAGGTGTTAAAAGTGAAACATTGAAATGGATTGCTAGGTGGAACTGAGGGATCATTTCAGAATACTGGGGGTCAAGACATGCAGAGGTTTCAAATGATTACAGTGCCTGCTACAGGCAGGGAGGACAACTGTGAGGAGTCATCTAGCTGGGGTTTGGCTAAGAGAGATCCCACACGAACTCCAAAAGACAAGTGGACTTAAGGTACAAACCTGAGAGATATGGACCAGTCACCTAAGCTACAAGAAGAAAAGAGAGAAAATAATGACTTGGGGAGAGTAACAGGGACAGAAGTAAAATGAGTTGAACAAGCTATTGATGGAAAGAGGTGGGTAAAGAACAGTACATTTGAACTTAACCCATTAATTTCATTAAAGCCCAATAGAAGTGCACACAAGTGGGTCATGGTGTATGTTAGCTCTTCAGAAGACTGAGATCCAGAGGATTGCAGCTTGAAGCCAGCCCAGGGAAAAAGTCTGTTAAACTCCATCTCCAAAATAACCAGCAGAAACCAAATGGTATAGCACTAGCTGTCAGCAAGCTGAGCAAGAGCTCAAGGCTCCAGTTCAAACTCCAGTACTTAAAAAAAATTAAATCACTCATTAGCAATTGTGTAGATTTTAAGTCAAAGCCCAGCAAAACAAGAACCAGGAAATGGGTGCTAGTAAGAGGGGAAGGAGTGTGGGGAAGCAAGGGGAGAAGGGTAGATGAAGGGGGAAGGGTGGAGAATGCAGGCAAGAATCCATACCACAGAACAGACAAAAAGGGGATGTGTGAAGATGTTGACATGGTGACACAAATCCAGATGCAAAGAACACACAAACTGCTTTGTTAAATTGCAAAACATTCAATAAATAACCTAGAATTAACATAAGTAAAGGAAGGAGTGGTTTGGAGGATTGGGAGAGAATGCTGAAAGGGTAACATTGATCAAGACACACTGTATTCATAAACCAGCGGTTTTGTACAACTACTTAAGGATAACAAAAATATTTTTAAAAAGGAAGCAGAGAATGACTATGATGCCATCTACTGTTAGCCAGAAAAAAATGGGAATGCAAGTTGCAGAATCCAAATAAGATGACTAAGTTAAAAAAATTACTCATTAGATAGTGTGAACTAGATTGCTCCTTATTAATACATTAAGAAGATGTATGAAAATATTACAACCCAATAAGGAAAATATGCGAAACTCCCTACTTGGCTGGAGACTCCTCTTCCAGGGCACCCAGGGTCTCTTCATCCTCTGAGGCTACTTCCTTTGGGACCGTTAACTCCACAACACTGAAAAACAGCAAAAGACTCTGCAGTCATATGAATGCATTTACATCAATGTTTTTATAAACATACAATCACAAAAACAAATTTTAATGACCCATTTCTTCTTTTTCCATAAAAAGCAGTATTAGGGTTTGAACTTAAGAGCATTGCATCAAACAAGATTTTCCTACTTATGCTTCCTACGTAGCTGAGATTACAGATGTATACCCCCATGCCTGGCTTGTTGATATTCAGTCTATTTCCCCAGATAGCCTCAAACCATGATCCTCCCAAGTCTCTAGAGATTACAAGTGAGAATCATTGAGCTCAATATTAGTGTCTTCTTTTCTTTTTTGGGGGGGTGGGGTCTGGTTTTGGGGCCTGAACTCTGGGCCTGGGCGCTGTCCCTCAGCTCTTCAGCTCAAGGTTAGCACTCTAAGACTTGAGCCACAGCGCCACTTCTGGATTTTTTGTTTTTGCTTATGTGGTGCTGAGGAATTGAACCCAGGGTCTCATGCATTGTAAGGCAACTGCTCTACCACTGAACCATCTTCCCAGCCCCTAGTGTCTTATTCTTAAGGGTTTGCTTTTCGAGGAGTTCTGTATAGATACAGCTGCCACAGCAAAATAAATTTCTTATCCATATAAATTTTCAGAATGTGAAAAGTTATTTTATAAATAGAAATTTCCATAAATAATCTAAAACTAAGAATGCTATAGGTCAGGCACCAATGGCTCATGTCTATAATCCTAGCTACCCAGGAGACTGAGATTAAGAGTCACAGTTCAATGCCAGCCTGGGCAGGAAAGTATGTGAGAGTCTTATCTCCAGTTAATTATCAGAAAACCGGAAATGGAGCTGTGGCTCAAAGTGGTAGAACACTAGCTTTAGTGCATTAGCCTAGGCGCTGAGTTCAAGCCCTACAATAACCAAGAGACAGAGAAAGAGAAGGGAGAGAGTGAATGGACTATAAATGAATCAAAACTCTTATTATCGTAGAAAATTTCAGCTACTTAAAGGAACCATAAGCTGAGTACACAGTGTTCATGCCTGTAACCCTAGTACTCAGGAAGCAGAGGACTGCAGTTTGAAGTCAGCCCAGGCAACAAGGTCTGTGAGACTCCAGTTAATCAGCACAAAGGAAGTGGATTGGTGGCTCAAGTGGTAGAGCACTAGTCTTAATGACCTAGGTCCTCAGTTCAAGCACCATGATTAGCATGAGAGACAGAAAGACAGACAGAGAGAAAGAGAGAGCACACCATTAATACTCTTTTGTTTCTTTTTTCCATTCCTGGGGCTTGAACTCAGGGCCTGGGCACTGCTCCTGAGCTTCTTTTACTCAGGGCTAGCACTCTATCACTGGAGACACAGCGTCACTTCTTGCCTTTTCTGTTTATGTGGTACTAAGGAATCCAACAAAGAGCTTCATGCTTGCTAGGCGAGCTCTCTACCACTAAGCCACATTCCCAGCCTCAACCCATAAATATTCTTAAACTACAAGTATTAAAAATACTCCCTAAAAAATAAGACTATGTTGGGCCTGGCAACACAGTAAAAGGTAAAAGACCAAGAAACCAACAAAATTCTGGTGCAGTGTGCACACTTGTCACATCAGCTACACAAACATGGGAGCTCTTATTTGGTGGGCTGTGGTCAGGGTAGACTGGGCAAAAAGCTACTTTATTCAAACAATGTTGAAAAAGGTTTGGGGGCATGACTCAAGTTACGGAACCTCTGCTTAACTAGTGCAAGGGCCCTGAGTTCAAACCTAGTACTACCAAAGGAAGAAAAAGACCATCCAAACAAGTTCAGAAAATGGCAATAAGGTAGAAATATATTTTACAAAAAGGATCACATATGATTATAAATATGCTGGTAATAACTAATCCAGCAAAACAAGACTTTGAATTAATTTATATCGTATTTCATTTTAATACACCAACTACAGACTGGAAATGACAGCATAATGAAAATTTAAATTTTAATTCACATGACCTCATTCTTTTCCTTTCTGTATTGACATTTATACTACTAGAACATTACATTTTATGAAGCCCCAGAAAAAGAAATATTGGTAAATTGTTAACATCCATTTGCAGAATTGGATGTGTGGTTCAAGTGACACAGTGCTTGGTTGAACAAGCCAACTTCAATTCCCAACACTGCTGGGAAAAAATTACAGTCACATATGGAACCCAGCATTTTTTTCTACCTAGGTCAGAAAAAAAAGTTTTGAATGCTGGCCTTTTAAGGTTTTAAATACATATAAATTAAACTGCATTAATAAAATACATCTCAATTTAAATATTTTGTGTTCTAAGCATGTAGAAACTGCAATCAATTTTTAAAAACCCTTAAAATTAAAGGAAGTACTCTTAAGGAAGGGACCCAAAGGTGCAATGAATGCCTCTGTGCCAGTGAACATATAAAATAATATTTATCAAATGAATTCCAAGAAATGGCAACAAGTTTTCAACATTTTTCACATTGTTGATGAAGATGGTTGTTTTTGCTTTTTGGCCTTTGTTTCTTGTTTGTTTGTTTTTTTGTCTGTGTGTTCCTTTAGCTGTCTTTGGGGTGTAGGAGGGCACAAAAAAATGGAAGCACCAGGGCTGAACAAAGGCAGCAATGGTACTCAGTAGACACTATCAGGAAAATGATTTGTACAACTATACAATTTGTAGGTAGAGATGGGGGAGGGAAATGGAGAGACAAAGGAAGGGGTGAAATTGCCCCCAAAGAAATATATTCATTATCTGCTTATGAAATAGTAACCCCCCCCCCCGGACATCTCTTTAATAATTAAAAACAGGGACTGGGAAGGTAACTCATTGTTAGAGTGCTTGCCTTTCATGCGTGAGACCCTGGTTTGGATTCCTTAGCACCACATAACCAGAAAAAAAGCCAGAAGTGGTGATGTGGCACAAGTGGTAGAGTATTAGCCTTGATCTGAAGAGCTGAGGGACAGCACCTAAGCCTAGAGTTCAGGCCCACGTTGGACCAAAAAAAAAAGAGACAAACTCTTATTACAAAGCCCAGGCTGCATCCTACAACCCTCCTGCTCAACCCCAAGTTTTAAGATTACAGGTATGGATAACCATACTTAGCTGGAAGAGTTTTCTGGTAATACTGGGATTAAAAAAAAAAAAAACTCAGCCCATTAAGCTTTCTAGGCTTGTGCTGCATCAATTAAACCATACACCTAACCCAGGGCTCCAACTTCTGAAAGCCCTTTGGGGATTCCTTCAGTGACACCCAGGTACATACACCCCCGGGGAAGGCAAACACGGAATTTTGGGCTCTATTACACTTGCTCACTTAACTCAGGCCCTCCTAGAGACATTGCCAGAAGTCTTAGTGGAGCCACTGGTTTACAGTAGAAATTCCCCATAGGAGAGAACACAGGGAATTTTTAGAGGCACTTCTGTTTGACACAGAAGAGCAGTAGCCTGTGCTTGTGCCTGTGACTGACACATGGTAGGTAGAAGCTGAACACCCCAGAGTTCACAAGCAAATTCACAGAAGCCACAGACCAATATAACAGTGGGAGCTGAGGCCCCTGTGGGCCAGCAGCCAGCATCTACTCCATCCCTCCTCCTATGCATGATCTTTGTTTCTTCAGTCCAACTACATTGAACACATCTCCGCCTCTCTCACTGTTATCCAGGGGATCCTAATTCTAACTTTCACCTTCACCAACCTTCAGCTGCCACTTCCATGCCAAGTCTAAGCCTCTGGCAGAACAAGGTAGACCTACCCCATAGGGATGACAGGTGTGTTAGGGGCCCAGGCACATCCACTCCATCTTTCAAGAGCACCGACTATATCCCAAAGAAATTTCACTTTCTTTCTCTTTACATGATAAACTATATGCTTCCACCTCCACCTCAAGGGGTCTTTAATGAGGAAGAACAAGGAAGACTGAAGGAGAAGAGAAATGGAAGAAGGCAAGACACTCATTCACACTTGGAGCCCAGCTTCCACAGCCTTGTCCTCTGTTTCTCACTGCCACTCAGGGAGCTCCATGGAAAAAGGAACAATAATATCTGGGAAGGACACTGCCAAAGCCAGGCATCTGATGGACAGTATACAGCCAAAGCCAGGCAGCCGACAGGATACAGCCAAAGCCAGGCACCAGGCCAACAGCCCTGTGGTCATGAGAGCCCCTCTCTGATACAGCACTACGTCTCTGGTGCCAACTTGCAGATTGCATACAATGAACAATGAAGAACAACACAGTTTAATTCAGGTTCCAGAATCCCCTGCCTCTACCAGCTAGGCCACAAATCCTCAGATATTTGCATCAACTAAAGACTTTTTAAGATAAAGTTTGCCAATTTCTTAAGTGACCAGTAATCACACAACTGTCAACTATCACTCATAGAAATGTTTTAACACCAAAAAGAATATAGAGGACTTCTCCTCAGAAGACAGGGTTTGTCAAGAAGGGTACTTTACAATACAGAGCTCTAAGGAACACTTACTCCATCACTAATCAGGCCAGTTCACAGAAACCTCTTCTGTTCCCTTGCTCATCTGCTTTAGGACGTCACTGCAGAATGGCTCCAGACATGGAGGGGAAGGTGATAGGAAGAGGAGCTGAAGGCAAAGCCAGGGAGAGGTATGGTACAGTAGTCAGTGCAGTGGTACCCAGGACAGCGGAGGACCCCTCCCCTCCTACAGGCCCAGGGACCTAGTCTCAACTGGGACTGAGCCCACACACCCCAACCCCAGCCCTAGAATCTGGACTCCTCCAGAAGGCCTGCCCACTTTGGAAGCATTCCCAAGAACTTGAAGTTAAACAGAACTCAAGTCAGGGCAAATGTGTAGTTGGAATCACTGCACAGTACACAAATGGCCCCCATATGTTGATGCAGTGAAATGCCCAGTACTGCTTCTCCGCCCTGATTTCTCACAGTGCTGATGGAAACCTATGCTTACAAAATATCCTCCTCATGAAAGAGGAAGACACACTGATGCCACTGATGCTCTTCCTCCCAGTCTCTCCAAGAACGTCATCAGCATCCACTAGTCCATGTGTGGGAGCACAATGTTGAGCATTCAACCAGGAGGAGAGCAGTCACTAGGAGAGGATATGCACCAGGAGGAGAGCACTCACTCACCAGGAAATGAGCACTCATGAGGAAAAGAGCACTCACCAGGGTGAGGAAACCTTTGTTACAAAGATACAGCATTCGCTGGCCTCCTACAATCACCCCAAATATGTCAGTATACCAGGATGAAATCTGGAGGACAGATAGCTGTCTCAATGACATAGGATGGGAACAAGCCCTACTTAGGCCAAAGTGTCTCCCTAGACATCACCCTTAACAGTCTATCCCTCTGGGCTGCTTACCTGAGCTATTCAGGACTTGACCAGGTCTCTCTGTGCCCAGGTATCTACCCAGACACCTCACAGGGCACACACAGTTCACATGCCTGTTCTGCTGCTACTGCATCTGTAGAGAACCTGGAACAGATGTGGAAAAGGCCTTCCATTGTCTAAAAAATGAAGTTCAAATTCCTCATGCTGGAAAAGATGGTAGTGTTTCTCCCCAAGTCTTCCATGGCCAACATCCTTCTGGAAGGCAAAGAAAAGTCAGAGCCAACCTCCCACACCCCATCAAATGTCGCAGACAGTAGACTTTTGAATAACCTCTTCCCCTAAATGCCCTGTGAGCCCACAGGCACAATCTCCACCGTTATTTGAGCCAGAATTGTCAGTTTCCAAAGGGAAATGAGGCATACAAGCATATCACCAAATCCATGTGAGAGCCGGCCTGCATGCAAGCACAGAACGGGCCATAAGAAGAGATGGTCAGGGCTGGGAAGGTGGCTTAGTGGCAGAGCGCTTGCCTTGCATGCATGAGGCCCTGGGTTCGATTTCTCAGCACCACATAAGCAAAAAAAAAAAAAAAGAAGAAGAGGTGGTCAGCAACCTGGAACAAACCCCACAGGATCACCCACAACAAGTATGTTCTCTGGAAGTCAGAAACAAGGCATGTAAGGGCAGGATAAGGGCCGTGGTTAAACATGAACAACAGCCAGTCCACCACTCCTTCTGACTTACAGCTACACATCCACGATCAACAAGCCTCACAAGAACTAAACCTCAGATGAAGATTAAGGACATTCCAGCACACAGGGAAGTCTTCAAGATTCAAGGATATGTACACTGAAATGTTTCTAATCCAAGAAAGAGAATTAGAACAATGATCAAAGCAAAGGAATTCATACTGCTGACACACTGAATGGTATTACCACTTAAATGGTATTACATCCTAAAAATGGCCACAACAAATAAAAATTGACACAAGGATCAATCTTCCCAAGAAAAGTGATTTTTGTTATTGCTGTTTAGTCAAAGGCAATCTTGTATGCCTAATTTATGGCTCTGTGTTAACAGAAATGGAAAAAGCCAATCTGGGGCATAATTCAAGCTCAAAGCAGGCTAAACAGAGGTAGAAGTAGAGAACAAAGAACAGAGGTAAGGTCAGATGTATAAGGTCTTGCAGCCATTGTAGGATCTGGTCATTCCTTCCTGCTATCTTTGATAAATCAATGAAAACATTCAGAAGGCAAAAGAAGGTAGGCTAACCAGCAAGCTTAGAGTAAAATACAAAGAATCTTGCCCTAAAATCTTCTTTCACCAGGATATTTCAAAAGATTTTAAAAATTGGACTACTTTGAGTAAGATAGCTCATTCCTGTAATCTCACGTCTTTGGGAGACATAGGTAAAAGGAAGGGGGAAGTGAGAACCTATCAGAAAAATAAAGCAGAAAGAGCCAAGGTGGGAGGTGTGGCTCAATGGTTGAAGTACCTGTATACCAAGGGCAATGCTCTGGGTTCAAACCCAAGTACTCCAAAAAATTAGAATAAATAAGCCAGGCACCCCATAATCCAAGCACTCAGGAAGAAGAGGCAGGAGGACAGCTAGTCCAAAGTCCAGCCTAAGGCACACAGCAAGAACTGTTCTCAAGATAGTTAAGAGAATAATGTGTTTATCTCTGAATTCCCCATTTAACAAGGGCTTTAGCATCAGTTCCCCATACACAGCACAAAAAAAAAAATGAGAGGAGAAGAGAGGATGGCCGCATGAATGAATACATGTATGTGGTCAGAGGCAATGGAACTCTGTCACCCTGCCCCCCCACTTCTAAGCCTAAATCCATTCAATTGTCATGACAGGAAGGGAACCACATTTTCAGTCCTCCTCTCCTACACAATGTTGACACCTTCCTAGGGTAACCTACCAGAACATAACAATATATGTTCAACTCCTGGGAACCTGATCCCTCCAGTCTAACAACGAGGTGCCAGGGCAGGCTGCACATGCACATCAAGTCACATATCTTGTGGCTGCTCCTGTCCACTGCCAACTACCCAAGGCATTTCCTCAGCAGCACACTGGGAGTTAGGCACACTGCCCCCCTAATGTGGCACAGAAATGAGCCCAGTGTAGCAATGACCTCAGGAGGAAAGTGAGTTCAAGGATGGCCTGGGATTGATTGAGACACTGTCTTATTTCTCAAAAAAAAATGTCTTTCAGAGAAGATATGGCCAGGAAGCCTGCCACAGCCTGGCCACACCAATACCGTCATGAGTCTACCTACTTGAGAGAAGCTCCCAGTGGACCACCCTGAACCCCAAGGGAACTCCTTCAAGGTGGAGTGCACAGCTCAGAACATGCTGAGCCTCTAATGGGGGTAATGCAAATGGCAGCGTGTCTGGACAGACCAGGTCTAGGGGCTGAGGTCTGGACATGGTCTGGGTGAGGGGCCAAGAGCCAGCTGGCTGAGGCTGGGAAAACCCCAAAGCGAGGGGCCAAAGTCTGCCAGCCCTGGTTTTAGGGAGGTCAGGGGCCAAGGGCCAGAAAGATACTCAAGGCAACCTAGGCAGAGAGGCTGGGATCCAGATAGGGTCTTGGACCACCCAGGGTGAGTGGCCCAGGGCTGGCTGGCAGGATCTGCAGGCATCTCGAGATGAGTGAACAACAGGGGCCAACAGGGGTCCCCAGGCAGCTGGGCTGAGGGGCTGAGGGCCAGGCTGGGGTCTCAGGCAGCTGGGACAAGGGGACAGGATTCCCGGGAAATCTATGAGGAGGGGTGCAAGGCCAGTCGGATTCAGGAACAGCCATGCCAGGTCCCAAAGTCAGCCTCTTACTTTCCTTCCCAGGACCAGTACTCTACTGCAAGCACTTGCCATGTTCTCCATGTATAGTCCACTGTGCATCAATACTCCACTGCATGTACATGTCATGTTCTCCATGTACAGTCCACTCTGTGTAAATACTCCACTGTGTGCACAAGCCATGTTCTCCGGGTACAGTCCACTGTGTGTAAATATTCCACTGTATGTACTTGCAGTGTTATTGGTGTACAGCACACTGGTGTAAATTCTCCACTACGTGCACAAATTCTGTTCCCTGTGTCCAGTCCATTGTGTGTAAATACTCCACTGTGTGCTCATGCCATGTTTTCTGTGTACAGCCCATGATGTGTCAGTACTCCACTGTGTACACATTTCATATTCTCCGTGTACAGCCCATGGCATGTAAATACTCCATTGCAGTTACATGTGGTATTCTCTGTGTACAGTCATCCGCCAAGGAGTCCTTAGGATGCTTCCAGCTTCATTGATTATGCTGAACAATGTTGTATGAACATAGGTGTGTCTGTCCCAGCCTTCTACTGTTGGCATTCACTTGGGAGATAGAGGTGCATAACATCTCCCTGAACCGCCATTTGGGGAACAAGCCTCTGCTCTGTAAACCTCTGGGACACTCTACACACATCACCTCTTGGAATCTAGCACAATCAGAGAAGTTTCTCTTTAAGTATTTAGCCCACTTATTTATTGGGCAGTTGTTTCTTTGAAGATTTGTTGTTGGGAGATTTAATTTTTTGAGTTCCATGTATATTTTAGATATGAGATCCTTGTCTCTTGTAAGGATAGTGAAGATCTTCTCCCAATCCGTGGGTTTTCTATTAATCTTGATAGCTATGTCTTTTGCCATTCAGAAGCTCTGCAATTTCATGTAATCCCATTTGTCGAAGCTTTCTTTGATTTGTTGGGTTTCTGGGTCTCTATTAAGAAAATTTCGAGGAAGTGGCGCTGTAGCTCAAGTGGTAGAGCGCTTGCCTTGAGTTGAAGATCTGAGGGACAACGCCCAGGCCCAGAGTTCAAGCCCCACGACCGACAAAAAAAAAAAAAAAAAGAAAATTTCGGCCTGTGTCAAGGAGTTCTAGGGTTTCTCCTATTCCATTCTGTAATGTTTTCGGGTTGTCTGCTTTGACTCCTAGGTCTATGATCCATTTGGAGTTGATTCTGGTGCAGGGAGATATATAAGGATCTAGCTTTAGTTTTCTACAAGTAGTTAACCAATTTTGCCAGCACCATTTACTGAAGAGACTGTATTTCTTCCATTCGATTTTTTTAGCTCCCTTATTGAAGATTAGATGGCTGTAGGTCTGAAGGTTCATTTCTGGGTTTTCAATTCTATTCCATTGGTCCTGAGGTCTGTTCTTGTGCCAGTACCAAGCTGTTTTGATTATTATGGCTTTGTAGTAGAGTTTGAAAATTGGTATTGACATTCCTCCAGCACTGTTCTTTCTTTTGAGGACCGTTTTAGCTATTTGGGGTCTTTTATTGTTCCATATGAATTTTTGGAATTGCCTCTTCTATTTCCTGGAAAATGAGGATAGCATATTGGCAGGTATCACATCGAACTTGTAGACAGCTTTGGCAAGTATTACCATTTTTACGATAATGATCTTTCCAATCCAGGAGCATGGGAGTTTTTGCCACTTTCTAAGTTCTGTTTTGATTTCCTTTTTCAAGTTTTTAAAGTTTTCATCATATAGGTCCTTCACTTCTTTGGTTAATTCCTAGGTATTTTATTTTTTGTGGGACTATTACGAATGGAGTCGCTTTCCTAATTTCAGCCCCAGCTTTCTCATTGTTGGCATACAGAAAAGCCATTGATTTTTTGAGGGTTAATTTTATACCCTGCTACTTTGACAAAGTTTTGAATCAGTTTGAGTAATTAGGGAGTGGAGTCTGTGGGATACTTTAAACACAAGATCATGTGGATGGCCAAGACACATGAAGAAATGCTCAACCTCCATAGCCATAAAAGAAATGCAAATCAAAACAACATTTTGATACCACCTCACCCCAGTTAGAATGGCTATAGTCAAGAACTCTAAGAACAACAGATGCTGGAAGGGATGTGGACAGAAAGGAACCTTACTGCATTATTGGAGGGAGGGAGTGTAAACTTGTTCAACCACTTTGGAAAGCTGTATGAAGGTTCCTCAAAAGACTCCACACATAACTCCCCTATGACCCAGCAATCCCACGTTTGGGCATTTACCCAAATTATCTCAAACAAGGCCACACTAAAGATACGAGCACGACTATGTTTAGTGCAGCATTATTTACATAGCTAAGATATGGAACCAAAGCATATGCCCCTCAGTAGATGAATGGATCAACAAAATGTGGTAGACATACACAATGGAATTCTAAACCTCCATCAGAAAGATTGACATTGCCCCATTTGTTAGGAAATGGAAAGACTTGGAAAAAATTGTATTAAGTTAAGTAAGCCAGGCCCAAAGAAACTTAGGTTCCATGGTTTCCCTTATTTTCAAAAACTAGTATATGTCTGCAGAAAAGGTCATATAAGTTGGTGTTAGGGAAATGAGCCCTAAGATATGTATTTAAATGTTTTTTTTTTTCTTTTGGTGATTGTTTCTAACACATTTATAAGATTACTTCTTTGTTGTTTTTATGTCCCTCCTCCACGGTATAACCCCTGCTTTCACTGTATTTGAGGTTGTTATAATTTGTGGAGAGGAATGGAAAAAAACCAATCGTTTAAATATGGATACAGGTGGATCCATTGCAACAATGAGATGTACAAGTCGCTATGTGGAAAAACGAACTTTACAATTTTGGTGGTGGGGGAAGAGGATTGGGTGGGAAGGCAGTGGGAGGATGGGAAGGAATGAGAAGGGGAAACAAAGGAGGAGGCTACAATTCTTGATAAGAAATGTACTCATTATCTTGCCCATGTAATTGTAACCTCTGTACAGTATTTTCACAATAAAAAAATTCAAAAAAAAACAATGTAGCACAATCAGTCCTCTTCATTTTTGTCACTTTAATAAATTTGAAATCTATTTTGATACACTTTTCCCTAATCACTGGCATTGGGCATCTTTTCCTTGTACCTCTCATGATATCCACCGGGCTTTTTGTGACCCTGAATGTATTTTGCCTAATTTTTACCTTGTTTGTAATTGTTACTTTCAAATAGTTTTACAGAAGAGTTTTGATTTAACGTGTCCATTTATGTGCACAGCGTATCTTTTACAATCATTCTCCCTCCATCAGTTTCACTTCCTCCACCTATCCCAAACCCACCTATCTCATTCATTTTCCATGTACCATTTTCACATATATATATTGAGACTGTTATGTACATTCTCCCACCATTCATCTCTCTATTCATTTACCCTATCATTAGCATCCACCTGCTCTAGTCAGCAAACATTTCAGTTTCCTGATATTCATTTTTGTTAAACTATTAGCTTTTTGATGGAGCTATGCCATGGAATCTCACTCCAGCCTATACCATACTTAGTCAGTTTGGTATGGCATACACACACACACACACACACACACACACACACACACACACACACACACACACACACACACAACACATGTATATATGTTTATGCTCTAGATATATGTCATGTCAGCTTAAACCATACTTTAGTCAGTTTGGTAAGACCTGTATGTTTGTTTTACATATAAGATCCACATGTGCTCCATGCACTAGTGGCTCATGCCCATAATTCTAGTCACTTGGGTTGCTGAGGTCTGACTGTAGTTCAAAGTCAGTCAGACAAGAAAATCTATGATATTGTTATCTCAAATTAAACATCCAAAAGCTAGGAATGGAGCTCTAGCTCAATTTATAGAGGGCTATCCTTGAGTGAACAAACTAAGGACAGCACCCTGAGTTCAAGGCCCTGTACTGGCAACAAAAAACCTTAAAAAAATATTTGCATATGAGAGAAGACATGAGCTCTTTTTCTTTCTGAGCCTGTTGCTTCACTTCAGATACATCCATTGCCCAGCAACAACAATAACAAAATTCCTCTGTTTGTGATTGTGTGTGTGTGTGTGTGTGTGTGTGTGTGTGTGTGTGTGTATACAATGGTCCTATACCTGGAACTCAAAAAATTAAATCCCACAACAACAATTCCTCAAAGAAACAATTGCTCGATATATTGGGCTAAAGACTTAAAGAGAAACTTCTCTGAAGAGGAAATAACAATTGCCAATAGACACATGAAGAAATACTCAACCTCTCTAGACATAAAAGAAATGCAAATGAAAACAACATTGAGATTCTACCTCATTCCAGTTAGCTTTTTTTTTTCCATGGCTGAGGACGGAACCCAGGGCCTTGCGCGTGCTGGGCGGGCGCCCTTCCGCAGGGCTAAAGCCAGCCCCCTCAATCCAGTTCGAATAGCTATAATCAAGAACTCTATCTGATGAAGGCATATAATTACATTGTGTGTATATACCACATTTTCTTGATCCATTCATCTACTAAGGGGCATCGGGGTTGGTTCCATATCTTACCTATGGTAAATAATGCTGCAATAAACGTAGTTGTGCTGGTAGCTTTAGTATGGTCTTGTTTGTGGTCATTTGGGTAAATGCCCAAAAATGGGATTGCTGGGTCATAGGGGAGCTCTATGTGGAGTCTTTTGAGGAACCTCCATACTGCTTTCCCAAGTGGTTGAACAAGTTCACAATCCCACCAACAATTGCCCCAGTTATTAAGAAATGGAAAGACTTGGAGAAAATTATATTAAGTAAAGTAAGTCTGGCTTAAAGAAACATAAGCCCCATGGTTTTCCTTATTTGCAATAACTAGTATATGACGGAGACAAGCAGAAATGGTCAGACAAGTTGATATTAGGGGAAATGAATCCTAAGATACATACTCAAATGGTTTTTCTTGATTGCTATTGTTTTTAACATATTCATAAGATGATTTCTTTGTTGCTTTTGTATGTCTCTCCCCAATGGTATAACCCCTGTTTTCACTGTATTTGATGTTGGTATAATTTGGGGAGGGGAAGGGATAAAACAAATCATTTAAATAGGGATACCGGTGGGCCCATTGCAACAATGAGATGTTCAAGATATTGTGTTGAAAAACGAACTTTACAACTTTGAGGGGGGAAGCATGTGAGGGCAGGGATTGTAAGGGAAACAAAGGAGGAAGCAACAATGCTTGATGAGAAATGTACTCACCTTGATCATGTAATTGTAACCCCTCTGTACTATATTTTCACAATATAAAAACTTATTAATAAAAAGAACTCTAATAACAAGAGATGCTGGAGGGGATGTGGCCAGAAGGGAACGCTACTGCATTCTTGGTGGGAGTGTCAACTTGTCCAACCAGTTTAGAAAGTAATATGGAGGTTCCTCAAAAGACTCCACGTAGAGCTCCCCTATGAACCAGCAATCCCACTTTTGGGCATTTACCCAAACGATCACAAAAAAGGCCATACTAAGTCTACAAACACAACGATGTTTATCACAGCACTTTTTACCATAACTAACATATGGAAGCAAGCCACGTGCTCCTCAGTAGATGAATGGATCATGAAAATGTAGTATGGAATGGAATTCTATGCCTTCATCAGAAAGAATGGCATCACCCAATTTGTTAGGAAATGGAAAGGCTTGGAAAAAAATATATTAAGTGAAGTAAGCGAGGCCTAAAGAAAAATAGTTCCCATGGTTTCCCTTATTTGCTATAACTAGGATATATCTAGGACAAGTAGAAAACATCAAAAGCTATGTACATATGACCATATAAGATGAAGTTAAGTGAACCCAAAGATAGTGGTTTTTCCTTTCTTGCTATTGTTTCTAACGTATTTATAAGGTAACGTGATTTTTTTTGTTGCTTTGTATATTCCTCTCCCATGGTATAACCCCAAAACACTATGTGGAAAAACAAACTTTACAATTTAGGCAGGGTCTGGGGAAAGTGTAGTTGTGGAGATGGGAGGGAAGTGATGGTAGGTCCATAGATTCTTAATTTTTCCAAAACCTTCATCATAAAGGGGTGTTGGGTGTTGTCGAATGCTTTTTCTGCATCTATTGAGATAACCATGTTCTTGTCCTTGCTCCTGTTGATGTGATAAATAATATTAATTGATTTGCGTATATTGACCCAGCTTTGCATCCCTGAAATAAATCCTGTTTGATCATGGTGGATGATTTTTTGGATGATTTGTTGAAGTCGATTGGCCAAAATTTTGTTGAGAAGTTTTGCATCAATGTTCATCAAAGAAATGGGACTATACTTCTTTTTCTTTGAAGAGTCCCTGCCTAGTTTTGGGTGAGGGTTATGATGGGTTCATAGAATGTATTCGGTAGTGAACTTTCTCTTTCAATTTCATTGAAGAGTTGGAAAAGTATTGGTGTTAGCTGTGCTTTGAGGTCCTTGAAGAATTGAGCTGTAAAACCATCTGGTCCTGGACTTTTCTTAGATGGGAGGACTCTTTTTTTTTTTTTTAATTTTATTTTATTTTATTTGAGAACATACTGTACAGAGGGGTTACAATTACATGGGCAGGATAATGCATATATTTCTTACCAAGCATTGCAGCCTCCTCCTTTGTTTACCCTTCACCTCCCTTCCCAGCCTCCCCCCTCCCTCCCACTCAATCATACCCCCCCTCCCCTCCCACCGACATTGTAAAGCTGGTTTTGACATGACATTTTGTACTTCTCATTGTTGCAGCAGGTCCACCTGAATCCTTAAACGACTTGTTTGTCCCCATCTCCTCCACATGTTATACTGACATCAAATATAGTGAAAGCGGGGGTTACACTGTGGGGGAGGGACATACAAAGCAACAAAGAAATAATCTTATAAATGCGTTAGAAACACATGCATGAAAGAAACAAAAACATTAAAGAGGGGTTACAATAACATGGGCAGGATAATGCATACATTTCTTATCAAGCATTGCAGCCTCCTCCTTTGTTTACCCTTCACATCCCTTCCCAGTCCAAATTCAGAAACATTGAAGTTATACCTTGCATTCTCTCTGACCACAAGGGAATTAAATTAGACCTGAACCCCAAAAGCCAACAAAGAAAGTCTGGTAACACATGGAGGTTGAACAACCCTCTGCTGAATCACAAGTGGTTCATGGAAGAGATTAGAAAGCAAATTCAAATTTTCATGATATTCAACAAAAATGAGCACACAAATTACCAAAGGAGTGAGGATGTTAGGCTTCTACTCACGCTGAGTCTTGGTTCCTGGATCGTCTCTGGTCTGCGAACTGCTGGATGAAGATGTCTGCTCCTTGTCGGTTCTTGCTGGTGTTGAGTAGAATCTACTTGCCCACCATGTCTGGCTCCTTCTTCCCGGACTCTCTGTATTGCAGGTATGGCGGTTGGGGCCACCGATGCTTCCACAGCGGCAGCTGCTGGCAAGTGCTCAGATCTGTCTCCTTGCCTTGATTTTCCCTCTCTGGCCTAAATCTCTGTCCTGTGATGGCACACTTGGTGTGATTCTCTGGCTTAGGACTGTTCACTGGACCTCTAAAACTGCTTTCTATGCTAGAGCTTGTTTAGCCTCCAGCTTCTCCTCCGCCATCATCCTCAGAATATGCCAGTGGTTTTTCTTAGACAATATGACATAACAGAAGCCAGGAAGTGGGAACTTAGGTACTGAGTTGTGGCCCAAGTGGTAGACGGCCACTTGCGCAACAAGCTGAGTTGTTTGTTGAGTTTGCTGTTTTTCCCTGGTTATTACAATAAAGGGGACCTGCATTGGCAGATCCTAAGACAGGCAGAGCTGGTACTCAGTCTTCACAGGGCAGCTTTTTATCTTACCTACAACATTCCTTGCAAACCCAGGATCTTCTGTTACCCCCTATTGACCTCGTGCACACTCGCTCCACATTTTTAATGTTGCTAGTGAGAGAGTGAAATAAAGGAAAACTAGAGGACCAACATGTTCATGTCTCAAGAATCCTGGTATAGAGCTCAGAACCAGATTGCACAGTTCAGCCAGGCATCAACAGGCCACCTCACTAGGGGGCAGCAGATGAACTGCACAGGGAATCTTAGCAAATGAAATAATAAACTGGGTCCCAGTAGTAAAAGGGGCACTCTCTGCTCACAGTAGCACGATCAGTGTAAGGCAGAGAGATAGGGATTTTATGGAAAGGGGCAGAAAGTGTTGCTGCTAGGCAGAGCGAAGGCCCGGCTTGCTTTGTCTTTTCTTCTTCCGGTTGGGGCTGACTACCCCCTCAAATGCACCCCCTGGCCCTCTTCCCACCCTGTGCCCTTGAGCTCATAAATTCCTTCCCAAGAGTATTTTCAGGATATAGAGTTCAGGATGCACCTGCTGTGTGTGTGTGTGGTTATGTCTCCCTAAGACATACTAACATTTTGGTGGCTACAAAGGAATAATTGATGTCCTCATTGATGTTATTATAATCCAGTAGTTCCAACCAGGAGTACTTCCTTTGTTCCCTCAGGATGCATTAGGCAAGATGTAATCACTTTTGATTGTCACGGACTTGTGGGAGGAGGGGAGCTGCTGGATTATCTTGAAGTCTGAGACAATGCTCATCATTTCCATTAGATGCAGTCAGACATTGGACTTTGAATAAAGAGTATTCTGAAAGTACAAACAACATAAAAAAAGAAATGTACTCATTCCGTTTCCCATGTAACTGCAACCCCTGCCTACAGTATTTAAAAAAAAAAGTTCATCATGCACTGTAGCAGGTGAAGCACTGGTTTGGAAGGACAGAAACATTGCAGGCTCCAAGCCCATAACCCAGGGTGATGCAGTCTATAGTCTGGAAGGGAGGCCAGAAATACTCTGTGTGTGGCCTTCCTTCTCTTGGGGCCACAATGTAAGAGGAAGAGGCAAAAGTGTGTACCTCAAACTTTGGTATGCAGTTACAATCACATAATCCCAAAAACCCACCCTGGGATTGTTTCCCAGATATGAGGAAAAAGGCCCACCTGCCGCAAAATTGGGATATCTAGGATGACAGTACATTGGCCTAGAGGGAGGAACCATCAACATGGAAGACCACAAAGTGAAGAATAGGTAATTGAGCTCCCCCTCGGGGCAGTCTTACAAGCCCTGGTCTTCCTTCTCCTGGGTCTAATGCTGCACCTGCCTGGCAACTCTGGCACCACCTGCATGCATTCCACTTAACACATGTACACATGCATACAATCTCTCACCAGCAATTTGTTCCCTCAATGGTAGAGTGGAAGGGCAGCCACTATGTCAAGTCATGGGCATGAGAAATGTTGGTTGGAGAGGACAGTAGCATCCACAGTTCAAGTCCTATAAGCTGGGCTACAGAGATCATAGTTGGTGGAGAAGTCAAGTGGGGGAGGAGAGAAACTCCAAGATCTGACCTCCCTTCTCTTGGTCCCCTAGAGCATCTCCAGGTAAATCTGGCATCATGTCTGTGTGTTCGTGTGAATGTGTACACAAGGGCACAACCCTTCACCCAAGATTAGTTTCTAAGTAGGGGTGATGTGGCCCACTTACCTTGAAACAGGGGCATGTGGGATGGCATTGTCACCTGGGAAGACACAGACCAGAAAGATGGAAATGTACCAGGTGAGGATGAAGAGGTCCATGGCAGAACCTCTTTGTTCTAGTTAAAGCTGTAGTGGTTGGTGATTGTGGCAGCATCCCCAGCTCTTGTCCAATAATCCCCAGCTAAACAGACCACAGGTAAGAAAGGAGGTGGGGCAGATGGTATAGAAGCCTGGGAAGAGCGGCTGGGACCAAATTATCTTTTAAAAAGGCTGTTCTGAAATACCTCCCACAAGGGGAAGAGAAATGAAAAAGCAAGGAATGAAGGAGAGGGGCTCATGTACCTCATGGAGTTATCTGAGAATAGCTCACACAGCTGGGCCCACATTGAGCAGTAAGGTCATGTGGTGAAGCTGAAGATCCATCAGGTTCCCCCAGTGGCTGTTGCAGGCATAACACCGCTTGAGAGAGGGAGGCAAGGGCTACACCTTCAGCCCCATAAATGCCAGTGGACATGGGGAAAACAAAGAACCCAGAAGCTCTACAAGCCATAGCTGGGAGGAGATGAGGGGCACACTCTGAGCCATGGTCTTCCTTCTCTGTGGCCACCACAACTGGATTCAGACCATTCTGGCACCACTTCTGTGTGTTGTGGGTGGACACATGCACATCCTCTCACCTGAACATGTTTTCCCAAAGAAGAGGCTGAGCCAGGAGGTGGACATGGAAAAAAGGTGTTGGGTAGGGCAATAGGTTCAGAGGTGAGTTGGGATAAGGGCGAGCAGGGAAAGGGCGACCAGCTGGGAGGAGTTAGGCCCCACTTACCTTGATTCAGGGCTGTCCAGGGATGGTTCCTGCAGATGGGTCCAAACTGACCAGGAAAGTGGAGGTCCTCCATGGTAACGATGAAGAGGCACCAATATTAGCTCCAGTACCAGCAGATGCAGTTGAAACTGAGCAACCAAGCATGCTACAAGGCCATAGTTGAAATTGTGGACAGGGAAGATTCTGATTCTCTGTTTTCCTTCTCCAATGACTGTGACCTTGGTTCAGTCCAATTGCATCATTTTCCTATGTGCATGCCCACGCACATCCCGTCAGACAGGAGGGGCTTGGATGGAGAATGGGTGGGAGTGGGTGGCAGGGGAAGGAAGGGATGGGGATGGAATGGGGAAAGCAAAGGGTAGGGGAGGAACTGGGGTGAGGAAGCATAGTTTGGGGTGGGCAGGAGAAACAATTCGTTGTGGGAAGACGTGGAGGAGCAGATGGGTAAGTGCGTAGTGAAGAAGAGCACACTGGTGGAGAACCTAGCAATAGAAAGGGGGAGAAGAAGACGAGTTCAGCCCACTTAATATTTAAGAGCCCTGTCCCAGGGATGGCTCCTGCTGGGGGGGCAGAGGAAAGAATGGAGAATAGGGCAATGGAGAGTGGCAAGAGGACTGCGGGTCACTTACATTAAATCTGGGTCTTTGGTGATGGCTCTAACAGTTAACTCCACAGTGGCATTGAAAGTGGAGTTCCGCTGGCTGGTGAAGCCTAAGAGGCACTGGGGGATCATGTCCCTGCAATAGATGCAGCACCAGTTGGGAGAGGTGGCAGCTTCCTCAGCCCCAATGCCTCCAGCAGTTTCTTCATAGCAAGAGGTGACTACTGAGGCCATGACTAGGAGGGGATAGGGATGAACTCTAAGCCCCTATTTTCCTTCTATGGAGGAGGTTCATCACCTCACACACGAATCTTCCTACACTGAGAAGGATGGGGCCGGGTTGAAGGTGAGGTTCTGACCAACGGGGGTGTGGAGGAGGAGATTGGGGGCATTGGGTCACCATTACCTTGAAACTGAGTCTTCCAGGGTTGACTTTGGTAGCTGGGTCCACACATCTCTAACCCAACAAAGGTTTGTGGGGCACTTGAGGGTCAGGGAACTGGACACGGTGGCCCATGTGGTGAGGGGCCAGGTGGTGATGAAAGAGGAAGCCTGGGAGGGGATATTGGGACCTAGGAAGAGGGTATGTGCACACTTCAGTTGAAACCTGGCTGAGACGGGAGGCTCCCACAGGGGAGCAGAGAAGAAAATTGAAAAGAGAGAGGTTTAGGAAGGGAGGCTCTCTCACCTCAAATCAGGGCCATCATGGGATGGTGCTCCCAGATGGGCCCACCCTGAGTAAAAGATGGAGGTCCATGCACTGAAACCAAGATCTCTCAGGAAGGCGCAGCACTGGTTGAGGAGATGGAGGCGAAGTCTGCATCTTTAGCCCTGCAACTTTCAGTGAACTCAGGTAAACCAGAGAGCCCTGGGGCTGGCCAGGCCTTAGCCAGGCAAGGAGGAGGGGCAGACTCTGAACTGGGCCTTCCTTCTCTGTGGCAGCAATACCTCATGTTTGGAACATTCTGGCACCTGGCATTAAGTAGTGAGTGCTGGGCATGTGCACATTGCCCCTTCCATGCATGTGTTACCATGAGATGGGTGGGGCCAGGCAGTGAGGGGAAAGAATTGGGACCGGAAGGGGTGGGGCTGGAAGGGGTGGGGCCAGAAGGTGGGGGTGGAGGTAAAAGTTTTGGCTGTGAGAGGGGCTGAGTCAGAAGAATCAATGGAACCCTGAGGGGTACCTGGCCTCAAGAAGGGGACTGTCCAAAAGGGGGAGTAGGGCACATAGCATGGTGGTAGGCTGAGGAAACATGGGGTGGTGATGGGCCAGTGGGTGGTGGTGGAAGGTGATATGATGGGGTGGAGAGGTAATGGACAAGGAACCTAGCAGAGTGGAGAAGTGGATAGGGGAGCAAGAAGAGAGGTTAAGCCCACTTAACTGGAAACAGGGCTGTCCAGTATGGCTGTCTCCATGTGCTATGCTGTGTGCTATGCCCATCTGTGCTCTGTCAGGGGTAAGCCCAGCTGGTTAGAGTCTTCATGCCCCACTACCCCACAATCTAGACTAAAGGAAAGAAACTCCATCGAACTATTCATCTGGCAGGGCAAAATTCTCTGGGGCCCTAGGAAGAGGTTTATAGTGAAGACCTGTTGGTAGAATGGGCCACATCTGGGGTAACAGATTCATATCACCCATACCTATGGGGCATAGTTAATGTATAAAAGGCACTCAAGTGATAGGTCCTTTTTTTCTTTTCCTTTCTGTTTATCCCTTCCTTTCATTTACCTCTTTGTTGTTCCAGTACTGGGGCTTGACACAGCTTCTAGGGCCTACAGAAGTTCCCTGCCCAAGGGCCTATTGTTGTTCACCTCCTAGACCTGCATCTTCCTGATCCCTGACACACCCAGGTGCAGGCACCATGGCCAGATGCCCACTTTCAAGACAGGTAGGCCCTACCAGCCTTCTCCCTGGAGGAAACAACAGGAGGATTAAGGGGTTTGTGCTTTTGTTTGTGTATTCACATGAATATTTCCTTCCATCAGTGGGACAGTTCTAAGTACTTAAAGTCTTACTGAACTTCATCTATAAATCATTTGAAAATGGAGGCACGGGAGCAGGAAGGAGAAAAACACCCAAACAAGAAAACAAAAGACATATCCCACAAACACTGGATACATACAAAGATGACTGAATGAAGGCAAGTAAGACTCAACCTAACAACATTTTACCAAATGTCTTATATTTGAATGGTGAGAGCTCCACTGAGGGAGATGTCAAAGAAACCAGGCTTTATGTTCAAGGATGCTGTCAATATTTAATCATTTGCTCAAGAAGGGGAGATCAATTACTATGGTACTTCGATTTTGTTCAATCCAATTACCATGTTATAAAATAGCAAGCTGTCATGATAAAAAGAAAATAAGGCTCCTGTACCCAGCACCAGTTATCTTTAGTTTACTTCCAAGCCGTATACATCACAACCATATCCAAAGAATGCAAGTAAGGGAGGTAAAGAATTCTGATACATATCAGGAGAGTTGGTCCATGTTTCAGGAGTTTTGCTTGAAATCTTTTTCACTTTCTGGGCTTTGCCTCCTATCTGATTTTGTATCTTCTTTTCTGTTAACGAGGATTGAACCCAGGATGTTTCATTAGCTAGGCAAGTACTGAACTACAACCCATCCCCAGAACATCTTTTGAAATTCTCACTGCATCTGAGTGTAGGATGGAAAGAAAATAGTCTATTCCAATGTATTGGAATATTTCAGACATTTGGGTTTTGAATAATTTAGTTCGATACAGTCATAGTCTAGAAATAGACATGCTGGTAGAAACTGATGATCGGCTTTCCCTCACTATATAGCTGTTGAGGGGAAGGGCTTTCCATACAGCATAACCTTAGAAACTTAGTGGTGATACCTTCAACATCAACTCATCAGGGACATGAGTTTAACCCAAGTGAGTTGCTGTGGTGTGAAGCTCCCCTCAGGTTCCTCCTTTTCCATCTTGCATGCTAAATTCCATACTAGCAATCTCCACCATGCTAAGTCTGACTGCTTAGATTTGTTTGTGAGTGAATGTATGTGTCATTATAGACAACTTTAACATTAAGTGACATAAAGAACTTTACCACAAAAGAGATCAGTTCTCTTGCAGTGATGATTTAAGATAATTTTTCATATCTTGACCACAATTCCTCCTTGTTTAGGCCAAACATCATAACTTGAACCAAAATGATGCTATGGCAAAAATGATCATATAATCGGGTTTCCAAATCCAAACACAAAGTTTTTTTGCTTAAGGCCAGCCAATATATTCCCAGAATTTTTACCGGTGTTTTGACCATGTGAAAAATTTACTTTTGGTCATGAGGAGTGAACTCTGGGCCTAGGCACTGTCCCTTAGTGATTCAGACCAATGATCTTGAGCCACAGCACCACTTCCAGCTTTCAGGTGATAAGAGTCTCACGGACTTTCCTTCGTGGGCTGGCTTTGCACCACAATCTCGTTTCTCAGACTCACGAGTAGCTAGGATTACAGACGTGATCCACCAATGCTTGGCAAACATGTAACATTTTTAACCATGATTGAAAATGGTAATGAATTTCTTTTCTTAAGTGTATTTCTTAAAAACAGAAATATTTTTAAATTCTCATGCACACTTCCCATTAGGCAGTTCAGATGATGTTTATGTGTGATGGTCTTTGAGTTTGAAATTTGTCCCTGGATGCTGTCCTCTATCCCCATCCCCTTTTGTTTTTGCTTGCTCAAGGTTAGCACCCTCCCACTTGAGACACATCTTCCAACTTTTTAGTTTTCAGTTAGAGATAAAAGTTTCTCTTTTTCCTGCCTGAGCTGATTTTCAACCATGATCCTCAGATCTCAGCCTCCAGGGTAAGTTAGCCACTTACATTTAAATCTGGTGATCTACTGAGTGTTTCCCTGTTATCTTTTGGGAAAATACACCCCCACCAGCATCAAAATTGAAGAACAAGTTGTTGTTATGATACTCCCAACCCAAAGAAGATACTTGATATACTTAATTTAAATGCTAAGATACAAAATTTGGAGTTGTTGAAAGACTGAGTCTCTTTAGTGCCATTTTGGGAAATGTAAATCAAATATTCAGAGCATTACTAGATAAAAAGAATAAAGTAGACCTGTTTTTATGAACTATTAATGAGAAGAACAGTAGTTTTTGTGTCGTTAGTGTAGCCTATTTGAAACATTTTCAAAGTACAGGTGTTCAGGTATATTTTCTGTGTAGTAATCACTGAATTCTAAAATTCTTTGTTTTCCTCAGCATCTTTAGTTTTTCCTCAACAGGTATCTCAGTTGAAATATACACTTTGGTGCCAGGGGTCTTCTGTAGTTATTTTACATTTTAGGAAAGTAATTTTAGGTTTTTAAAAATCAGAAAAGCTAATAATGTTAATCATTTTCTGATGTCCTTCAGATTTCTCCACATTTCATTTTTTTGGTTTAATATGCTATCAGTATATTTATAGGATATGAAGTTTGATTTTGATTTTGGTATTTGTACTGGTATTGGGGCTTGAAATCAGTACATTGGTCTGTAACTAATGCCAGCCTTTATGGCTCCTTTCTGTAATTCTGGCTAGTCAGGAGGCTGAGATCTGAAGAACAAGGTTTAAAGCCAGCCTGGTCAGGAAAGATCATGATGCTCTTGTCTTCAATTCATGAATGAAAAGCCAAAAGTGGAGTGGGACTCAAGTTGTACAGCATGGGGCTTGAGCAAAGAAGCTAAAGTGTACTTATGTGTAGTTCCTAAAGGATTGCTCCTAAGTCCTGAGTTTAAGTACCAGTGCCAACACACACACACACACACTCACACACACACACACACACACACACACACACATACACACACACACACACGTATTCACACGTTTTCTCTGTCCCCAAAAGCACTGTGGTTCTCTTTATGTGTCCTTGAAATCCACTTTGCTTTCTTTTTCATTCGGTTCTTGATGTTTCCACAGGGAGAGCAATGGCTGTGACCTAAGTCCTGGCTGCCTGTGATTCTGCTGGGATGACCGAGGTCTGCCTTATTGAGCAGTGAGACCCTGAGAAACTCCATAAATCACATGGAGGGAAACATACGAGAAGACATGCATTCAGGTAATTCTTCATTCTATTTTCCTCCTGCCAACGGTTTTTCTCTCTCTGTAGGGTGAGTTCCTTTTCTTTCCAGGTAAAGCTGAACATTGTATGGTTTTCTGTGTGTACCCACATGCGAATAAGGCTTTTGTAAACTGTCAGCCATGGCAAACTTGCTTTTTTTCCTCTCACAATTAGTGAGTTTCTTGGCAGCTTTGATTGTTCTGAGAAAAATGGAATGTTCTAGAAATTGTCATGAGATGTTTATAAATGTAGGTCAGAATTTATAGTTCTTTTGCTCTAGTGAATTGAACAACAGCTATATGAATTTATACATAGTCTTTAGTGAACTTATTTCTATGGTATAGATGAATTTTTGGATATGATATCCTTATGGAAGTCCAAAGGTATCTTTAAGTCCGTTGCCCACATTAAACAGAAACTCAAAACACTTTAAATTTTTTAGCTTTAATCAGAGTCTTCTATTGGGATATAGGATTTTAAATGCTACAATAAATTAATTTCATTTGTAGGAAAAGTGACAGAAAGGAATGTACCTGAAGATATAGCATAAGTTTTCCCTTTTGATGAGTTAAGAAGTTTAAGTTTAATTTCAGCTAAGCTATTGTGAGAAATACCAAGATACACATCCAGTTTCTGTGATTAATTATATTAAATTAGTAGGAAAGGTACTTTGTTTGCAGTAACAATTACAATATGATATATAGAAAAGTGTGTTACCAACACATTTGTCTAATTGTGTAGTCTAATATCTTTATGCTGGTGTTATAGAATGTTAATAAATTTCTTCAAGCACAAGGACAATGTTTGAGAGATGTTAAAGTTTTACACTGAGTAGAGAAAATGCCAGATGGTCTTCAGTAAATGCTTTCATTTTTATATTTTTGGTGTTTTTTTTTGTGTAAGTACTGGTATTGGAGTTTCAAATTAGGGTCTTGTGTTTTTATTTTGCTTTTGCCTTAAGGCTGGTGCCCTACTTCTTAATCCATACCACCATTTCCAGGTTTTTGCTATTTGTTGTCAATATGAATATCACAGACATTGCTGCTTGAGATCCCTTTGTATCTGGATCCTCAGATCTCAGCCTCTTATGTAGCTGGGATTACAGGTGTGAGGCACCAGCACTCTGAGAGATGCACTTATTTTGTCATTTTATGTGGCAAATTATCACAAATTTATTTGTTTGCCCACTGGATACCAACTATTGTAAGATGTAAGTTTGGGCTGGTAGTTTGGGTGTAGTTTGTCTCTAGCAGCTGCTGAGTTTCTAGCAGGAGGTCACCAGGCTATAATCTCTCATGGAATGTGGATATCTCTTCCAAGCTTAAGAGATGCCTGGTACTGTTTATGTCTTGTGATTGTGAGACTGTTGTTTCTGCTTTCTGGTCACCTATCATACAGCCACTGTTGTCAGCTCCTAGACACCTCCATACTTTCTAGACAAAAATATTCACCTTCCTGTTTGATTTATTCTGTTGGCATCACTAACTTCTATAAAGGCTTTAATTTGCACTCAATTCTTGGAAGTAACTCATACCGAACTCTTGTGGGAACAATTACATTTGTAGAATCTCTTTAATTTTTATATCTACCACAGCATATTGTGGGGTTATCCCCTGCCCAGATTGGAACATAAAAGACATCCTAAGGGTCTGATTTGTTGTGTATCACCTGATACACATAGAAAGCTATTTATTAGCTGGGCACTGGTGGCTCATTCCATTAATACTAGCTACTCTGGAGGATGAGACCTGAGCTTCCCAGTTCAAAGCCAGCCCAGGCAGGAAAGGCTGAGAGACTATAATCTCCAACAAACCACTCAGAAAACTGAAAGTGGAACTGTGGCTCAAGTGGTAGAGCACTCACCTTGAGCTGTAGAGCTGAAGGCCAGCACCCAGGCCCAGAATTCAAGCACCAAGGCCGAAAAAAGAAGTAGAAAAAGCTATTTATTATTTTAAGTGTACTCAATTTCAGTCACTGGTAGTGTTGAGTTATTGGTTGATTTTAACTAACAAAGTATGGAATTTAAGAAAATGAAAGATAGTTCTTTGGGTGGAGTGGAAAACAATTCGGCAGTTATAGGGAATGAAAAGCAGTTAGGAGTTAAACTGAGGACAGATTCAAGAGCAGTGACAGTGGCTTAAGAAATGGGACAGAGGTAAATATGTTAGACATATTTTAAAAAGAGAACATGTGCCTGGGAATGTGGTTTAGTGGTAGAATGCTTGCCTGGCATGCATGAAGCCCTGGGTTCAATTACTCAATAACACCAAAACAGAAAAAGTCATGTGTCACTGTGGCTCAAGTCATAAGGTGCTAGCCTAGTGCAACAAAGAAGCTCAGTGATAGTGCCCAGGACCTTAGTTCATGCCCCAGGATTGCCAAAAAACAAAAAGAGAGAACATGTCAATAATGGATGAGGGACCGATCCAGAGACTGTATTTATCACAGAATTTTTCCTCTATTTGAAAATGAAGACATCATTCCAGAGGGAAAAATGGGGCATAAAAGTAATACAAGATTCTTTTTTACTGCAACTGTCTTGTAGAGATAATTCATTACAAATAATTGTGACTTGCAATAGCACAAGAGCTGATTGTAATAGCACAAATGCTGTCTGGAGATTTTGTATGGGTGCTGGCCCTGAGACTTGATAAGAGGCTAGGTGCTATTCCTATTTTTTCCCTCAAGAATATTACTCCATTTCTTAAGCCACACCTCCACTTCTGACTTTTTTGGTGATAAATGGAGATAAGAGTGTCATGGACTTATCCTGGCTCACCTGGCTTAACAATATTATCCCCAAATCCCAGCATTCTGAAGCGCTAGGATTACAGTCGTGAGCTATTAGCACGCAGAGAAGCATTTCTTTTTCAGTGAAAGGAATTAAGAATACAGATTCTTCAGGAAGATTCACCCAGGGTACTAAGTAAATCACCAAGACCAGTTCCCATGAATATACACCACACACACACACACACACACACACACACACACACACTCACTCACAAGCACACACACAAACCCACATAAGCATCTCAGCGGTATGTATCTCTTTCCCCAAAAGAACAGTATATTCTAAGGGGCAAACTCTGATGTCACAGGCATGTAATCCCAGGAAGATGGGGTACTGAGACTGGCTTGAGTGAATTTAGCACAAGAACCTATATGAAAAGCAAACTGAAAAAGAGGCTCAAGTGGTAAATATCTGCCTAATAAGTGTAAAGCCCTCAGTTTAATCCTCTGGTCCATAAAAAGACAAAAAGAATAGCATCTCTGTCCATTTTGTCATGGTTTAACAAAGTCCTTGAAGTTTTATGCTTCATAAGGAATAGAAGGTCTACTTCAATCACAATAGTAGTGTCTAGCAAATCTAAATAGCATGGTAGCACATGGGAAAAGGCCCCTTAGGTGCATCATATCAGAGAGAATCTCGGCATCATGGCATGTGCAAGAATGACAGGGAATAGGGGGCATAGGTTGTTTTCAACAACTGTTAACAATGATAATGTTAGTCCCTTGAGAGTTGATGAGATGGCATTAATCCATTCATGAATGAAACCTCTCTTAGAGGTTCACCTGCTTACACTGCTACATTTAGAAGTTAACCTTCAGTGTGAGCTTTGATGGTGACAGACCATCAACATGCTTCTGACAGAGGCAGGTGAGACCATTGGAAGCCAAGGACATTCATACAAGTAGGCACCTTGGACAACTGCTTCCATCTCTTTAATTCTGATATTTGCTGTATTTGGGGCCATCTCACAGCTAGGATCCATCCAGTACATGTCTGTTCCTTGTGCCAGCTTCAGTTATATTGAATGTGATATAAACTGCTAGACAATGGGAGAACAAGGATGGAGATGGGCACAAAAATAGAGGTTTGTCATTCTTCATGGCACTTCATTAACATTAATAGATTCATATAGGTATGCCATTAGAAAGCTCTATGTCGTTATCTGATACTTACATAGAGTGATGTAATAATTACTGTATGACCCATAAAGGTACCTTGTAGAGCAACCTGGTTACACATAATACAGACATTATGAAAACAAAGGACGGATAAAGAACAAGTTCTGGCCTACAAAATTAATTGTCAACTTCAGAGTCAAAGCAGACACCGTAAAGCGTTACTGGAAGGAATAGGAGAAACCCTATGTCTCCTTGGCACAGACTGAAATGTTCTCAATACAGACCCAGAAACACAACAAATCAAAGAAAGGTTGCATAAATCGGATTGCATGGAAGTGCAGAGCTTGTGCATGGCATAGGACATAGTTAACAAAATATACACAAAGCCCACGGATTAGGAGAAGACCTTCACTAGCCATACAACAGACAATGGTCTCATATCTAAAATATGCTTGGAACTAAAAAAAATTAAATCTTCCAACAACAAATCCTCAAAGAAACAACTGCCCAATAAATAAGTGGGCTAAAGACTTAAAGAGAAACTTCTCTGAAGAGGAAATAAGGATGGCCAATAGGCACATGAAGAAATGCTCAACCTCCCTAGCCATAAAAGAAATGCAAATCAAAACAATATTTAGATATCACCTCACCCCAGTTAATATGCCTATAATCAAAAACTCTAATAACAACAGATGCTGCAGGGGGCGTGGATAGCTGTATAGAAAGTGGTATGAAGGTTCCTCAAAAGACTCCACATAGAGCTCCCCTATGACCCAGCAATCCCACTTTTGGGCATTTACCACAGTGATCACAAACAAGGCCATACTAAAGCTACCACCACAACTATGTTCATTGCAACATTGTTTACCATAACTAAGATATGGAACCAACCCAGATGCCTCTCAGTAGATGAATGCATCAAGTAAATGTGGTATATACATATATATATAATACACATATATATACATGTATATATATGTATACATATACACATATATATACATGTGTATATATGTATACATATATATACATATATGTGTATGTATATATATACATATATATATATATATATATATATATAATGGAATTGTATACCTCCATTGGAAAGAATAACATTGCCCAATTTGTTAGGAAATGGATAGACTTGGAAAAAATTATATTAAGTGAAGTAATGTATGCCCATAGAAACATAGGCCCCATGGTTTCCCTTATTTGCAATAACTAGTACATGTCTAGGACAAGCAGAAAAGTTCAAAAGCTATGCACATATGACCAGATAAGATGAAAGTAAATGAAATGAACCCCAAGAGAGGGACACAAGTGTTTTTTTTCTTTCTTGTTATAGTTTCTAACGTATTTATATGTGATTTTTGGTTGCTTTGTATGTTCCTCCCCTTTGGTATAACCCCTGTTTCTATTTTGTTTGATGTTGGTGCCCTGCATCTTCTATATACACTTCTCTAATTTGTGGGGAGTAAGGAAAAACACAAAATGCTTAAATAGGGATACAAGTTTGCCCTATTGTAAAAATGCAATGTACAAGACACTATCTTGAAAACGAACTTTACATCTTTGGAGGTGGGGGGAGTAGTTGTGGAGGTGGAAGGGAAAGGATGGTAGGAGAATAACAAAGTAGGAGGCAACAATGCTTCATAGGAAATGTACTCATTACCGTGCTTATGTAACTATAATCCATCTGTACAGTATTTTTACAATAAAAGACATAAAAATTAATTTAATATATGGTTATGAGCCAATACTAGGATTTGTACTTATGGCCCTTATTTTCACACTTCCAACTAGGATCTTTATCTGTCTTCATTTTTTGTTTATCTTTTTGTCAAGGATAAATCTAATAATACTGTTCCTTAATTTTTGTATAAAATAAGTTTTGGAAATTTTACAGAGTTAATTGTTTTATGTAACATTCATCTTCCTACTATCTTCAAGTTTCTAGTTTTTCTTGGAAGTTAAAGACAGGCTCTCTGTTGCATTTATTAGGAAATCTTGTGCTTGGCCCCAGTCTATAATCTTAGATCCTAAGAAAGCACTGATGAAGAGAGTATTTGCTTGATTCAAAAGCAGAGAATTCCATAACCTCCATCTCCAAAAATATTTAAATGTATGAATATATAATATATTTAATATTTAATATATTTGTGAAATATATACATAGGTACATATTGTATATCTACAGAAGGTGGGCACACTGAAACAATTGAAGGCACTGATTTAATTTCACTGCTGTCATTCCACTTAAAGACATTTTTTATCAAAAAATTGATAACCATGGTTTCATTAAGTGTCCTGTCCAATATTGATTTGTGCATATGAGGCAGGCTGTTTCTCATGTCACACATGAGTCCAAGTATAATGGGGTTTAGCTCATTATATAATGGCTCATCAGGACATAGGAAATATTCCTCAACTTGGTTGAGACAATCTCCATTGTTTGTTCTATACTGTGCCTCTGCTTTGGGTCTGCAATTTACAATTTCAAAATGATATTTTGTTCTTTTGGAGACAAGTGAATGAAGAAATATATGTGACCTCCAAGACAATTACTTGTATTTGGCTAAAATTCTTATATTCAAATGGGAAATTTCCCATCCCCATAGAATACAAATGAGGACTACCATGCACCAGATGTCTACTTTGCAGCCATTGTAATTTTCATGTAGGAATATTTTATAGGGACAAAATTTAAGTACCAATTATGTCTTTCAGCAACTACCCTTGGGAAATTCTTATGCCCATGACAAAGTCACTGACCTTCACATTGCTTGTCATCAAACACGATGTTATCAGTTTAACGTCTCCGTGTTCATTTCTATATTAGTTAATGTAATGCACAGTCCTCACAAACTGTTTGAACAATCCCCTGACTTCATTCTTGAATAGGTGGTATGGTTTTCAAATTTATCTCAGGAGGTTTCTGAATGGCCAGTTCCACTGCCAGGTATTGCTGCTCTTCCTTCTCCCTCACCTGGTATGACTTGATCATGTGTGGGTGATGGAAAATCTTAATAAAGACCACCTCATTTTAATTTTTTTTTGTAGGCCCTGGGCCTTGAACTCTGGGCTTGGGCACTTTCACTGAGCTCTTCAGCTTAAGGCTAGCATTCAACCACTTGAGCCACAACACTATTTCTGGCTTTTTCTGTTTATGTGGTGCTGAGTAATGGAAACCAGGGCCTTATGCATGCGAGCCAAACATCTACCACTGAGCCACCTTCCCCGCCTTTCCATCTCATTTTTGATCTTACAATTGTTGGACTCTCCCTTCAGGATTATTTTCACTACCACTTTACTGTCTATGAGGTGGTGCTAGGCCAATTTTACATATCCATAGCTACCATAGTCAATGATCTCCTCCTTAACACTGTATTGTTCATGGAAATTCTCCTCCTGCCATAGCCAATGATCTCCTTCATATTGTCTTGTTCAGTGAAAATCTTCTCTGAAGAGCTAGAGGATATTTCACTGTGTTCTCCCATCTTTCTGTTAGGATGGCAAGGAGTAAATATAGCTAACCTTAGCTAAGAAAATAAAAAAAAACCCAGAGCAATAACCAAGAGGAAATACCCAAACCCAAAGAAAACATAGCCACCCTCGAACACACACACACACACACACACACACACACACACACACACACACACACACACACATACTCACACACTGAAAATTGTCAACATAGCACTGAATCCAGCAGGTCACTGGCAACTCCCAGCACTGTAATGGACTGCAGAGACCACTCACAATGGCTGTAATGGACCAATCCCAGCTTGGCATGAACCCATTGGCTCTTTTGGTATTGAGCCTGTAGGACTGTTGTCAAAGTTTTCACAGGGATGCGAGGCTCACAGAGTGATGCCACTGCTGTTGCCATGGCATGGTTACAGGAATTGCCAGGGCATCAGCCAATGCTTTCTGACTTAGGTGGCTGCCAGGTTCTAGTGTTTGCCCCCAAAGATTTTGTCCTTCAGTACTACCCATGTGCTCATGTCTGCTCCTGCTTGAACCCTGGTTATGTGCAGGAGCCAAACATACACCAGCCAGTGGCTTCCATTCAGCATATGTGCAGGTCTTGGAACTTACTCCAACAATTTAAAAACAAAGTGAACTCCTATGTATTTCTAGGTGCAGGGGGCACATGACAAGGAGTCCAATTGGAAACTTTCACTGAAGTGGATCCAGATTTTTTTCACTTGACAAATAAAAATAATAATTCAAACAAGAAGTTAAGGCATATGAGGAGTCCCTATTTGTTGAATTAAAATACCCTTGCACAAATGTTTAAAATATTAAAGTCTTTATTTGTCAAGGACTTGATTTATTGTTGGCACCACACAATAGATTATTTCTGGTCTTTAAAAAGTTGTAATATCAGAACTGGCGCCAATGGCTCATGCCTGTAATCCTAGCTAATCAGGAGGCTGAGATTTTAGGATCATGGTTCAAAGCCAACCGAGGCAGGAAAGTCCGGGCGACTCTTATCTCCAACAAACCACCAGAAAACCGGAAGTGGTGCTGTGGCTCAAGCGGTAGAGTGCTCGCCTTGTGCTGAAGAGCTGAGGGACAGCTCCCAAGCCCAGAGTTTGAGCCTCACGACTGACAAAATAGAAAAGTTTTAATATCAATATGCACTTTGGTGTTTTCTTAAAGGAATTCAAGAAAAGCCCCATAGCTATTGAGTAGAAAACAATATCACACTCAACAATAGCATGTGGTTGAAAGAAGGTAGGTAGTATCAGCCTACTGTAAAGTGACTATTGCCAGGATTAATCCCCTGTAGAAATACTTTTCTTTTTCCTTTTCAATATTTACTAATAAAATACATCCGTGTATTAATGGCCATACATTAGTACTTGAATGTAAATCAAGCATGTTCTCTACTCAACACAGTGAATTTTGACAACTGTTTAATTATGTGATGCTGAGTCCCCTTATAAAGTCAATAAGTTGGCACTTTTGTAACTTACAATAAAATGCAAAGAATCTAAGACCAAGCAAGTTGTCTAGTTGGGTGGGTCATTGTATCGGCTGTTCACTCACTTAGAAATTAAATCCATTAGGATACTTCATGGCATCCATAATCTGAAAAGCTGCTCTAACTTTTGGCTTTTAAAGACCTCATCAATTTTCTGAAGATATTCAAGTTCTTTTCCTTTAAATCTAGAATGACTGATGTCAAAAGAATTGTGGTATCACTTCAGAATCATCTGATACTGTAGCAAAAGTGCCCTATACCCTACATCTCCATGAAGCGGGTTATTAACATCTATAGGAGTGAGAGAAAAGTGAGCATCATCATTTCCCATAATAGTTTCTTATGAGATAGTTTACTTCAAAATCCTCGAAATCCATAAGGCAGTGTGTTGATATGTTCAAAGTGAAGAACAAGGGCTGCAATAGGGAACTTATGTGATAAATCCTCTGCCTAGAAAATTGGAGGTCCTCAGCTTGAATTCTCCTACTGACAAATCCATCAGTCTTCCTTTAGAGAAAGGGGTATATTTCAATTAGAGGTGTATTTCAATTCCATTGTGATGCCATAACAAAATTCCTTAAGACCAGGTCCCAGTAGCTTAGAGCAAGTTATTTGTACTCAACAGAAATTCTGAAGGACAAGATCTAGAAGCCAGAAAATTCAATATACTGAGAGTTCAGCTCCACCAGGGAATTAATGTGCTCCCATGTTACTGTGTCCTCACATAGTGGAAAGGCTAGAAATTTATTTAAAAGAAAACAGTACAGCTGAGTCACTTCTTCCCACCATCCATATGAATTTTAATTTGCTTCAGATATCTTTTTTTTCTTCTGTTATGTCCCTCTTCCTCTTGTTTTTTGTTGTGCTTTCATTTAGCTTACCTGGCCTTGAACCACCAAAGAATGGATGCTTAGATTCCAAGTATGTACCACCAAAATCATCTGCTGCTAATTCTCCTTTGGAAGTAAACCACTTACTTGTCCCAAACTCTGTTCTTTATTATCCTTCCTGTGGAACATTTTTAAGTTTTTGGTCTTTTTTGCATTTTTCAGGAGATTTAACAATGAAGCTTCGCAGATAATAGGCAAATACTCTACCACTGAATTACAAATTCCTTGCATAGTTTTTTTTAACTTTTTTATTATTTATTCATATATTTTTATTTTATTATTTTAATACGTTTTCTATTGTAAAAATACTGTACAGAGGGTTTACGTTACAAGAGCAAGGTAATGAGTATATTTCTTATCAAGCATTGTTGCCTCCTCCTTTGATTTTCCCATAACAATCCCTTCCCTTCCATCTCCACAACTTCACTATCCCCCCCACAATAAACTGTAATGTTTGTTTGAGATGTACAAGATTTATTATTTCTTCATTGGTTGACTTCATGTTAATCAACTTACTGAAAACATGTAAACATATAACTATGTAACCATGTTTGAATTTTTTATGTAGAATACCATGCCATCTTGCTCACAAATTTCAGTGTTTACGTTCCATTGCCATCTCCTCCTCCTCCTCCTCCTCCTCCTCTCCTCCTCCTCCTCTCCTCCTCCTCCTCCTCCTCCTCCTCCTCCTCCTCCTCTCCTCCTCCTCCTCCGCCTCCTCCTCCTCCTCCTCCTCCTCCTCCTTCTTCTTCTTCTTCTTCTTCTTCTTCTTCTTCTTCTTCTTCTTCTTCTTCTTCTTCTTCCTCTTCTCCTTCCTCTTCTTCTTCTTCCTCTTCCTCTTCTTCTTCTTCTCTTCTTCTTCTTCTTCTTCTTCTTCTTCTTCTTCTTCTTCTTCTTCTTCTTCTTCTTCTCCTTCTTCTTCTCCTTCTCCTTCTCCTTCTTCTTCTCCTTCCTCTTCTTCTTCTTCTTCTTCTTCTTCTTCTTCTTCTTCTTCTTCTTCTTCTTCTTCTTCTTCTTCTTCTTCTTCTTCTTCTTCTTCTTCTTCTTCTTCTTCTTCTTCTTCTTCTTCTCCTCCTCCTCCTCCTCTCCTCCTCCTCCTCCTCCTCCTCCTCCTCCTCCTCCTCCTCCTCCTCCTCCTCCTCCTCCTCCTCCTCCTCCTCCTCCTCCAACTCCTCCTCCTCCTCCTCCTCCTCCTCCTCCTCCTCCTCCTCCTCCTTCTTCTTCTTCTTCTTCTTCTTCTTCTTCTTCTTCTTCTTCTTCCTCTTCTCCTTCTTCTTCTCCTTCTTCTTCCTCTTCTTCTTCCTCTTCTTCTTCCTCTTCTTCTTCCTCTTCTTCCTTCCTCTTCTTCTTCTCCTTCTTCTTCTCCTTCTTCTTCTCCTTCTTCTTCTCCTTCTTCTTCTCCTTCTTCTTCTTCTTCTTCTTCTTCTTCTTCTTCTTCTTCTTCTTCTTCTTCTTCTTCTTCTTCTTCTTCTTCTTCTTCTTCTTCTTCTTCTTTTTTCTTCTTCTTCTTCTCCTCCTCCTCTCAGTTACAACATCAAATATGTTGTCAAATGACATCATTGATAACAAATTTGTCTCTTGATTGCATCAGAAATACCTCAGCTATTTTTAAAAAATATCATAGATGCTTGATAGATATTCTACATAAGGTAAAGCCATTTTTCTTTTTCATAGTTTTCAGTAATATTAAAAAATGACTAAATGCGTCTGTGTCAGGTTTGTTGAGATTATATGGGATTTCTTCTTGCTCATTGTGATAAATTGCATTAGATTTTCTAAATTGTAACTATTGTTAGTGGGGTTACATCTTGGTGGTAGAGTAACTTAATTACCATGTGTGAAGCCTCTTATAAATGGTACAGAAACACACATAGGAAAAATAGAAAAAGAATAAATGTAAACTGTCCTTCATTTCTGATACATATTCTCTCTTGTTTAGGATGTTTTGCCTTTCTCTTCAGAAATAAAATTGCTATAAATACATTTTTATTTTGTCGTGGGGCTTATGAAGTTAATTACGAAGTGTTTCTTATATTTTAAAAATGTCTGGAGCAGTGAAATAAGAGATACATTCGGTGAGGTGGCATATATCGATTGTTCCAGCTAAGCATGAGCTCTCCCCACAATAATAGAAAGCAAAAGAAAGAAAGAAAGAGAGAGACAGAGAGAGAGAGAGAGAAAGAAACAAAGAAAGAAAGAAAGAAAGATAGAAAGATAGGAAGGAAGGAAGGAAGGAAGGAAGGAAGGAAGGAAGGAAGGAAGGAAGGAAGGAAGGAAGGAAAGAAGAAAGCGAAAGACTCTCAATACACCAAACTACAAAACAAAATGTAAAAGGCTTGGAGCATTAATAAAGTAGTAAAGGACTTGTATACATTGGGTAATTTCGCAGGTTTGACAACTAACAATAGGAAAAAAAAGAAAATATATTCTTTGACAAAACTGCCAATGAAATATTTGATTACAGTTGTTTTTCCCTTTTATTTTTTTCTATTTCAGAGATATAGTTTTTATATAACCTATATAACAACTTTCAATCCTCTCAATTTAGCTCCCAAGAATTGAGATTACAAGCATATGTTTTCACACCTGGCCTTGTTGGCATTTTTCACAATAAATTGTGTTGGCATAAGTTTAGTAGGTTTTGTATACATAAGCTTAGTTTTAAATGTTTTAAACAGTTTGTATGTCCCCTCATTCCCCTACTGTTAATGGAATGTACCAGTACTGCATGTTTGTAAAATATAAAAAGCAACATTGGACTATTGCTATTAATTAAATTGCAACCTTTACTTAATTTTGCCAATTTTTGGACTACTTTCCTTTTCTAGTATCTACTACTCTTGCTTTTTCCTCTGCCTTTCTCATTTGTTCATGTTATCTACTCGCTGTTCCATCAATGAAGAAAATTAAAAGTAGGTTAAAAATCACCATTTGCCAGGCACCAGTATCTCATGATTGCAATCATAGATATTCAGGAATTTGATATCTGAGGATCACAGTTCAAAACTGCTTGGACAAGAAAGTATGAAACAGCATTTAAAAATAGCTGAAGAGCTGTAATGTGGCTTAATGGTAGTGTGCTTGCTTAGCATATATGAAGGCCTGAGTTTGATTCCTCAGTGCCACTTAAACAGAAAAAGCTGGAAGTAGCACTGTGGCTTAGGTGGTAGAGTGCTCACTAGCCTTGAGCAAACGACCCTCCGGGACAGTATTCAAGCCCTGAGCTTAAGCGCCAGGACTGGCAAAAACAAAAACAAAAAAGTAGCTCCCCCCTTTTTTTGTATGTAGTGTTCCAACTCCATGGAGCACATTATCCTTACAGCAAAGTCAGTACAACAAATTACAATTTACTGTGCTCCGCAGCCCCATGTGGTCAGTAGCCATCATATTGTACACCAGCTACACAGAGTTATGGAAGAAATATAAAGAATGAAAGTCACTAGGACAACCTATTTTGAGATTATACAAGAATAATATAGGCTCTACACTAACCTTTGACTAGATGTGTGGTCTAAAAAATCAGAAAAATGTTAAATTTTGACCTTACTACCTGTAAAATTGGGGCAACCATACCTGTCCATCACTAGGATTTAAATCTAGAAAGGAGTGTTCCAAGAGTACAAGCCTTGCTAATATTGGCTCTTCCTGAACAGGAATATCAATAATGCCTGGACTCAAAGAGAGTATTCACAAATGGAATTGTGCCAAATTAAGAAGTTTCTGCATGGCAAAGGACATCATTAGCAACTAAAAGAGCCTATGGAAGGAGAGATTTTTGCCAGCTCTACATCAAAATATACAAAGAGCTCAATAAATTATACTAGCAAACATTAACAACCCAATTAACAAAGGGCAAACAAGCTAATTAGAGACTTCTGAGAAGGAATAAAATTAGCCAGTAGTTACATAAAAAATGCTCAGCTAGCCGGGCGCTGGTGGCTCACGCCTGTAATCCTAGCTACTCAGGAGGCTGAGATCTGAGGATCGTGGTTCAAAGCCAGCCCGGGCAAGAAAGACCGTGAGACTGCTATCTCCAATAAACCACCAGAAAACCGGAAGTGGCGCTGTAGCTCAAGTGGTAGAGCGCTCGCCTTGAGCTGAAGAGCTGAGGGACAGCTCCCAGGCCCCACGACCGACAAAAAAAAAAAAATGCTCAGCATTTCAGGCCATAAAGGAAATATGAACCAAAACACTTGAGATGGGCTGGGAAGGTTGCTCAGTGTTAGAGTGATTGCCTTGCAAGCATGAGACCCTGGGTTGGATTCCTCAGCACCACATAAGCAAAAAAAAAAAAAAGCTAGAAATGGTATTGTGGCTCAAGTGGTAGAGCTCTATCCTTGAGCTGAAGAGCTGAGGGTCAGTGCCCAGGCCCAGAATTCAGGTCCCACAACTGGACATAAACAACAACAACAAAAAACCACAATGACTTGACTTGGTGCTCTTTTTGCATCTCACTTTAGATTGATCATAAAACCTTGTTGGTGGGAATGTAAATTTGTTCAACTATGCTGAAAAAAAAAACACAAAACAAGTAGAACCACCCTGTGTTCCAATACTACCATTCTTGGGCATTTATCCAAAAGACTAAAAATCAGGATAAAGTAAGGCCACCTCCACAACTATGTTCATTGTCAAGGTACAGATATAGCATAAATGCCTTCAATAGATGAATTCATCAAGAAAATATGGTATATATACAAAGAGTAATTTTAGTCATCCATTAGAATATTGCTTCTTTTATAAAAAAATGGTTGGACCTGGAATTTTTTTGTGAAGGCAGGATGAATGTTTTTTCTCATATGTGGAAGCTAGGTCTATATGCATACATAGAGTATTGTATGCACATACACATAAATATATATATTGGCAAGAATTTAAATGATGTAATCCTTTAGAAAATCTAACAGTATAATAAAATGTATATAATGAAACTGGCCCTTGAAAGACAGTAGGAGGTGAACGAAGTCACGATTTTCAACTAATATCCAATGAAACTAGGATAATTGAGGGGAAGGTGTTGAGTTTCATGGATGGGGTAGATGATGAAAAAAGTGTCAATGATTAAGATTCGTTTTACTTACAATTAAAAATGTAATTAAAAATAATTATATCTTAGCCTACCACCTATGATTTCCATATTCACACTTCTGAGTAGCCATCATCCTTCCAAATCACCATGAACTACTTCATCTTACTCAGAAAGGGTAACACTTTGCTGTCTGTGAACCAAGGAATTGTAGGCAGATCAAATTAATGCTGTCCATATATGCCAAGCCATCAATATAAGCCAGAAAACATGAAACTATTACAAGAAGTGGCAGGGGAAACACCATGGCTCCTAGAACACAGATTGAAACTTTCTAACTAAAGATCCAGAAACACAAGAAGTCAAAGAAAAGCTGAATAAAGAGGATTGCATGAAACTTAAAAGTTTCTGCCTGGAAAAGAACATAACAAGCTAAATACAAAATCCATTTAATAGGAGAAGAATTTTATGAACTATACATCAGAGAAGGGCCTAATAGGAAAAATATAAAGAGCACAAAAAATTACCCCCAATAAAACCTCAAATAATATCCCAATTGATAAATGAGGTAATGACCTAAAGAAAGACTTCTCAGAATAAGTAAGAATGGATAATAGACACATGGTGAAATGTTCAACATCTCTGAACATAAAGAAAATGTAAACCAAAACAATACTGTAATCCCACCTCACTACAGTAAGGAAGGCCAATAAAAAAACATGTAAAAGTGATGAGTAACAAATGCTGTCATGGATGTTGCCAAAAGGAAGCTCTATCACTGTTGTTCAATCAGTCTGGACACTGAGATGTGAGTATTGTGGTTTGCATCACCATTTGCAGAAAAGTCCATGTATGTTTTTTTTAATCTCCAATTGCCCACCAAAAAGACACAAGCAGAGCTATGATGCAAATCAGTAAAGTGGTAGCCTTCATTACAAAATCTCAGGGACATTACCTACATTCTGCATTCAAGCTCCAGTACTGGAAGTTTGTGTGTGTGTGTGGGTGTGTGTGTGTGTGTGTGTGTGTGTGTTCGCACGCACACGTGCACTAATGATTTTCTGACGGCATCAAATATTTTGGTGTATTTAAAGTATTAAGAAAACAAGGTTTAAATGTCCTGTGATTTTTGTGTGTGTGTGTTTCTGTGTTTGTATGTATGTGTGGTATACGTGCAGGTGTGGGTGTTCACATCTGTATGTGCATTTACTTTTCATCTTCCTTGTTCTCCACCTGTATTAACAAAATTGTCAGGCTTGAAAGGTGGACTGTACTGTTTAATGTTATGACAATTTTCCAAGCTTTGTTTTCAACAAATGATTATTTGAATTGTTTGCTGAAGGACAGAGAGGGAAGAGAAAGGATGGGGAGAAAGAGGAAAGTTCTAATCTAAGATTGCAACAGTCATATTCCAGAACAAGGCTGCAGAACTAGGTCTAAACTAGATCCAGTGTTGTGACTTCAGTCTGCTAGCTGTAAGAAAGCCCTCATTTGTCCACAGGTGTGGATTGTAGGAAAAAAGATAATTCAGTAAAAAACAAATTCAAATAGTCTGAGACACTTAAACAAGTCCTGGACATCACTGACTCTTGGGCTGCTGCTTTATGGGCCCAATATTTGATCTGAAGCGAAACTTGGAAATAAAAAAGTTAAAACCCCAAATCTATTAAACTCTAAAAGGCCTGTGTAACTCCTTAGTCCTTATACCTCATACTGTGACTTAGTGGAAAGGCAGAGGGCTGATTTCCAGCTATTGCAGACTTCTTTTTTTAGTGAACAATGAACTACCATCTTCAGTCATGTGGTTCCAGCACAGACTTGGCTAAGGTCTGTGAACCTGAATATAGAAGTTTGAATCTCCATAGTGTGAATTGGAAATTTCTCCTCCAACTAAGATAGGTTTGGGAGACCTTGGGTAGCTGTGGTCAAGTCTCTTTAGTAGCCTCTCCTTTCAGCCCATAGATGCAGGGATACATACCTAACTAATAGCAGTGGTCACTCCAGTGTAGAGCAAAAGATCCACAGTACAGGGACACAGATCAAGCTCATGCCATCTGATATTTCATGCTGCTTGAATTGACATGTTCTGCATGTATTTGAGTTATTCAAGAATAAAAATTAACATTACATATAGATTTTTAATTGCCTCTTTACTTCTGACAAAAATTAAAAGTAAAAATGAATTTAAATGGAAAGGCAATATGGTAAGAGCAAGGGAAAGGAATGGAGCAATAATCGTGGGTAGCTCCTGAATTCCAATCTGAAGGCTTTATTTACCAACATTGGGGAATAAAATAAAAATATAGAACAAAACAGGTCTGCCTGCTTTTTCTCAGCAACAAGGCAGCCCTGTCTGCTTTCCTTAGCAACAGGACAGACCTGCCTGTCTTTTTTCATTTATGCCAGAGCCAAAAGTCTCAGTAGACCATGACCAATGGAGGAAGTTTGAGCTGTCTATGAAAGATGAAAAAAAGCCCTGGATATGTCTGGAAACCTAGAAAGCCTCTGGAGCCTTAAACTCTTAGGTCTTTAAAGACCAGACCTCCACAGCAAACGTTCAGAAAGAAAGCCAAGATATGCTCTGAGGTGTGTAGATTCCCTTATTCAAAGAACACAAAGACCTCCCAGTAACAAAATCCTCCTTGCCAACAAAGCCCTTCCTAGTGAGTCTCAAGGAAGAGAAGACACATTAACCATTTCTATCTGCCAGAAACCAGCCCATACCCTGAGGGTACCAGGACAGCAGGGAGGGAGGGCTCAGCCCTGTCATAAACCAAGAATGAAGCTCAGAAGACCACACCTAATCTCAAAATGTCCTGAGACCTCTTAAAGGTCCAACACTTTCCAGAAGGTGTCCATAGACCTTCAAAAAGATCAAGCTGTGATGCCCAGCTCTAAAGCCCAAACTCCACACCTATGTCAGTTAACAGAGCTGGGAGCTCTTGCTTGATGACCTGCTGGACTGACTGAAAGCTAAATGATTTTTTTGGTTGCAGTGACTGGTTGTCGTTTGGATTTTGGTATTTCTTTTTACTTTTTCTGAGTTTTCCATTATTTTATTTAGTTTATTTTAGGTAGACTTGCTACATGCCATCGTAGAGGAAGGAAGGAAGAACACAATCATCCTCAAGCTCCTTGAAGGAGGAGATCATCAAACAATACCAGATGAATAAGCTCATCAACAAAGGTACCTATGGACAAGTGAAGGTGGCCCATCCTCATGTCACAGAAAAGGACGTGGCATTTAAAATACACTGGAAGTGAGAGTCATCACCATCGGATAAAGAATGAGGTGGACATTTTTAAGACAGTATGGCACAAACACATCATCAAGATGTACCAGGTGATGGAGAAGGAAGAGTATGTGTATCTTATCATGGAACTGTCTACTAGTGAATACCTCCTGGGGTGGATCTGAAAATCCTGCTGCCTATATGAGTATGAAGCCAGGAGGCTCATCACACATATTGTAAGTGCTATTCACTATGTACTCCAAAACAGAATCACACACCAAGATTTTAAGTCCAACAACATCCTCTTGGACACCAAAGGCAATATCAAAGTCAGTGGTTTTGGTCTGAGAATCTGGCTCACTCCGGGGCAGTTGCTAACAAATGTATGTGGAGCTGTGCTATTCCATCCCCTTGTTCCTGGAAGAAAGAAATGATGGACGGGTGGCTCATGCCTGTAATCCTAGCTATTCAGAGATCTGCTACTGAGACCTGAGGATCACGGTTCAAAACCAGCCCAGGCTGACTCTACCCTCTGAGCAGACTCATACTGATACCAAACTCTAATTTGAGGAGGAGATGGTAGAGGATAGAGTTGGCTAGCAAAATAGATACAACTCTTCTCAGAACAAGCTGATGAATGTGGGCCCAGGAACAGAGCAGTTCCAGACAGAGGAATGGAGAGCCCTAAGGGATATCAAAGATAACCTCACTTGCCAGAAGACTGTTGTTGGGATGGGAGAGATTTGTACAGGGTCTACTAAGAAAATAGTTGTAAGTGCCATCCAGGAATGGAGATCAAAATACGGTTTTCCCAGCAACACCCTCAGTCCATACCAGAAGACAGGCGCACCAAATGCCTTAGGTTTCCTGAGGAGGGATTCCCGCCAAGGGGTACCTGGTACTGCACTGATAAATTGGCGTTGTAGTTATTAAAGCATGTAATTTTTGTGGATTGTATCAGTTCCTAGCACATGAGAAATGACTTGAATTATATTTGAACTACACCTTAGTCTTTAAAAATGTAGTTTATTTTAGTCTATGTTATTCTTTAAGATGCAGTCACATTATGTAGCCAAGACTGATCTTAACTTCACAATTCTACTGCCTAGTCTGCCAAGTGTTTAGATTACAGTTGTGTACCTCCATGTCATCCATCATACTATTATCTGGACCTTTCCTTAAGTTTTAATACTTTATTTTATCCCTTATCAGTACTGGGTTTTGATTCAGAAGCTGGTGCTTGGCAAGCAAGTGCTCTACCCCTTGACCCTGCCCACAGTCTTTGCTCTTCATTTTATTTGAGATGAGCTCTTATTGCATTATTTTGCTTGAGTCATTATCAGACTGCCACGGGCAGTTCAGCAAGCCTTACTCTTTTGCTCCCTCAGTGGTTGGATTAATTTTGGGATAATCTCACCAGTACAGTCTCCTAATATCACTGCCCCCAAGGAGAGACCCCTCCCCCAACCAACCAAACAGTCAAACAAGCGAGGTGTTCTTTTTGAGCAGAACTGACAAGACTTACCATGAGTCCATTTCCAGGGGCACCCCTTTCCCCAATGCCTTGGAAGGGACATCTTCTCCCTCCAGCAGCAGGACTGCCATTCCTCCCAGACCCTCCCTGACCACATAAGCCTCTCGTAAGCTGGACCCTGAATGTCCAAATTGAGAGAGCTGCTGTCTCCAAGTTCTGCGGTTTAGGAAATCCTAGGCAGGTTCTTGTGCTGGCAGGTGGTCCAGGTTGAGGACTCTGCAAAGCCATCCAGCAAGGTTTCACCTACCAGCCTGCCCAGTGCCCAGCTGGCCAAGCCTGGTGTCTGCTTGGGCTCTGGCTTCCCTGGATCTGCACTGTTAGGGAACCTTCAGATTCCTCCTGCCAGTGCCAGCATTGAATTGCCCACAAAGAATGCCAAGTGTTCCTGGTCCATCTACTGCAGTCTTTAGCAGTTTCCTCCCACCAGCATGGGACTCTCTGGTGCAACCAGTCTTAGAGGGATATTTCTGTGTAGCAAGCAAGTCTAGCTTTTCATTTGGAAGCCAGCAGACTACTAATATAGGCTCATCATCTGACCCCTGCCAACCTGGACAGCCCTGCCCCTCCCAGATCCATTGCCCATCCTGTGTTTAGGGGCCTCCTGAGCTCAGCTTTTGCTCCTGAACCTGCCCATATATTCTGAAAAGAGCCCAGAAAAATCCTTGCCATCTGTTGTGCCCCAGAAGTTAGGCCACTGTAAGGCTTCTGCAGCCCCCAGCTTTGCTCCAACAATAGCCTCCAACAGGAGAACACCCGAGGTTCCACTGAAGACCTCAAATGAGTAAAAAAAGAGGCTGTGATTGTGCCCCCACAGTCAAAAGTCTGCATTCCTGGCACAGGGGAATCTGCTAAGGACATCCCAGTAACTACAGGGGCTCTGACATCAAGACAGAGGAAGTCACCCATGCAGGCTGACTTTGGAGCAACTCCTCTTCCAGGTGCAGACCTGTTGGCCTTTGAAGCAGCACATGACATTGCAAAAGATCACACCACACACTAGAAGAACCCGATAAGCAATATCCCTGTGCTCAGAGACCTGACAGAGGCAGGAAACCAGAGAGAGAGAGAGAAAGAGAGACAGAGAAAGAGAGAGAGAGAGAGAGAAGAGAGAGAGAGAAAGAGAGAGACAGTGGCTAGCTGTGCTTTGTATGTGGTTCAATACCCTTGCTGAGAAATGCATAATTTTATCACGAAATAAAGAGAAAAACTTTTAACCCTAACTCTGATGGAGGAGCTAGGATCAATCTAAACTTCTTACCATAAACAATAACAAAAGTGGAAGCTACGAGAAAATAAATATATGTATATAAATGTATATATAAGTATGTAGGTATATATATATGTACATTCACAATTTGAATATGTATGCATAATGTATAATGAATGTATGTATAATGTACAGAGGGAAAAAAGTAATACATAATATTTGAAGAAATAATAACTAATACCTTCCCAATTTTGATTGAAAGCATGAACCCTTCTATGCAGGAATCTAGCAGCTCAAAAAAGTGAATTTAACATAATTACCTAACTCCACCCTAAGACACATTCGAATTAAACAAAGACAGAGAACCTCCCATAGCGCAGAGACACAACTTACCACACCCAAGTGATCATCAATGATATTATGACAAATTTCTCATCAGAAACTAGATTACCTATTAGACAGCCAGGACAACAAATTTAAGGTGCTAAAAGGACATATCAAAAACCCACCTTCCTAACAAATATACTTCCTCCAAATTTAAGACATGAGCTAAGTACTCATGGCTCAGGCCTATAATCCTAACTACTCAGGAGGATGAATTGTGAGGATTGTGGCTCAAAGCCAGCCTGGAACTTGTCCCTTCAGGAGGAAGTTGTAAGACACAGCTGTCCTTGAGAAGGAGGGAGGCCTTTGTGCAGTGCCATTGCTGTGACAATACATAGGATAAGGTGGCCATCAAGAACGGAGGCTATTAACTAGTGTTCCAGAGAAGCGATTTATAAGATGCAGTAGTGCTCTAGAAAAGCAGAGGATTTTGACCACTGTCCTAGTGGTTTCAGAAATGCCATGATAATGACCAGAGCAACTTGGAGTCCTTAGCAACAGTCTCTGAGGCCTAAGAGCTAGATTGTCAATGCTGGCAGACTGTGATTGGTCCATTTTTCCCTCTGACCTCACTGGCCCACACTGATTGGTCCATTTCCTCCATGATATCACTATGCCTGGTTGTGATTGCTCCATTGTGTAGATCTTGCAGGATATATAGGAAGCCAATGTGCTCCAACCTATGTCAGTTAACAGAGCTGGGAGCTCTTGCTTGATGACCTGCTGGACTGACTGAAAGCTAAATGATTTTTTTGGTTGCAGTGACTGGTTGTCGTTTGGATTTTGGTATTTCTTTTTACTTTTTCTGAGTTTTCCATTATTTTATTTAGTTTATTTTAGGTAGACTTGCTACATGCCATCGTAGAGGAAGGAAGGAAGAACACAATCATCCTCAAGCTCCTTGAAGGAGGAGATCATCAAACAATACCAGATGAATAAGCTCATCAACAAAGGTACCTATGGACAAGTGAAGGTGGCCCATCCTCATGTCACAGAAAAGGACGTGGCATTTAAAATACACTGGAAGTGAGAGTCATCACCATCGGATAAAGAATGAGGTGGACATTTTTAAGACAGTATGGCACAAACACATCATCAAGATGTACCAGGTGATGGAGAAGGAAGAGTATGTGTATCTTATCATGGAACTGTCTACTAGTGAATACCTCCTGGGGTGGATCTGAAAATCCTGCTGCCTATATGAGTATGAAGCCAGGAGGCTCATCACACATATTGTAAGTGCTATTCACTATGTACTCCAAAACAGAATCACACACCAAGATTTTAAGTCCAACAACATCCTCTTGGACACCAAAGGCAATATCAAAGTCAGTGGTTTTGGTCTGAGAATCTGGCTCACTCCGGGGCAGTTGCTAACAAATGTATGTGGAGCTGTGCTATTCCATCCCCTTGTTCCTGGGAGAAAGAAATGATGGACGGGTGGCTCATGCCTGTAATCCTAGCTATTCAGAGATCTGCTACTGAGACCTGAGGATCACGGTTCAAAACCAGCCCAGGCTGACTCTACCCTCTGAGCAGACTCATACTGATACCAAACTCTAATTTGAGGAGGAGATGGTAGAGGATAGAGTTGGCTAGCAAAATAGATACAACTCTTCTCAGAACAAGCTGATGAATGTGGGCCCAGGAACAGAGCAGTTCCAGACAGAGGAATGGAGAGCCCTAAGGGATATCAAAGATAACCTCACTTGCCAGAAGACTGTTGTTGGGATGGGAGAGATTTGTACAGGGTACTAAGAAAATAGTTGTAAGTGCCATCCAGGAATGGAGATCAAAATACGGTTTTCCCAGCAACACCCTCAGTCCATACCAGAAGACAGGCGCACCAAATGCCTTAGGTTTCCTGAGGAGGGATTCCCGCCAAGGGGTACCTGGTACTGCACTGATAAATTGGCGTTGTAGTTATTAAAGCATGTAATTTTTGTGGATTGTATCAGTTCCTAGCACATGAGAAATGACTTGAATTATATTTGAACTACACCTTAGTCTTTAAAAATGTAGTTTATTTTAGTCTATGTTATTCTTTAAGATGCAGTCACATTATGTAGCCAAGACTGATCTTAACTTCACAATTCTACTGCCTAGTCTGCCAAGTGTTTAGATTACAGTTGTGTACCTGCATGTCATCCATCATACTATTATCTGGACCTTTCCTTAAGTTTTAATACTTTATTTTATCCCTTATCAGTACTGTGTTTTGATTCAGAAGCTGGTGCTTGGCAAGCAAGTGCTCTACCCCTTGACCCTGCCCACAGTCTTTGCTCTTCATTTTATTTGAGATGAGCTCTTATTGCATTATTTTGCTTGAGTCATTATCAGACTGTGATTGTAATATGTTTTTCTGCTGGGAAGCTGATATCTACCTTAGATAGTTCAAACTCCTTTTGGTCTTTTTATATTTTTGTAAATATAATTTTTCTTATTATAAAGATGGTACACAGAATTCTTAGTTATAGGTCATTTTAAAATTCAAAACCTCATTTTAAAAGAGTGAACATTCATGTAATCACTAAAATTTATCTTTAGAAAAAAAATTCCTACCAGAATAAGTGCTTTTGGAGGCTGGGTCAGTGGCATTTGTTATTGTTATCACTTCAGCACTGGACAATGCTATATAATTCTAGGCCTGTGTGTCCTAAATAAAACCAAGTAAAAATTTAAAAAAAAATGATCCTTTAGGGAACAGATGTGGAAGATTTGAAATACTTTTGTATATTTTATTGACCATTTGTACGTTTCTGTGCTGATGAAAAGTGATATAGCAATTATGGTAGAATTTGACACATTCTTCTAACATAGCATAGCATTACCACATGACCCAGCATTTCCTTTGCTCATTGCTTACCCCAAAGATCTGAAAACAAAAACTAATAGCTCATATGCCACTGATAACCTCAGCAATGATTACAATAGTCATGAGTCGGAAACACCTGGAGTGTCTATCAGCTGAATAGGTTTATAAAATCTGACATCCACAAAAGGCACAATTAGTATATATCTATCATGGATGGACACAAAAATAATCTATGTGAAATATATTGACTAAACAATTTCATAAGAGAAAATGGAAGATTTAAAGTTTCTTGTCCAGGTCATTGGGGGTGATTATTACTCAATGATTGTGTGGATTCCATCAGTATTGAAAATAATGCTCACAAACAGAGGTAAGGGTTACAAAGTAGTATGGAGATAATTAATGTCACTGAATTTTATATCTGCCTAACAAGTATGAGGCCCTGCTTTCAACCCCCTGAACATCCAAAAAAATACTAAATCTTTCTTGTGTGAGTGGTAGGTGCTCTTCTCCTGTTATGATTGTATTCTTCAGAGGATCTCTGGTGTATCTCTGATGTTTATTCAAGCTTTTACCCATAATCCATCATTTGAATATTGAGTTTTAAAGGATAATTTGTGTATTAAAATTAGGGCAATGCCTGTAGCTCTAACTCAAGAGGCTAAAGCAGGAAGATCCATATTCAGTCAAGGCTGCATAGAGAGGTCATTTCTAATCCCCATACTAGTGCTGAAACTGGAGGGACAACTGTTTGCAAGCAATTACAAGTGAGAGATAACTGAGAGATAAGCTTCTGATCATATTAGATTTTGGTCATGTCAGTTTGGATTTAATATTTACATGAATTTTTAAAAATTTCCTTTTCCCCTTACTCTCAGTATGTCATTTTGAAACTTTGTAGTATGTGCTTGTTTGCTGCATTTAAAAGAAACATAGTTATTCTTTGCATCATATTAACATTTTTTTCCTATTACAATTTATTATTTATTTCTGAAAGTTTTTATGTTTTCTTTCTCAAACTAGGGACTGGCCACTGTCTCAGATATTTTGTTGTTCTACCAATTGAGTCAAAGCTCAACTTCCAGCTTCTTTCTTTTTGAAGAGTCTCATGCAAAGTCCAGTACAACTAAGGATCTTGGTTTGAAACCAGTTTGAGCAGCAAAGTCTGAGGTTCTTTCTTTTTCATTGGTTATGGGGCCTGAACTCTGGGCCTAGGCACTGTCCCTTAGCATTCCAGCTTAAGGTTAATGCTCTGTCACTTGAGCTGAGCATCATTTCCGGCTTTTTCTGCTTATGGGGTTCTGAGGATACAAACCCAGGGCCTCATGCATGCAAGGCAAGCACTCTACCATTGAGCCAACTTCAGAGCCCGTGTCTGAGATTCTTATCTCCAATTAATCACCAAAAAGATGGGGATGGTAGGACTCTAGACTTGAGTAAAACAGGGCAAGTTCAAACCCTAGTACTGGTAATTACACACACACAAGTATCATGGACTTCCTTGCTAGGACTGGATTTGAACTGCAGCCTTTAGATTTCAGCCTCCTGGATAGCTAGGATTTACAGGCATGAGCAACAAGCCTCTGCCTTATTTTAATATTTTTAATCAGCTCTTGCCTTCAACCTCAATACTTTTTTATTGTGGTCAGTAGACCTGATCTCTGGGCCTCATTGCTGTTTCTTACATATTTTTAAGGAGGGTAGGGCTTGAACTCTGTGCCTGAGTGCTGTCTTTGAGCTCTTCAGCTTAAGTCAAATGCTTGAACACTTCAGCCACAGCGCCACTTCAGGTTTTCTAGTGGTTAATTGGAGATAAGAGTCTCATGAACTTTCTTACCCAGGATGGGTTTCAACCATGATCTTCACATCTCAGCTTCCTGAGTAGTAAGGATTACAGGTTAGAGCCACCAGCGCCTTTCTGTTTCTTAGATTTTGGACTCAAGGATGATGTTTTACAACTTCAACCACAGCTCCACTTCTAGCTTTTTTCTGACCTATTGGATATAAGACTCTAATGTACTTTTCTGGGTAGTCTGGCTTCAAACCATGATCCTCAGATTTCAGCTTCCTGAGGTGCTCCAATTATGCGCATGAACCACAAACCCATTGCTCATTTAAATACGTTAATTTGATCTTTTTTCCAGTTTCTCTTTTTAAATTTTCCCTAGCTTTTTATTTTTGAATATGTGTTAATTCTGGGGCTACAAATCAGGGCCTGGCTATAATGCCAGAGCTTTTTCTTCAAGACTAGTGGCTTACCACATGAGCCAAAGTATAGCTTGTGGCTATGCTTGTTTTGTCTTGGTGCTTGATCTAAGGCCCTGGGTGCTGATCCAGAAAGTGATTGCCCAGTTTGCCACTTGAGTTACAGCTCAACTTCAGTTTGTTTGCTTTTTTAATTCTTGGTAGTGAATAAGTGATAAGAGTCTTATGCCAAGCCCAGTATGAATCACTTGGCTGAAATCTGAGGATTATGGTTCAAAGACAACCAGGGCAGGAAAGTCCATGAGACTCTCAGCTCCAATTAATCAATGCAAAGCTAAGAGTGGTGGGGCTCTATCCTTGAATAAAACAGCACAAGTTCAAGCCATAGGATAGCATACATATGCACACACAGAGAAAGCCTCATAGACTTTCTTGTATGTGGTAGTTTTGAAACATGATCCTCAGCTTTCAGCCTCTCTTCATCCGCTCTCCTTTGAAAATTTTATTGGTCCTGTGGCTTGACCTCTGACTCTGGGGCCTATATCTTAGCTTTTACACTCAAGGCTGGTTCTTTTACCACCTCAGCCACAGCTCAAGATTTTGTGTTGTGTAGCAGGAGATAAGAGTCTCAAGCATGTTCATGCCCAGGCTGACTTGACACTGCAATCCAGTTGTCAATCCAGATGTCAGCCTCTTGTGTAGTAAGGATTATAATATGACCAGCAACATCTGGGTCATTTAAAAACTTTAATATGTGGTTGCTTCCACCTACTTTTCTTAATTTTTCATTTTTGCTTATCCTGGGAGTAGAAATTCAAGCTCAGATGTTGTCTCAGGGCATACATGGGACGAAACATACCATTTGGCTTTTGAGGGGAGGTTAATTGGAAAGAAGAGAATCATGTAGAGCTAGGCCAGATTCAGGAGAATGAAAATTGAGGAAAGTCCTTAACGCTCTTTCCTCCAACTTACCACTAAAAATCTGAGTGCAGTAGATCATTGAGAAAAATAGATCAAGTTCAAGCACCAGGATTGGCACACACACACTCAGAAAGAGAAAGAGAGAGAGAGACAGACAGACAGACAGACAGACAGACAGACAGGCAGGCAGGCAGACCGACAGACAGACAGACAGAGGGAGGGAGAGAGATCTTATGAACTCCTATAACTGAGCTTAGCTCTAAACAGTGTCCTCAAATTTCAGCCTGAGTAGCTAGTATTACAAGTATAAGTCACCCATGATTGGTTCATTGAAACCTCTGTTATTGGCTCTTTCTTCTCTTCTTCTACCCTTCTTTTCATTTATTTCATTCCTTTTGTGTATGTTGGTCCTGGATCTTGAACTCATGCAAGGTCTGGCCTGATTCAGGAGGCTAAAATCTTTCCATCATGGTTTGAAATCAGCCTGGGCCGGAAAGTCCATGAAACTCTTATCTCCCTTCAATCAAAAAAAAAAAAAAAAAAAAAAAAAAGAACCTATCCACAGTGTGGCCACCACACACAAAACAGTCTCCTGGAATTTTCTTGACTAGGTTTGCCTTTACACTGGATCTTATATTTCAGACTCCTGAATTTCTAGAACTACAGACATGAGCCAACATTCCCAGGTTCTCTATTTCTCACCATTTCATTTTCTTCTTGTGATCCTGAGGCTAGGTCTCTGAGCCAGGGCAGTGTTTCATAGGTTTTTCGCTCAAGGCTGGTGCTTTACAACTACAACCACAGCTTCATTTCTGGCTTTTTAGGCTGGTTACTTGGAGACTTATGCACTTCCCTGCCCAGGCTGGCTAGGAACAACTACTTTCAGATTTCAGCCTTCTGAGTCACTATCATCAACCAAAAATTTGTGGCTCATTTTGAAACTTTAATTGGATTTTATCACACATTTTTTCTTCTTCTTCCTAGTCCTGGGACTTGAAATCAGGGCTTGGGCACTGTCCCTGAACTTTTCTTGGGGGGGGGGGGAGTCCGGTCCTGGGGCCTGAACTCTGGGCCTGAGCGCTGTCCCTCACCTCTTCAGCTCAAGGCTAGTGCTCTACCACTTGAGCCACAGCGCCACTTCTGGCTTTTTTTCTTTTTGCTTATGTGGTGCTGAGGAATCGAACCTAGGGCCTCAGGCATCCAAGGCAAGCGCTCTACAACTCAGTCAACTTCGCAGCCCCCCTGAACTTCTTTTACTCAAAGCAAGAACTCTGCTACATGAGCCACAGTGCGACTTCCAGTCTTTTCTATTTATGAGTTACTGAGGAAACAAACCCAGGGATTCAAACATGCTAGGCAAGCACTCTATCACTAAGCCATATTCCCAGCCATCTTACCCTTTTTATTTGTATTTTTATTTCCTGTGTATCCTGTTCCTGGGTCTAAAAATCAGCCCAGGTGCTGTCCAGAGGTGTTTACTCAAGACTAGCATACTAAGACAAAATGAGCCACAGCACAACTCTTGGCTATATTTATTGTTGTTTTAAGTAGCTAATTAGAGTTGAGTATATGAATTATCCTACCTGGGCTGGCGTTCAACTGTGATCCTCTGATTTGAGTCTCCTGAGTAGCTACCATCACAGGTGTGTGCCACTTATGCTTGGCTCATTTTATACTCTGAAATTGGTTCTTTCTTCTCTCATCCTTCTCTACATTTATTTATTTTATTTTTTGAATGTGTGTTGGTCTGGGTGCTGTCCCAGAAGTTATTTTCTCATTTCTGCCATTGGAGCCACAGCTCAATCTCCAGGTTTTATTTTTCTTCCTTATGGTGGTTAATTGGAGAGAAGAATCTCATGTAAAGCAAGACTCAGGAGGCTGAAATCTGAGTACCATAGTTTGAAGCAGCCTGGACAGGAAAGTCCATGAGATTCTCTTCATCAATTACCATTGGTAGAGCTCCTACACAAATTCAAGCCCCTGATTGGCAAACACACATAAAAAAATCCCCATTGACTTTCCTGTTTGGGGTGGCCTTTAAATAGTATTTTCAGACTTCAGCCTCCTGAGAGCTAAAATTATAAACATGAACCACCAGCCCCAGGCTTATTTTTAAATCTCAAATGGTCATTTCTTCCCTTATTTCAGTTTTGTTTTTGGTAGAACATGGGCTGTATTATGGACCAGGAAACTGTTTCCCAGGTTTTTCACCAAATTTCAGTACTTTACAACTACTATCACACTTTCATTTCCAGCTTTTGCTGGGTAGTTTGAGATAAGAATTTCAATCATTTTCCTACCCCAGCTGGCTTTGAGCTGTGATTCTCATATTTCAACTTTCTGAGTAGCTAGAAATACATGCATAAACCAACATCCCATGGCTCATTTTGAAACTATAATTTTCTTTTTCTCCCATCTTTTACAATGTGTGATCTTTTTCTTTCTTTTTGTAAGTGCCTGTGCTGTGAACTCAGCACCAGGGCCTGCAGGCTGTCCCAGAGCTTTCTGTTTAAGACTAGCACTCTACCACATGTGTCAGGACACAGCTAGTGGCATATTTTTGGTGACAAATGAGACATAAATGTCTCATGGATTTTCCTACCTGGGCTGGCCTTCAACTGTCATCTTCAGATTTCATCTTCCTGAGTAGCTGATAGAACATTGGTAAGCTGCCAATGCTTGATTTATTTTATATCTGTCATTGGATATTCCTTCTGCACTACTACACTTCTTTTCTTTAATTCTTCTGTGATTTTCCTGGGGCTTGAACTCAGGGCTTGGTTGTTGTCTCAGAAAATGATTACCCAATTCTGCCACTTGAGCCATAACTCAATTCCCAGGTTTTTTTTTTTTTTTCTTTTTGACAATTAATTGGAGGTTAGAGTCTGAGGCATAGCCTAGCATAAATCAAGCCAGCCCGGTAAGGAAAGTCCATGAGACTATGACCTCCAATTAACCACTGAAAAGCTGGAAGTGGTAGATCTCTATCCTTGAACAAACCAGCACAAGTTCAAGGATGGCACACAGAAGCCACAGGATGGTACACAGATGCACACACAGACACACAGACACACACACACACATACACAATCAGAATATCTCATGGATTTTCTTGCATTAGCTTTGAACTGTGGATACTCAGATTTCAGTCTGTCTTTTTTCATTCTCCTTTGTATTGATTTTGTTTTATTTGTGGTCCTGCAGCTTGACCCTGGCTCTGGGGACTGTTACTTAGCTTATAATTAAAAAATTTATTGTGAAAATACCGTAGAGAGGCGTTACAATTACATGCGCAAGATAATGAGTACATTTCTTATTAAACATTGTTGCCTCCTCCTTTGTTTCCCCTACCCATCCCTTCACATCTCCCCCCCACCCGCCCTGCCAAAGTTGTAAAGTTCGTTTTTTGACATGATGACTTGTAAATCTCATTGTTGCAATGGGTCCACCTGTATCCCTATGTAAACGGTTTGTTTTTGCCCTTCCCTTCCAAAAATTATACCAAAATCAAATACAATGAAAGCAGGGGTTATATCATGGGAGAGGGACATACAAAGCAACAAAGAAATCATCCATCTTAGCTTTTTAACTAAAGGCTGCTGCTTTCCCACCTCAGCCCCAGCTCAGGACGTTTTGCTAGGTAGCTGGGATAAGCATCTCAAGAACATTCCTTTCCAGGCTGACTTGATACCACAATCCTCAGATGTCAGCCTCTTGTGTAGTTAGGATTATACACAGGACCAACAACCCTTGTGTCATTTAAAAACTTTAATATGTGCTTGCTAGTACCTTCTTTTGTTTACTTTTTATTTTTTGCATGTGTGTCCTTTTCATGGTTGTACAAATTGGGGCTCATATTCTGTCCCAGAAGTTTTTATTCAAGGCTATCTTCTATTACATGAGACACACCATAACTTTTTGGCCCTTTTTTGGGTGGGGTGATTAATTACAGACAAGCATTTCATGGACTCTCCTGCCTGGGCTAGCCATGAACCATCATCCTCAGATTTCAGCCTCTTGTAGAACATGTATGAGCCACTAATTCTTGATTCTTTTAAGCCTTTGTCACTTGCTCTTCCTATGTTACTTTTACTCTCCTTTATTTCTTCATTGCATGTCCTGAGGCTTGAACTCAGGGTCTGCGTGCAGTACCAGAAAATATTTGCCCAGTTCTGCCGCTTAACCCATAGCTCAACTTCCAGCTAAATCAGGTGGCTGAAATCTGAGGAGCATGATTCACAGCCAGCCTGGGCAGGAAAGTCCATGATATTCCTATTTCCAATTCACCACCAAAAAGCTGGGAATGCTTAAGCACTAGGCAAAGGAAAGTACAGAAACACACACATCACACATACAAACAATCAAACATTAACACATACACACAAAGTCTCCTGGACTTTGCTTCTTGGTCAGGCCTTGAAATTTGATCCTCAGATTGCTGCCTCCTGAGTAGGACTACAGACATGATCAACAAGCACCAGGCTTATGTTTAAATTTACAATTGGCCTTTCTTCTTTTCTCCTACAATTTTTTTAGCACTAGGAATTGATCTCTGGGTCAGCTAACAGCTTTTTTTAGCTTTTTCACCAAACACAGTGCTTTACAACTACAATCAGATCTAAACTGGGTAGTTGGGGATTAGAGATTCTTGTGCTTTCCTGCCCAGTCTAGCTTTTAACCTTGATTAACTAGGAATACACATATAACCCAAATCCCATGCTCATTTTGAAACTTTAGTTTTCTCTTTTCCCATCGGTTTTAGTTTGTGCTTTTTTGTTTTTGAAATGTGTGCCTAGGACATCAACTTAGGGCTTAGGTGCTGTTCCAAGCTTTCTGTTTGAGACTAGCACTCAACCGCATGAGTCAAATTACAGCTTGTATCTTATTTTTAGTGGCAAATTAGACATATGTGTCTCATGGACTCTACTGCCTGGGCTGGCCATAAACAGTAATCTTTAGATTTTATCCTGTTGAGTAACTTGTATGTGTGAGCAACCAATGTTTGATTCATTTCAATCTCTCTCACTGACTCTTCCTTTTGTACTTCTATCCTCCTTTTACCTCTTCTTTCTTTGTCCTGCGGCTTGAACTCATAGCCTCAGTGCTGTCTCAGAAAATTTTCCCAGTTCTACCAGGTGAACCACAGCTCAACTCTAGGTTTTTTTTCACCTCTGTTGTTGAGAAATGAGTATCAGGCAGAGCCAGACCAGATTCATGATGTTGAAATCTGAGGATCAAAGTTTTTACCAGCCTGGGCAGGACAGTCCATGCTATTTCCAATTATAACAAGTAAAATGTTGAAATTAATAGAGCCTTGAGCAAAATAGTACAAGTTCAAGCAACAGGACTCTCACACAGACATACATATATACATTCACATGCGCGCGGGTGCACACACACACATACACACACACACACAAGTCTTATGGACTTTCCTACTTTGTCTGGCCTTTGAACACAATCCTCAGCTTTTAGCCTCCTGAGTAACTAGAATTACAGTTATGAGCCACCAATTAGCTCATGATTGGCTGATTGGATCATTGAAGCTTCAGTTATTGGATCTTCCCTTCTTCTACCCTTCTTTACATTAATTTCATTCTTTTTGTGTGTGTTGGTCCTGGAGCTAGAACTCATGCAAGGCCTGGCCTGATTCAGGAAGCTGAAATTGGACCAGCATGGTTCAAAGTCAGTCTGAGCAGGAAAGTCTAAGACACTTACCTCCAATTAACTGCCAAAAATCTAGGAGTAGGAAAGTTCTAGCCCCAGGATGGGGCTACAACTGTCTTCTGGACATTCCTGCTAGGGTTGTCCTTTACACTGGATCCCATAATTCTGCCTCTTGAGGTGATAGAATTACAGCCATAAGTCACCAGCCCCAGGTTCTCTTCTTATTACCATTTTTTGTGATGCTTAGCCTGGATCTCTGAGCAAGGCACTATTTCACAGATTTTTCAGTCAACGCTGGTGCTTTACAACTCCAATCACAGCTTCACTTCTGTTGTTTTCTTGTTTGTTTTTCTGGTGATTAGAAGATGAGAGATCATAGCTCTCAGATTTCATCTAGCTCATGGCTCATTATGAAAATTTAATTGGATTTTCTTACATATTTTTTATTTCTATTTTTTAACTTACATATGTATGCTGGGCTTGGGGCTATAAATCAGAGCCTAGATATTGTCCCAGTACTTTTTTAAAAGTAGCACTCTAATATGTGAGCCACAGCCCAATTTATGGCTTTTTTTTACTCTAATTGGCTAATTAGAGATGAGTCCATAGACTTTCATGCCAGGGCTGGCCTTGAACACTGATTCTCAGATGTCAGACTCCTGAGTAACTACAATAATAGGTGTGAACTATCTCGGTTTTGCTCATTTTAACCTCTGCAATAGGCTCTTTCTTTTCTTCTTCTACCTTTCTTTGTATATATTTATTTTATACTTGTGTGTGTTGGTCCTGGAGCTTGATCTCAAGGTTTGGGTACTCTGCCAGAAATCATTGTCTCATTTCTGCCATTCTAGCCAGAGCTCAACTTCCAGGTGTTTTTTCTTCTTTTTGGTGTTTCATTGGAGATAAGAGTATCATGGAAAACACAGAATGACCCAGAAAGTTGAAATCTGAGGATCACAGTTAAAAGCCAGCCTGAACAGGAAATTCCATGAGACCCTTTATCCCCAATTTGCTGGTTTGTTTTCCTCCTAGAAGCTGAGAGGAGAGTGATAGAACTCCAGCCTAGAATAAACTAGAACAAATTCAACAACCATGACTAGCACACACAGAAAAATGCCCCATGGACTTTCTTGCTTGGTCTTGCCTTTAAATGGTATTTTATGATTTTAAACCCCTATGTAGCTAATACAACATATGTAATCCACCAGTGATAGACTAATTCATCATTTTTATTGTTGTATCATTTTTTTAATTGTGAAAATACAATGCAGAAGGGTTACATTTACATGGGCAAGATATTGAGTCCATTTCTTATCAAGCATTTTTGCCTACTCCTTTGTTTCCCCTTCTATCCCTTCCCATCTCCCCCACCCGCACCCCCCACCACTTCCCTACCTCCTCAACCCCGCAAAGTTGTAAAGTTCGTTTTTCTAAATAACGACTTGTATATCTCATTGTTGAAATGAATCCACTTTTATCCCTATTTAAACGATTTGTTCTTTCCCTTCCCCTCAACAAATTATACCAACACCAAATACAGTGAACACAGGGGTTATACTGTGGAGGGGAGACATACAAAGCAACAAAAGATCATCTTGTAAATATGTTAGAAACAATCACAAGAAAGAAAAAACATTTGAATCCTTATCTTGGGATTCATTTCACCTAACATCAACTTATCTGGCTTTTTCTTGTTCTCTCAAACATATACTATTTTTTCAAATAAGGGAAACCATGGGGCCTATGTTTCTTTGGGCCTGGATTACTTAACTTAATAGAATTTTTTCCAAGTCTTTCCATTTCCTAAAAAATGGGGCAATTTCATTCTTTCTAATGGAGGCATAGAATTCCATAGTGTATATATACCACATTTTCTTGTTCCATTCATCTACTGAGGGGCATATGGGTTGGCTCCATATCTTACCTATTGTAAATAATGCTGCAGTAAACATAGTTGTGCTGGTAGCTTTAGTATGGAATTGTTTGTGATCATTTGGTAAATGCCCAAAAGTGGAATTGCTGGGTCATGGGGGAGCTCTATGTAGAGGATTTGAGGAGCCTCCATACTACTTTCCAACGTGGTTAAACAAGTTTACAATCTCACCAATAATGCAGAAGGTCTTACTTCTCTCCACATCCCCTCCACCATCTGTTGTTATCAGGAAAGCAACTCCATTTGTAATAGCCCCACAAAAAATAAAATACCTCGGAATTAATGTAACCAAAGCAGTGAAAGACCTCTATGATGAAAACTTCAAAAACCTGAAAAACAATATCAAAACAGAACTTAGAAATTGGCAAAACATCTCATGCTTCTGGATTTGGAGGATCAACATTGTGAAAATGGCAATACTTCCCAAGGCTATGTACAAATTCAATGTGATGCCTATCAATATACCAACGTCATTATTCAAGGAAATAGAAGAGGCAATCCAAAACTTCATATGGAACAATAAAAGACCCGAACAGGAAAAAAAATTCTCAACAGAAAGAACAGTGCTGGAGGAATATAAAGATCAAATTTCAAACTCTACTACAAAGCAATAGTGATGAAAACAGCTTGTTACTGGCACAAGAACAGACCTCAGGACCAATGGAAGAGAATTTAAAGTCCACAAATGAACCCACAGGCTTATAGCCATCAAAGTTTCAATAAGGGAGCTAAAAAAATTGAATGGAAGCAAGACAGTAAATGGTGCTGGCAAAATTGGTTAATCAGTTGTAGAAAATTAGGGGGAACTAGGGAAGATGGTGGAGGAGAAGCTGGAGGCTAAACAAGCTCTCACATAGAAAGCAGTTTTAGAGTTCCAGTGAACAGTCCTAAGCCAGAGAATCACACCAAGTGTGCCATCACAGGACAGAGAGTTAGGCCAGAGAGGAAAAATCCAGGTCAGGAGACAGATCTGAGCATATGCCAGCAGCTACTGCTGCAGTGGCAGCGGTGGTGGCGGCGGCCATAGCCGCCGCCATAACTGCAAAACAGAGAGACCGGGACAAAGGAGCCGGATGAGGTGGGCAAGCAGATTCTACACAACACCAGCAAGAACCGACAAGGAGCAAATATCTTCATCCAGCAGTTCGCAGACCAGAGACGACACAGGAATCAAGACTCGGCATGAGTAGAAGCCTAACGTCCTCACTCCTTCTCAGGGAACAGAAGAGGGAAAGCCACCCCTTCCCCCCTCAATCCCAGAGATCCTATTTTGGATACTGACAAAGCTTGGTGTAGCTGCTAGCTCCAACTCAGTCCTTGGAAGAAAACTAGAGTCACTTAGCAGGTCACAAGAACATAACCTGATCTGCCACACTCAGCTCCAACCAGGGAAGAGTCACCCAACTCGGGACCAGGAGTGGCTTTCTTCACTAGGTAATCAGAGCCAGAGGCTGCCCCTACCTATAGCAGCCTTGACAATCAATTGTAATTCAGTAAACATAAACCCTGAGACTGGTGCCAGGCTGGGCTCTGTGAGTTTCTCACAAACTAGCGCCTGGGAAAAGCTACTGTTTGCTGAAATGCCTCAACTCTACCAAGAACATTGCCTCATCACAGCTTCTCTAAATTTGAGGAAAATGCCATCTCCCTGTTTTGTGATACTAAAAGCAGAACTCCCTCCCATTGAACTAACCTGGGAGGAAGATCACAAAATCCTGGGTAAAGCAGAGCATTTTTCTGCCTGTTCAAACAAACTGACTTAAGAAACCAACCAATCAATCCCAGCAATCCCACTTTTGGGCATTTACCCAAATGTTTACAAACAAGACCACACTAAAGCTACCAGCACAACTATGTTTATTGCAGCATTATTTACCATAGCTAAGATGTGGAACCAATCCAGATGCCCCTCAGTAGATGAATGGATCAAGAAAATGTGGTATATATACACAATGGAATTCTATGCCTCCATCAGAAAGAATGACATTTCCCCATTTGTTAGGAAATGGAAAAACTTGGAAAAAATTATATTAAGTGAAGTAAGCCAGGCCCAAAGAAACATAGGTCCCATGGTTTCCCTTATTTGCAATATCTAGTATATGTATGAGTCAAGCGGAAAAGGTCAGATAATGTGATGTCAGGAAAATGAACCCTTAGATATGTATTTTAATGTTTTTTTTCTTTCATGCATTTGTTTCTAACGCATTTATAAGATTATTTCTATGATGCTTTTTATGTCCCTCCCTAACAGTATAACCCCTGCTTTCACTATATTTGATGTCAGTATAACTTGTGGAGGAGATGGGGAAAAACAAGTCGTTTAAGGATACAGGTGGACCTGTTGCAACAATGAGAAGTACAAGTTGTCATGTCGAAAACGAGCTTTACAATGTCGGTGCTGGGGGGGGGGAGGGGGAAGGATTGGGTGAGGAGGAGGGGGGATGCTGGGAAGGGATGTGTAGGGTAAACAAAGGAGGAAGCTGCAATGCTTGGTAAGAAATTTATGCATTATCCTTCCCATGTAATTGCAACCCATCTGTACAGTATGTTCACAAAAAAATAAAATTAAATTAAATTTTAAAAAAAGAAAGAAACCAACCAAGCCACAGGAAAATCAAACACCACAAGCAGACCAGAGACTTTAACAAGAGGCTGGTTACATACACAAGGGAAATACAGGAATTTTCCAACACCTCCCCAAAAATTCAAAGAACTTTTTTTTTCTTTTTTTTGTACCTTTTATAAAAATTTTTTTCTAAAACTGTTATTTTAATTTTTAATTTTTACCTTTTTTGAAAAAAATTGTTTTCTACTAAATTATTTTCCTCTTATAATTTTTATTTTAGGGGTATATGTGTTTGTGTGTTTTTCTTTCTTTTTTTTCTTTAAATTTTTTTTGTTTGTTTTTTGTTTAGCTCTACTGAACTTCTGGTCTTTTTTTCTTTCTTTCTGATCCTTTTCACCTTTGCTTCATCACAGAAACAACCAAGAGTCAGAACATTATAAGGGAATACTTCTCAAAACGTTATGTTAATAAGTTAGAGAACTTGGCAGAAATGGACCTTTTCCTAGCAAATATTGATATGCCAAAACTAAACCAAGATGAGTTAAACCATTTTAACAGGCCAATATCAAGTATTGAAATAGAAACAACAATATGAGACCTCCCATCTAAGAAAAGTCCCGGAGCAGATGGTTTTACAGCAGAATGCTACAAGGCCTTCAAACCAGAGCTCACACCAATACTGCTCCAACTCTTCCATGAAATTGAAAGAGAATGTTCGCTACCGAACACATTCTATGAAGCCATCATAACCTCATCCCAAAACCAGGCAGGGACTCTTCAAAGAAAGAGAAGTATAGGCCCACTTCTTTGATGAACATTGATGCAAAACTTCTCAACAAAATTTTGGCCAATCAACTTCAACAAATCATCAAAAAATCATCCACCATGATCAAACAGGATTCATTTCAGGGATGCAAAGCTGGGTCAATATACGCAAATCAATTAATATTATTCATCACATCAAGAGGAGCAAGGAGAAGAACATGGTTATCTCAATAGATGCAGAAAAAGCATTCGATTACATCCATCATTCTTTTATGATGAAGGTTTTGGAAAAATTAGGAATCCATGGAACATTCCTCAATACAATAAAGGCTGTATATAACAAACCTACAGCCAGCATTATACTTAATGGTGAAAAACTGAAGTCAATTCTTTTTAACTCAGGAACAAGACAAGAATTTCCACTCTCTCCACTTCTCTTCAATCTAGCATTAGAATGCCTAGCTACAGCAATAAGACAAGATGCAAACATAAAGGGGATCCAAATAGGGAAAGAAGAAACAAACTGTCCCTCTTTGCAGATGACATGATCTGTATTTAAAACTTTCATAGACTCCCCTCCCAAATTACTCAAGTTGATTCAAAACTTTGGCCAAATAGCAGGGTATAAAATTAACCCCACAAAATCAAAGGCTTTTCCGTATGCCAACAATGAGAAAAGTGGGGCTGAAATGAGGAAAGTAACTCCATTTTTAATAGCCCCACAAAAAATGAAATACCTACGAATTAATCAAAGAAGTGAAGGACTTCTATGATGAAAACTTTAAAAACTTGGAACAGGAAATCAAAACAGAACTTAGAAAATGGCAAAATCTCCCATGCTCCTGGATTGGAAAGATGAATATCATGTAAATGACAATACTTCCCAAGGTTATCTACAAACTCAATGCGATACCTAGCAAAATTCCAACCTCATTCTTCAAGGAATTAGAAAAGACAATCCAAAAATTTATGTGGAACAATAAAAGGCCCCGAATAGCAAAAACGCTCCTCAATGGAAAGAACACTACTGGAGGAATATCAATACCAAATTTCAAACTCTACTATAAAGCCATAGTAATCAATACAGCTTGGTATTGGCACAAGAATAGACCTCAGGACCAATGGAATAGAATTGAAAACACAGAAATGAACCTATAGAGCTATAGCCATTTGATCTTCGATAAGGGAACTAAAAAATACAAAGGAAGGAAGACAGCCTCTTCAGTAAATGGTGCTGGCAATATTGGTTAACTACATGTAGAAAACTAAAGCTAGATCCTTATCTATCACCCTGCACCAGAATCAACTCCAAATGGATCAATGACCTCGGAGTCAAAGCAGACACTCTGAAAACTTTACAAGGATGGAATAGGAAAAACCCTAGGTCTCCTTGGATCAAGCCGAGATTTTCTTAATAGAGACCCGGAAACACAACAAACAAAAGAATGGTTGGACAAATGGGATTGCATGAAGTTGCAGAGCCTCTCCTTGGTAAAGGACATAGCTAGCAAGATCAATAGAAAGCCCACGGATTGGGAGAAGATCTTCAATAGCCATATAATGGACAAGGGTCTCATATCTAAAATATACTTGGAACTCAAAAAATTAAATCCTCCAACAACAAATCCTGAAAGAAACAACTGCCCAATAAATAAGTGGGCTAAAGTCTTAATGAGAAACTTCTCTGAAGAATAAAGAATGATAGCCAATAGACACATGAAGAAATACTCAACCTCCCTAGCCCTAAAAGAAAAGCAAATAAAAACAACATTGAGATACCAGCTTACACCAGTTAGAATGGCAAAAATCAAGAAATTTAATAACAACAGATGCTAGAGGGGATGTGGACAGAAGGGAACCTTACCTCATTGTTGGTGGGAGTGTAAACTTGTTCAACCACTTTGGAATGTAGTATGGACTTTCCTCAAATGACTCCACATAGAGCTCCCCTATGACCCAGTAATCCCATTTTTGGGCATTTACCCAAAAGTTTACAAACAAGACCACACTAAAGCTACCATCACAACTATGTTTATTGCAGCATTATTTACTATAGCTAAGATCTGGAACCAAACCAGATGCCCCACAGTAGATGAATGGATCAAGAAAATGTGGTATATATACACAATGGAATTCTATGCCTCCATCAGAAAGAATGACGTTTCCCCATTTGTTAGGAAATGGAAAGGCTTGGGAAAAATTATATTAAGTGATGTAAGCCAAGCCCAAAGAAACATAGGTCCCATGGTTTACCTTATTTTCAATATCTAATATATGTATTAGTCAAGCAGAAAAGGTCAGATAATGTGATTTTAGGAAAATGAACCCTAAGGTATGTATTCAAATGTTTTTTTTTCTGTCATGCATTTGTTTCTTACGCATTTATAAGGTGATTTCTTTGTTGCTTTGTATGGCTCTCCCCCACAGTATAACCCCTGCTTTCACTGTATTTGATGTTGGTATAATTTGTGGAGGGGAAGCGGAAAATCAAGTCATTTAAATAAGGATACAGGTGGACCCGTTGCAACAATGAGAAGCACAAGTTGTCATGTCGAAAATGAACTCTCCAAATTTGGTGGGGGTGGGGGTGAGGATTGGTTGTGGGGCAGGGGGAGGCTGGGAAGGGATGGGAAGGGGAAACAAAGGAAGAGGCTACAATGCTTGATAAGAAATGTACCCATTATCTTGCCCATCTAATTCTAACCCCTCTGTACTGTATTTTCACAATAAAAAATAAATAAAAAAATGAAAAAAGAAAACTATAGCTAGATCCTTATATATCTCCCCGTACCAGAAGCTACTCTAAATGGAATCAAAGACCTCAGATTTAAAGCAGACACTCTGCAAACATTACAGGACAGAATAGGAGAAACCCTAGCTCTCCTTGGCACAGGCTGAAATTTTCTTAATAGAGACTCAGAAACACAACAAATCAAAGAAAGTTTGGACCAATGAGATTGCCTGAAATTGCAGAGCTTCTGCATGGCAAAAGACATAGCAAGATCAATAGAAAGCCCGCAAATTGGGAGAATATCTTCATAACCATACAACGGACAAGGGTCTCATATCTAAAATATACCTGGAGCTCAAAAAATTAAATCCCCCAACAACAAATACTAAAAAAAAAATCAACTGTCCAATTAATACGTGGGCTAAAGACTTAAAGAGAAACTTTTGTGAAGAGGAAAGAAGGATGGCCAATAGACACATGAAGAAATAACCTCTCTAGCTAGAAAAGAAATCAAAACATTGAGCTACCACCTCACCCCAAATAGAATGGCTATAATCAAGAACTCTAATAAAAACAGATTGATTAATTTAAAACTCTGTCACAGGCTATTCATTCTCATCATCTACACATTTTTATTTTGTGGTGGACCTGAATCTTGAACATGGGACTTCAGTGTTAGTCTTTTTATATCTTTCATAAAACTTTTTTCAGTTTTATTGTTCTAATGTTTCATTTGTTTATGTTGCTTTTTCTATAAATAAGTTTTACTATCTTACAAACGTAACTTTTACCTGGGTGCTGGTGGCTCATGCTTGTAATCCTACACAGGAGTCTGACATAGAGGATCACAGTTTGAAGCCAACATAGGTAAAAAAAAAATTCTGTTAAATTCTTATCTACACTACACTACCAATTATACTAGAAGTGTTGCTATGATTCAAGTAGTAAAGTGCTAGCCTGGAGCTAAAGAACGCAGAGCCCAGGCCGCCAGTTCAAGCCCTTGGACTGGCACAAAAAGAAAAGTTTCATTAGCTTATATTATACTAGGATTACTGGTTTGAGCCACCAGTCCTGGGTTTAAGAACAAGATTTTGTAGCAGTTGCCATGTTTTATCTTTTCCCTAGGAGCATTTATGATTGTTTCTTTTTTTCCATGCCTTGCATTTACATTCCACTAATGGTATTTTATTTTATTTTTTGTTGTAGGGACATTTCAATAATTCAACAACATATCAAAAAGGGCATGTGTCTAATTTTTCTTTATTTTAAGTAGGAAAGGGAAACATATGCTGATTCTGAGCCCAGTAGAGTGAATGATGTTTGATTGCAGAGCTGTGGAATGTATTCCAAGGCGTGGGAGCCTACCAATTTGGGTGCTTCAGTTATCAGGTCTTCTTGTAGCTTCACAATAAAATTCTATGATGTCACAGCCACCTTTGTCTTCACAACCAATAGATGTCAGGAGCTGATCTCACCCTTAGGTGGACTTAGATACACAGAGAGGAAAAAATAATTAGAAGAAATGATGATTGACCAGAAAATCACAGCTTGATGAGATTTCCTGATTGAACTCTGAGATTTCATGAGCACAGCAGACTCATCTCCACACAAGACTCCTAAGCACTAAGGATCAGGCACTGTTGTTTGCAACTGGAGAAACAGATGTGAATACAACTGTGAATGGTCTGCCTCCATGCACATTTCATGTTGAAGGAGAAACCAGAAATCACAATGACAATGTCAATAAATCAGAAGGATGGTCAGGTGGGGAGACAGCTTCACATTGGAGGATCAGAGGAAAAGACATATTATCTAAGAGCAGGGGGCATCATCCATGCAATTATTGCTTTTCCAGGCTGGCTCCAATCTCAATTCCAGATCTCATCCTTTTGAGTTGCAAACTATAGGTGTGAGGCACTTGCTGTTGGCGCTTTGATATATCTATAACCAATGTTTGCTAAGTTTCTTGGAAGTTTCTTGTGAGGAAAGTTCAAAATTAAACATATTATGCATCCTGAACTTTCTTTTCACTATCTTCTAATTATTTGAATATGAGCTGCCTTTCTCACTTATTTGGAAAAATCAAGACAATTTTTTTTTCGTTGTTCCAATCCTAGGGAAGGAAGGAAAATCACAACTTCTTTGCCAAAGTACTAAAATGCTGTAGTCATTTCATTTGGCCAATTTTGCCAAATAATGTCTTGTCCTTTATGTATGTTTCATCTTAATAATGTTAGATGAATGATACTATAAATGGGAGAAAAGCAACCACATAGTAGCATGGGAGAAAAGCATCCACATAGTTTCAAGTTTATCATAATGAGAAATATAAGCTGTCCATTTCTACTCAAGGAAAACAGTTGCCAAAAACATTAAAAACTTGAATAAAAACTTGGAGATTCTTCCTCTTTATACAAAGCTGTGTTTTTCTTTGATGTTGTTTTTTGTTGTTGTTTTTGTTGGTCGTTAGGCTTGAACTTTTGGCTTGGGGGCAGTCCCTCAGCTATTCAGCTCAAGGAGAGCACTCTACCACTTGAGCCATAGCACCACTTCTAGTTTTCTGGTTCATTTGGAGGTAAGTCTTACAGAGTTTCCTGCCAAGGCTGACTTTGAACTGCAGATCTCAGCTTTCTGAGTTGTAGGATTACAGACCTAATCCACCAGCACCTTTTGAAAATAGCATTTTTTAAAATTTGGCTAGATTGAATGATTACCAAAGTAATAAATAGAACCAACAATTCTTTGTGCTAAAATTTGCAATAGTTTTACCATGAATAATGAAATATTTAGAATTACTTTTTTTAGAAAATGTAGCTGATTAGCTTTTATTGATTTAAAATATTAAAACATGTCTCATTTTGTAGACAGTGAAGTTTGAATTCAGAACTTGTACTTATTGGCAGATAGTCTGTGAAACAAATCCTTCAGCTCATTTTTAAATCAATCTTTGATTAATTTGAATCTTACAAGGAATCTTTTGGTAAGAAAAGGTAAAATAAACTCCTGCCTTTCGAGTAACAGAAGAAATACTAACATCTAAGATGTATAGACAAAAAATGAAACACCCAAAGAACAAATAATCTTATTAATAAGTAGGCACGTGAATAGACTAGATAGGTCTCAAAACAGATATAGGTGTCTAAGGAATACATGAAAAATATTCAACATCCTTAGTAATCAAGGAAACGCAAATCAAATCTATGTTGAAGTTCCTTCTGTGCATAATCAGAATGCCTATTATCAAAGAAAACACAAATACTGGCAAGGAGGTGGGGAAAGATACCCTTCACAATGCTGGAAATTAAGTTAATCTGTAGCCACAATAGAAATCAGTGTGGTATTTCCACTCAAGAAAACCTACATATACACCTGAAGAAAGGTAAGTCAGCCTTATAGTAGAGCTATCTGCACACACATTTTTTACACCAGGATTCAAAATATTCATGTTCCTGAATCAGCCACCACAGGCAGAAAAGTATGTAAAACTGTTATCTCTAATTAACAATAAAAACATCTGGGAGTAGAGCTATAGATCAAGTGGCAGAGTACCAGCCTTGGAAAAAAAGCCAATCAAGAGATGAAGGTCCTAGTTTCAAGCCTCAGGACTGCCAACCCCCCCCCCCCCCCCACACACACACAAAATGCTACCTATATTTTTTAGGAAATACAGATATATATGTATATATGCTTATATATATCACTTGATTTTGGGGGGGGGCGGGTCCAGTCGTGGGGCCTGAAATCTGGGCCTGGGCGCTGTCCCTTAGCTCTTCAGCTCAAGGCTACTACCACTTGAGCCACAGCGCCACTTCCGGCTTTTTTCTTTTTGCTTATGTGGTGCTGAGGAATCGAACTCAGGGCCTCGAGCATGCAAGGCAAGTGCTCTACCACTGAGCCACCTTCCCAGCCCCTCACTTGATTTCTTAAATGGAAAAAAATCCTTCATGTGTTTCTCTTCTTAATTTTCTACCTTGAACCACTGAGACAATATGTTGCCTTTTATTTTATTTTATAGCAACCATTTGCTATGAGTTAAAATTAAGTGGAAGTTATCAACAAGCATAATCAGAGTGAAAGAAAATGTAATTAGTAGTGTGAACTCAGTGCCATTTCCATTTCACTTTTTTTAAAATATAACTCAATAAAGATTAAAGTAAAGATAACTTTGAATAATAGCTTTTAATGAGTATACTAGAAAAATAAAACAGAAATAACATGTTATTAGAGAATATAATTTTCATGAGTTTAAGGAAACACTAATGGTGTAAATATAATAAGTGTGCCTTATTGTTAAAAACGACTTATATAAATTTTATGCATTAATTGGAAAGTGGAACAAACAGCTAAATACAAATGTGGTTCAATCTAATCTCCATAATTTGAACTGCAAGTATCCAAAAAGGATAGTGATTCTAGTTTTAGCTTTTAGTTTTGTTTTTTCTTACTTCTAAAGCTTTATTTTCCAGATCCAATAAAAGACAGTTGAGTTAGTTATATCTCTCAGAGATGTTTTATTTTCTTTTTAGCACAATTAACTTAATCTATTCTTTTGATCAAATTCTCAGGCCCAATACACTATTTTCTCCATTTCTGCAGAAGTGGAAAATACTTAATTAGAGTAACATTGCTCATATTGAAGGTTGGTTACTTTAAAGATTAATTACTTTCTTCCAATCTTCTTTGGGATTGATTATAAGGTGTAGGGGATATTTTTTAAAGGATGTATAACATGAAAATATAAAACTAAAATAATATTTTGGTATTATTGATGATATTTTTAGCATTCCAAATAGAATAGCTAATTTCATCACTCAAAGCAGTATTGTAATTATCTTAAATAAGAAAAATACTTATAATCCAGCTAAAGCTCTATTCTGTAACATTATTTTCTGTGTAATGTGTAAAACAATATATAGTTCTTAAAAATTTAATTAACCACAGACATACATATGTACTAGACCAACTTGTAAATATTTGAATATGAGATAACATCAGTAAGATACTTGAGAAAGTTTTTAAAGTATTATAATGGACATAATCCCTGTGTGCATGTAGCCACTCAAAAACTATGTCTAATCAAACCAGCCCCAATTATAGTTATGACCTCAGATCTGTCTCAGCCATAGCATATAAATTTTGATCCTTTAGGGGCTGGGAAGGTGGCTCAATGGTAGAGTGCTTTCCTTCCATGCACAAGGCCGTGGGTTCAATTCCTCAGCACCACATAAGGAGTAAAAGCCAGAAGTGGTGCCATGGCTCAAGTGGTAGAGCACTCGCTGTGATTTGAACAGGTGAGGAACAGAGTCCAGGCCCAGAATTCAGGCCCCACAACTGACAGAAAAACATAATCTTTTAAAACCAAAACTTTGATAAATTAAATTTACTGGTTTATTTGAATAAAGAATGATTCGTGAATTGGTAAGCACACACTAAACAGAACTCATAATCAATAGAATTTGGGAAAACTCCACTTAGCAATGTCATTAGTGAATTTTGGAGCGTCAAACAGAAGAAAAAATCTTATTGGCTATAGTAAGCATTTGCTTATTTGCAGAATATTCAACTGGCTGCCTATGATTGTCTGATCCTCAATTGTGTTTAATTAGGTGAAACTTGGCTATTAACTAGAAAAATATACTCCAAAATTAGTTTTCAGTGTGTTTATGCAATAAGCTGCAGTTAGTTATGTCTAATCTCAGTGTACTTACATGTTACTTATTTAATTCAGCAGCTTCCAACAAAAGAGGTCCTGAACCAATGAGAAAGATGATTTCATATGCTGCATCTTTCAGAAACCAACACTTAATATCTGAGCTTCCATTATGATTTTATTAGTTTGTGGTATAATCTATTGTTCACTTTAGTGTGCTCTGATAAGTCAAGCTTTAATTGCACTACAATTGATAAGAACCAGCCATCTGCAAGGAGCTTAGAACCAACACATTTTATTCACAAGTACAAAAATAAAAATATATTTTAAATATAATTACATAAAATATATGGAACTCAAACCAGATGTTAATAGATCTATCATGTTTCTTGGATTTGTCTTAATTGTTTTTATGTTCTTTCTCTATAATATGTAGGCTGTCTTCAATCCTCAAGATTCTATCTTCTGCATGGTCTAACCTACTGTCAAGACTTTCTACTTTGTTTTTTATTTCTTTTCCTTCTAATTGGTCAGCTTTAATGACTTCAAATTCCTTGTTGGAGCTTTGTTTTAGATCTTGTATGAACTTCTTTACTTTCTTAATTTGGTGTTCTGTGTTTATTCTCAAATCACTTAATAGATTGGTTATGGATTCCTTGGATTGCCAATCCTTCCATTGGGCTCCACTCAGCATTCCCTTTGTGGTATCCCTGACTTCTTTCAGCTTTCTGTTTATGGATTCCATCAATGCCTCTATTGATCTTTGTCTATTCTCATCCCACTCTCTCAATTCCTGTATTAACTCTTTATTAGCTTCCTCACGTTCTCGCAATTTCTGTAGTTCTCTTTGAGTGTTCTCAGCTTGTTCACGCCATTCCTGACTTTCTCTTTGTCTGCTCTCAGCCAGCTCACACAATTCCTGTCTATATCTTTGGCTGATTTCAGCCTCTCCTGCAATTCCTTCATTTCTCTTTGAGTGTTCTCAATCTGCTCACACAATTCCTGTATCAATCTTTGAGTAGTTTCCTCACACTTATGAGATTCCTGTATTGACCTTTGGTTTGTCTCCTCTCTCTCCCTATCCCACTCAAACTGAGACCTTTGCAGGTTTTCAATCTTTTCATTTACCATGTTTACCTATAGTGTTTGTAGAGCTTTTTGGGAACTCTCCTCTGGATTATTCATTATCTGTTCTGTCCCCTGATTGTCATGAGTGGGAGTTTGAGATACCCAGACTTGTCATTTTTCTCATGCTTTTTTCCAGCTTGTTCTTCCCATTTGGGGTGAGACTAACACCAGTTTTGTGCTAGAACACCATTTTAAGGCAAGCATCAACCAAAGTCCATAGTTACACAGTCAAAAGTTTGCAGATACATTCTTGATCAAGACATACAATCTATTCAACATCAAACAACTATGTATTAATGGGCTATGAACAGCAAAGGAGAATTTGGCAAACCAGAAATTATTATGTTTAGGGAGAATGTGGGGAAAAATAGGATTAGCGGGATGTGGAAAGGTGAGGGGAGAGTGGAATTAACCAAGTCCTAATCTCAAAGAGGGAAATGGATTGGAAAGAATGATAGCAGAGAGAGAAAAAAAGAAGATAAAGAAAATGGGGAAACAAGAAAAAATGGAAAAACAAAAATTTAAAATTAAAAAGTTAAACCCTTAAACAGTGCAAGTTTGAAGATGTAGTATTCAGAGAAGAATGAGGATGGGATGAGAGGAGGGGAGGAATACAAAGGAGACATGAAAATCTAAAAATTAAAAATGTTTAAAATATTAGCTGGGTGCCGGTGGCTCACACTTGTAATCCTAGCTAATCAGGAGGCTGAGATCTGAGGATCACAGTTCAAAGCCAACCCAGGCAGGAATGTCTGTGCGATTCTTATCTCCAATAAATCACTAGAAAACTGAAAGTAGCACTGTGACTCAAGAGGTAGAGCCCTTGCCTTTAGCTGAAGAGCTGAGGGACAGCGCCCAAGCCCAGAGTTCAAAATAGTTTAAAAAATTACATGTGTATAAAGAGGTAATACTTCTATTAAAGAATTTAAGTCCAAGAGGTTTTGAATTGAGTAATATATTTCTGGATTAAGTGTGTACACAGGGAGGATAAGATCTAATAATCGAGGACAGGTATATCTGAGGATGAACAGAACAGCAATTAAATCACGCAGAAAAGAACGAAAGAGGGCAAGAAGTGAAAAGAATGAGAAAGAAAGAAAGAAAAAAGGGATGAAAAGTCAGTAGAGATAAAAGGCATGAGACAAAAAATAGAAAACAAGTTTTTAAAAATCATTAAAAGTTAAAATTAAAAATAATGTACAAAAAATGTTCTTTGATTTTTTTTTGAGGGGGATGGGAAGATCCTCTGTCTCCCTTGTGTCCATAACCAGTCTGTAGGTGGATGCTGGTCTGCTTGTGGTGTTTGGTTTTCCTGTGGCTTGATTGCTTACTTAAGCCAGTTTGTTTGGGCAAGCAGAAAAATGTTCTGCTTTACCCAGGATTTTGAGATCCTACTCCCAGGCTAGTTCAGTGGGAAAGAGATCTGCTTTGAGTATCACAAAAGAGGGAGATGGCTTGTTTCTTCTAGTTTGGAGATGCTGTGATGAGGATAAGTTCTGGGTAGAGTTGAAGCCTTTCAGCAAACAGTAGCTTTTCCCTGAGGGGCTACCTTCGGAGACACTCTCAGAGCCCACCTTGGAGCATTTATCAGGGTTTTTGTTTACTGAATTTTAATTGATTGTTTTGGCTGCTGTAGGGAGGGGCAGCCTCTGGCTCTGTTTACCCAGTGAAGAAAGCCACTCCTCAGGGTCAGAGTTAACTCTGCCTAGCTGGATGACTTTTTCCTGGGTGGAGTTGAGCCTGACAGGTCAGGTTAGGGTCCTCTGACCTGCTAAATGACTCCTGTGTTTTCTCCCAAGGCCTGAGTTGAGCTGGTGGCTCAGCCAGGCCTTTGTCAGTATCAAAGATGGAGATCTCTGGTATACTCATGCTGCCAGAGTGTTGGTTCCTGGGTCCTCTCTGGTCTGCTATCTGCAGGATAAAGATGTCTGCTCCTTGTCAGTTCTTGCTGGCGTTGAGAAGTATCTGCTCGCCAGCTGCGCCTGGTGCCTTTGTCCTGGACTCTCTGTGTTGTAGGTATGCTGGTTATGGCCGCGGCCGCCACTGCCACAACTGCAGCCACAGCTGCCGGCAAGTGCTCTCCTTGTCTGGATTTTCCCTCTCTGGCCAAACTCCGTACTGTGATGGCACACTTGGTGTAATTCTCTGGCCTAGGAGTGTTCACTGGAACACTAAAACTGCTTTCTATCGAGAGCTTGTTTAGCCTCCAGCATCTCCTCCGCCATCTTCCCAGAACCTTGTATATTCATTTTTCTTACCATCGTCTTATATGATCATATGTAACATAGCTATTGAACTATTCTGCTTATCTGCTAATATTATTCTAGATGTATACTACTTATTACACATCACAAAAACCATGGGACCTATGTTTCATTGGATCTGGCTTACTTCACTTAGTATGATTTTTTTTCCAAGTCCTTCCATTTCCTTACAAATGGGACAATGTCATTCTTTATGATGGAAAGAATTCATATATATATATGAATATATATATGTATATATATATATATATATATATATATATATATATATATATATAACTTTTTGTTGTTGGTCATGGGGCTTGAACTCTGAGCTTGAGTGCTGTCCCTCAGCTCTTCAGCTCAAGGCTAGAGTTCTACCACTTGAGCTACAGTGCCACTTCTTATTTTTCTGGTACTTTATTGGAGATATGAGTGTCAAGGACTTTTCTGCCCGGGCTGGTTTGAAACATGATCCTCAGATCTCAGCCTCCTGCGTAGCTAGGATTAGAGGCATGAGCCACTGGCACTCTGCATATATCTCATTTTCTTGTTCCATTCATCTACTGAATGGCAGTTCATTTTCTATATACTGTCTAATGAATACCACTGATGCATTTGTTCTCCCTTTGTCTCACCTTTTCTGTGCCCCTCCCATCCTTCTAATGACAAATAAACTACCAAGAAAGAATAAAGGAAAAGACAACAAAAACAGCAGCAGCAACAACAAAAATCTCATTTTCATTTCTTGGTGTTTATATCTTTAAATATTATTTTATATGACCAAATGCACATAGTGATTGTTTCTTTTTGATCTGCTGCTACGAACATCTGTCTATGGTCTCACTTTGTGGTGGGTGACTTTTTTATTTCTGCTGTTGTTATTCTGCCATTAAAATATGATTTTTTAAATATTTTGCTTTGTTTTCTGTAAGCTTCTGGAATTTCATATAAATTTTGTTTAATTTTCAACTACTATCATTTGAACAGCTTTTCTAACTTTTGCATTATTGCTTCTCTGGTATTCATTATACATATGCTATATCTTCAATAATTATCAGATAGATGTCTGTGCTATTTCTTTTAATTCATTCCTTTTTGTATCTCAATTTCAGTTTGGTAACTCTCTATTGAAAAGGCTTTAAGCTCACTGATTCTTCATATGTCATTTTTCCACTACACTGATGAGTTCATCAAAGCCCTTTGTTTTCTGTTTTATATTAATTTTGTCAATGATATTTTAAAAAATCTTTCTAATATTACCGTCTCTCTCATTACCTGTATGTTTAATTCATGATGTCCAATTTGTTCACTACAGCACTCCTTGTAGTAATTATGATTATATAATTCTTTGAAATTGTCAGTATGATAATTATTATATTGGATTAAAAATTCATACATGTTTTCTGAATCTGGCTCTTAGTCTCTTAAATTTTTGTTAAAAGACAAAAACATCCAGTACATAGAATACAAGTAAAACATGCCTTTAGTATGAGGATTTATATTTACCTGGCTGGGCATTAAAATCTATTTCATCTGTGCTGTACTTGTAGGTATTAAATGTTCTTTACTTTTTATATTCTTGTGTTATTTATTCCCCCCTGCTGGATTTGGAGAAAAACCCAAAACACCTTGCTGTTATATAGCCTTTGTTATATCACCATCAATCACTTATATCCGAGCCCTGGGGTAGGTTTGGAAGGTATCAGTGAAGATATTTGCTTTGTATTTCATACCTAAGTTTCTCTTGCTTTCTGTTTCTCTCTGTTATCCCTGTCCTGGAAACATCACCCCAGTCTCTCTCTTTCTCTTTCTCTCTCTTCCTCTCTGTCTTCCTCTCTCCCTCTCCACTATTTTTGAGCTTTGACTTTCCTAATTCGTGACAGATAGGCAAGAAGAGACTGGGGTTTCAAACAATCCTTCCCCTATTTCAAATCACACAATAGTGACAACGTTTGTCTTAACCAGAAGCTCATTGTTGCCAAGGACAAGATATTTTGGGAGCCTCTCTTTTCCTCGGATGTCAGAAATTATTATATTTTGAGCATTGTTATGGGAACTTGTCAAAACTCTTACAGGTACATTTCATAGAAATATATCCTCATTACTCCCACTAAAGAAGGTTCTCACCAAGTTGTAACTGAACCTACTTCTCACCCAGTGTCTAGCAACTTAAAGATGTTATTGTGTGTGAGAGGAAAATGAATTAATTTGCACATGGGTTACCCCAACCTATCTTTGTGTTAACAAGCCATCACAAATGTATTATCATGCACTGGAGTTAATAACATACCAAATTTATAAGGATTAACTCTAAAGGCATTGAAAATCTGAAAATGAATATGATTTTTTGATTTAAAGGCAATTTCTAATATATTAAACCTGTGCACGTTCTTAAACATAATATATAAATGAAGCATTCTATATGTGATACATGTATGAATGACATGGAGGCAATATTGAAGTACACTCAAACTCACGGGAATGAGAAAATATTATCATATTATCTAAATTATACAATGAAACCTGTGGTAGCTATCTACCCACATATTCTAAGAACAATATCAGAGGAAAAGTATCATTAGAAAAGTCTTTTTATTAACTCATAAATTTAAATTTTCCCTTAAACTTGATGATGTTTTAAGTCATGGATCTACATTACTAAAAGTAGAAAAGTTATTAGCAAGCAGACCTACCTGATGTGACATTTTACAAATTTCTCTGCCAAAGTTTTCTATTCATTATTATAATTGACTTCTTGCTGTGATTCGCATTACTCAGGGCAGAAGAAAGTCATTTCTGGATAAACACAATAAAACATTCTTATTGAATTTTGTTCCCCTTTTCTGAACTCAACTTCATCTTTATTGATTGGTGCATTATAAAATTAAAATAAAACCGCGCAACAGTGGGTCATGCTTTTGTAATGCTAGATACTCAAAGGCAGATATCTGGAGGAGGGAAGATCAAAGCCAGTGTAGGAATAAGACTTATGAGACTCCATCGCTGATGGTTCTAGCTATGACTATCAGCCATGAACAAGAAAACTGAGTCAGAAATTAAGTCCCTATGTTCAAACACATCCATCATCACTAGCACCACCACAGGAAGTGATACCAGACAGAATACACCATGTGTTCTTACTTTATCATTGAAATGTGATCTCTGACTACAGGTGATACTACCATGATATCAAAACTTACTGAGTTAACCAGATATGCTTTTTTTGAAAAGGTGAAATATTTCTTCTACATCAGTATCAACTTACACTTATTTTGTGTCCAAAATGGGAATGAGCACGACTTTTCCCATCTTGAAAATCGTCTCTATTTGAAAACACTGGAAGATTCCAATGCCCAAATCTCATAATAAAAGAACATGGAACATGCAGTAAATGTGTTCAGTATTAATCCTAACATCTCTCCTTTATTTATATTTATGTTCAGTATTAATCCTAACATCTCTCCATAATATTCCACAAAGTCTAACAGAAAAGGTCAAGAGACTCATCTCCAGTTAATGAACACAAAAGCCAGGAAGTAGAGGTATGATTCAAGTGGTAGAGCTACAGCTTTGAGTGGAAAATCAAAAGTGATAGAATCTATATATGATATTGGACAAGAGTACAGGCTTTGGTGACGAATATGACATTGACAAATGGATTTGCTATAGACATATACCTTCTAATAGTTTGGAAAGTTTTGTTGTTGTTAACTTTCAGAACTGAAGGTTTTCCTCAAATAACTGTGGTTCTGACTGCAGCAATATTGATAGCTGATTTTGTGATCTTGGATAGGGAATTCAATGTATCTCTCTGATGACATATTGGGTTTACCAAGACTCTTAGGAGAAGAAATAAGAAATATCATTTAATAAGAAATTTCATTTGTGTCCAAGCATTGGTGGGTTCATGACTGTAGTCTTAAGTATTCAATGAGGCCAAGATCTTAGGATTGTGATTTGAACCTAGTTAGGGCAGAAAAGTTTGTGAGATTTTTGTCCCCAAATAGCTACTTTAAAAATCCAGAAGTGGATATATAGCTCAAGCATTAGAGTGCCAGCCTTAAGTAAAAAGGCCAAGAGAGATTGTGAGACACTGAGTTCAAGCCCTAATACCCGAAGAACAACAAACAAATGATCATTCTCTAGTATTTTAAACCATGGTAAACGTTCTCACATTCTAAAACAGTCCCTAAATTCTGATACTCGTAAAATAACATCTTCAACACTTAACAAAAGTAAAAAAAGGGAAAGAAAACTTCAAAATTATGTAATAAATTTATGCAAAACTTGTAAATTTTCTTGACCAATTGTGTTCTATTCTCTTCCCAGGCCACCACACTGCTTAGATCTCCTGGCTTGCCCTTGCAGTATATCACTATACATATCACTATATATATATATATATATATATATATATATACATACATATATCTATATATATATGTATATATGTAGTGATATGTATAGTGATATACATATATATGTATATACACATTATATACATGCACTATATATATATATGTCTATATATGTCTATGTATGGGTTTTTTTGCAATATATTTAGTATATCATGAATAGGCACCAACTTCCAATCTGTACAGTCTTCACGCAGGTTCTGAATGACCAAATATTAAAGAATTTGTCTTCTGAAAAATAGACCAGAAGAGAAATGCCTTAGAATTATGATTTAAAAGACCCTATTAAATACTTTTGTGCACTAAAGCAGTCGTTAATCTTCAGAATATTGATCCTTGGCTAAATGTGTCCTGGCTACAAAGACATAAGACATGGACCTCTATTCGACCAGGAAATGTAAAGCTTAGAGCCAGTCTTAATAATCCTTAGAAGACAGATGGCTTTGGATGGTGTATCAGTCAGATTAAACAGGGGAAAGAAACCACACAATAATTTAAACAAGGGGGAAGTTCAATAGAAAGAACTATGAATTATAGGAAAGTATTGGAGTACTACAGGGTTGGCTACTAAAATAAGAATAGTTGCAAAAAATATAGACACAGAAATGTGGGAGAGAGAGCAAATCATTGTGGGCTCACAGAATGACAAAGAGTTGCTATGGCTGGGCTTTTGGAAACATACTGTCTGCTTGGACATTGCTGGAGTTTGCAGGTGACTAGAGATGGCTAGAAGTGTTCTGCTTGGTAGAGAATCTAGGTGCACTACAACAGCTTCTCCATGAGCACCTCAGAATGAACCCAGAATGTGAATGCAAAACACTTTGTGCTACATCTTGCACCCTCTGTAGGCTTTCATCTAGGAATTCTGAAGCGAAACAATTAGGTGAATGTGGAGCTCCTTTGTGGCATGCAGTGCTCGTTTTATATTGTATGTGTGCTTATGACTGACCTTAACCTGAATACTTACAGTTCTTCATCTTCAAATTCCCTTTATGGTAAATAGTCCCTCTTTTGTATGAGAGTCCACGCCAATGATACCATCACTCTTTAAGGATTTGAGTAATACTTAAATCAAATCTTTACACACCTTTTTTCTCTCTTGGCAAATAACACTTCTCAGAATCAATGATTATTTAAAATGTGTTTCATAAATATTTTCGCTCAAGTAATAAGTTATAATTTACAAAAATAAAATAAAATAAGTGAGGCAAGTTCTGAAACCACTTGCATTCACATCTATGAAAGCAACAGCAATAAATCCATGTATCCAGGTGGATAAGATTCAGGAAGGAAACAAAAATAGAAGAAGCATCTTTAAAGATATCATACAAGTCTTACTTCATGTGTATTTTTTCAACCTTTTTATCTAAGATTGTATTCACTGATTATAATTTCTCTCCATCCCTCTCTCCCTTTTTTCTCCCCACTCTCTCTCATTCTCCCAAATCCTTTCTCTCAATGCCTCCTTTCTACTTTTTTTTTTGTTGAAATAGGTATTATGTAAGTCTTACTTCATGTGTGTGTTTTCAGATATTTTTCTCATGTAGTCTTTTATTCGTTGATTACCATTTTTCTTTCACGACCCCTTACGTCCTGCCTTTTCCCTTCCTCCCTCTTTGCTGTCTCTCCCTCTCCATCTCTCTCTGTCTCTGTCTCTGTCTCTCTCTCCAGCTCTCCCTCTATCCCTGCCTCCGTTCTTCTTCTTGAAGACATCTAATGTAATAGACCCTGTCTTGGGAACTTGTACATTAATGATGGTTCATTTCTCCTTGTCTACTTTGTCCTCGTCCTCATCCTTCTCCTTCCTCGTCGTCGTCGTCGTCGTCGTCGTCCTCCTCCTCCTCCTCCTCCTCCTCCTCCACCTCCTTCTCCTTCTTCTTCTTTGTTCTCTTCTTCCCAACCCCTTTTAAAAAATAACTGATTAGAATTCATGCCCTTTGGTTTGCTAGGCAGTGCTCCGGTACTGAGCAATATCCATAAGTAATTTCCAGTGTTTAAGTATTCTTCACTTAGGGGTTCAAAACTTTTACACAGATCAAAATGGACCTTAATTCTTCTACCTGAACCTCTCATTGTGAAGACTACAAGCATGTTTTACCATGATCAACAGTTTTGTTTTGTTTAGTTCTTTGAGTTAAGGTCTTGCTAACTTAGTACCTAAACTGTCCTGTAATTTCAGAGGCAAGGATTGCATTTTTGAAGGAGAGGTTGGGTGAAAAAATTAAAAACAAATTAGCAAGACCTCCTCTCAACTTAATTCACACTTAACTAGTATAGTGGTATGCAAATGCAATCCCAGCTATGCAGGAGATCTATCGCCTATATAGAAAATTGTGATCCTGGCCGAGGTAAAAACAGAGGAAGGATCTGTTGGAAAAAATACATAAATAAATAATGAATGAATGAATGAAGGGTCTCTGGTGTGCACCAAGGGAAAAAAATTGTAAATGAAAAAGAAACTGTGTTCAAACCCCTGACATAGAATTTAAAGGACTATTTGAGAACTATTAGAAAACTGTAAGATAACAATTTCTCTATGAATAAATTACAAAAGACAATAAAACTGTGTGAGTTGGATTCTAAAAAGAACATAAAACTGGTGGAGACACCTTAGTAAATGTCCAGAGTGCTATTTCATTTATACCACTAAATTCTTATATTAGCAAGTAATAAATTCTAAAAATCAATCATCTACTAAAATTGGGCTTAAGATAAAATCAGAGTAAGTGTAAGCAAAAAAATAAAACCTTTAATGAATCTCTTTAACATTGACAATGTTTGTTTGATATTCTGGTCATAGGGCTTGAACTCAGGACCTGGGTAATATCTCTGAGCAATTTCACTAAAGTCTAGCACTCTACACCTTAGGCCACTGCTCCATTTCCATTTCTTTGATAGTTAATTGAAAGTAAGAGTCTCATAGTCTTTTCTGCCCAACTTGGCTTATAGAATTGTGATACTCAGACTGCAGTCACTTGGGCAGTTTGGATTACAGGTCTAGGAGCCAGGGTTGCCTTGTTGATGTCATTCTCAGGTATGATAATAGTCAGATATCCTGTGATGACTTAGATTCCTAAAAAATTCTTGCTTCCCTCCATGGTAAAGTAGAAGGTCAAATTTCCGATGGTATTCAAAATCACCTTCCCCAGTAGCACAGTTCTTTCTTTTCCTGTTAATACAGATGCAGAAGGAATCCAAAATGGCCTGCATCATGGTTAACTTCCAGTTCAATGGCATTACTGTGAAATCATTTTCCTCTTCAGAAAGACCTAAGCACTATCAAAACATAAGCTCAGTAGCAAAAACTTTCTAGTAGTTTCTGAGAGTTAATGAGCAATAGCTCTTCCATTTGTATCTTTTACGTCTATACCGGTGACTCTTAGCTCTGGAAGAAAAATGTTGTGGATTAAAGGCTGATTCCAAAAAGGTATATAGGACCATGCCTCAGTCCTGTATGGCATTGCCAACTAGTAGTGACTATAATTGGTCCTTCAAAGAGTTGACCATCTGTTTCCTTATTCATTGAAATGGGATAGTATGTCACATGGCAAGAATTCATGCCATCACATGACAGAGAATTCCATGAGCATGCAACTGTTACCATACTTAATTTTCTGTGAAGTGAATTTTTGGGTCAAAAGCAATGTTATATGGGCTTTCCATCATGTGGACATTTTTATGCTACTTTGAGCAAAAGCTTTTTTGTGCAAGAAAATAAGTCTGTATTTAAGGTACGTTTAGATTCAAATGAAATTGCATCAACTCTTCCACAATGGAGAAGGTCCTCCTCAGGGAATGGTGGACTACTGGGAGCTCAACGTTAGTGTCTGCTATTGCAGACTAGATGTTTAGCAGGAGTTATTGGCAGGTCAACATTGCCAAGGAGAATCCATGATGCTGAACTTATATATAACCACTGTCTTGCATCTCTGACTACTTGGCCCATGAGCCCATTGAGAAACAACAGATGGATAGACTAAGTAGATGACTGGATTCTCTAAGCAGGTATAGATATCTGTTCTTGGCAGAATAGGTATGATTCTCATCAGCTAACTTCCTCCTTCGCTGAGGTCACTTTCAGGTGAGCATTCCTGTGGGAATTCACAGATATCTTCCTACATATGAGAAGTGCACACAAGTACTCGTGGCTCTTCTTCACCTAGAGAAGTCCATGCAGAAACCTCATTAAGAACTTACCTTGTTAAAAATTCCAATCATTCAATGAGTCCATTTAATATTTTCAAGTTCTAGACTACTCTACTCACTAAAATCTTTTCATTATCCCATGCATCAGTACATCATAAAATATTTGGCCATTTCTCCTTAGTAAAGAGAACAATTAGTGTCTCTATTTGAGGTCCTGACCATGAAAAGAACTGTTATTTACCGTTTTTGTTGGCTGTAGAATCACAGTTGACTACTTTCATGTGTATATTATCTGTGGGTTATACAAAACTATCGGTAAACCATACCTAAATATTCCATTCTTCAGTCAGGTGCCCACAAAACTTCTCAAATACTCATTGATGTCCACTTGTGTAGAGATATCCTGACAGCAGGATGGACAATGGGCATTTCAAGGAACTTTTTCATATAAATAATTTGTTTTTAAGGCCTGCTTTTATTCTACTTATTTGTGAAAATGAAATGTTTATATTAACATACAACCTTATTGCTTGGTGAATCAGATAATACTCAATTCAAAATGGATATCACAAGCTGCATTGTGACCTATAAATAAATGATCAATCTCCACAAAAGACCTTGTAGCAAGCTAAGAAATTTATTTCAAAAATGAGGAGTGTCATTTTTTCCTTAAATAGTATCAGGTCTTTTGCCAAAATTTAAATACCTGCACAGTGATTCATACATATAGTAAAGGCTCTAACTAGCATTCCTTCTCCTTCATTCATCTTAAAGATGAGCATCTTAACTCCGCCAACACCCTACCCTAGTCCATAAATCTTGAAGGGTCTTAAATTTGCTACATTTCATTTCCTGCTGGACACTACAAATGTGTCACCAGAAACTACAGACAATTAGCTTATGTTGGTTCATCAGGACTAGTCAACTTAAGGCCACCATTGCAAGGGACTAATATGATATTGTTTGAAAGAAAATGCTAGGATTTACTCCTCTTGCCTTTTATTTATCTTTTTTTTTATCACAGTGAGATTTGATCTCAGCGACCTGTGTTTGCTAGGCTGGCACATCACCTCTCAGTCATCCTCCAGCTATGCTCTTTGTTGATTATTTTTTAGATAGGAATTTGATTCCATCCTGGGCAACCTCCTGGACTATTATCAAACTACTTTAGTTCTTCCTTCTGATTTCAGAAGATTGCCAAATTGTCTAGCTTCCCTATATTAAGCTGGAGTCTTTCAAATTTTTCTTCTGGGGCTAGTCTGGAACCATGATTTTTCACTTCTCCTTGTCCCATGGAGTATGTAGTGACTGGTGCTCATCAATGTGTCTATGTACAGGTAGAGAAAAGGTCTTGACAACTTTTCTGCACATACTTTTCTCAAAACAGAATTCTTCTATCCTAGCTTCCTAAAGAACTAAGATCACATGCATAAGAATCAAAGTTACATGGTTTTTATTTGTTGAATGTCATTAATGCATTATTTAGTGCTCTTTTTGTGGTCCTGATCATGAATTCTTGAAAGAATATTAAGCATGATCAGCTTGAAATTTTCAATTAGATAATTCACATTATTTTTGTAGAATTTCTATAAACTGATAACTAAGATATTTTAAGTGTGACAGAGTTCATATACACCTGCTTCTTTTCTTGATACAATAGGTATACTTAGCACAATTACAGTTTTTTTATTATCCTATATAGGTAACTTCAATATTGCTTATTAGCTGCTAAGTACTTATACAAATACTAAAACAAAATTGTGGATAGAAACAAAACGTTTTAAAATCACTGAAATGTAATTATTCAGGTCAAGGTTAATTAATTTTAAATTTGTTGAAATATATTGGTAGATATTAACTAATTTCAGGGAAGCCACAGTTACTATTCCGTGGTAGAGGATCTTTCTTACTCAACTAGTTATACATAAATACCTACTTCATTTTGTAATTACTAAGGATTAACACATATACATCTAATTTTATTTTAGGCATTAGTGACTGCTAGTTAAACCAACAAAAATAGTATTCAACCTAAATACAATTTTATGAACAAATTATTTTACATTTAGTAATTGTTAGTCATGCATGTAAAATTTTTATGTATTTAGCTGTTTGCTCATGGCTCATTCCTGCAACGCTAGCTAATTAGATCTAAAGGTCACTTTTCAAAACCAGCCAAGGCTTAAAAGTCCATTAGACTCTTATGTCCAATTAACCAGCCCAAATCCAGAAGTGGAGTTGTGGCTCAAGTGAAAAAGCATCAGCTTTGAGTGAAAAATCCAATGAAGAGCTCAAAATCTTCAAGCATTTTTATAGGCACAAAAAATAATAAAAAACGTGTGCCTGTGACTCATGCCTGTATTCCTAGCTACTCAGGAGGTTGAGATCTGAGGATCACAATTCAATGCCAGCCTGGGCAGGAAAGTCCGTGAAACTCATCTCCAATAATCCACCAGAAAAGTGGAAGTGGTACTGTAGCTCAAGTGGTATAGCATTAGCCTTGAACAGAAGAGCTGACTTACAGCACCCAGTCCCAGAGTAATAAGTTAATATTAAATTTATATGTTGAAAGTTTTGCAATTATTTAAAATACAGCTAGAATCGCTCTCATATTAAACATATTAATTAAAACTGTACTTTTATTTTTAGTTCATTAAACATATTAAAATCTTGGGAAATAAAATTAATGTTTCCCAAGGCTATGTGATAGCCTGTATGATACTCAAACTCTTTGACATAAAGTTCCCAGAGTAGAAGGGATAGGTACCAAGATAGAAATCAAAGATGCATATATAACATCTTCTATGCCATGGGCACAGGTGGCTCATGCCTATAATCCTAGCTACTCAGGAGGCTGAGATCTGACGATCACGGTTCAACGCCAGCCCTGGCAGGAGAGCCCATGAGTCTCTCATCTCCAATAAACCACTAGAAAACCAGAAGTGGCGCTGTGGCTCAAGCGGTAGAGCATTCTCCTTGAGCTGAAGAGCGCAAGGATAACACTCAAGCCCAGAGCTCAAGCCCCATGACAAACAAACAAAAAAAAAGATAAAAGAAAAACCTTCCATAGTGATGGCCATACTTTAATCCTAGCTAATCAGAAACCTGAGATCTGAGGACCATGGTTAGGAAGTCTATGAGAATCATAGATTCTCATAGCATTTTAGATGACCTCAAAGAGTCCTTTCCATATAGTACCATGCTTTAGAAAAGAAATTCATCAACAATACTAGCTACCTTAATCCTAATAATGGTGAAATAAAGCAATAAAATTATTCTCCTTTAAATGATCAAATATCTTTGATTAATTTAGAGTTAATGTAAACTGAAAATTAATTTATGCATTTTTCTTCATTTTTTAAGGTGTGAGCTTTTCTTTCAGGTATGACTTGTGTACATAAATCTCATCCTTTCTCATACTTATTCAGTAGGGCTTTGTCCCAATACTATCAAGCTAGGTGAACTCAGTATCATTATTGTTTGTAGTATCTATAATTTATATCTAATCTTTCTCTGATGGAGTAAAACTGGATGACACATTAAAAACCTACCCTATATGAACGATTTTACACTGCCTGTGAGTGCAAGAGTTAACCAGAAAATGAATGTTATAATTCACTTTCCCCTAGAAGAAAATTATAATTATAAACATTTGTGAATATCATCTATAAACTTAAGTTAAATCTCAAATAAGTTCTGTAGGCTGTGTTCTGTTTTCTCCATACGTATGCCAAACACTAGCATAATTCCAGTACTTGTTTATTTACACATCAAATGCCATAGATACACAAATTCCACTACACTTAGAATGCAATCTCACTAGCATTTAACACATGCAAGGAGAAAAAAACAGTTTAAATGTTTTGATAGAAAAGAACAAAATGTAAATAAAAAAGAGATTAATAAAAGTAGCAGAAAAACTAATGTAGTCACTCAGAAAAATACAAAAGCATGAAAATCCAACTTGTTCTCCAACAAAATAACAAAATAGAAAACTGCTTCTTAGAAGTAATAAAATGGAATTGAGCTGCAAAACAAAGTCATTACATCAGTTCAAAATGGGTTAGAATAACTCTAGATGAAATGATAACCTGAAATTCCCAGAAGTTAAAAGAAAAGAAAGGAAAAATGGAAAAGAATGTAGGCTGAACTGAAACTCAGAGGAAGTGTGAAGTTCATAACTAAAACTGAGAGCTGTAAACTAGCATGGCAGAACTGGGTTTCCCCCAGTTAAGTATTTGCTATATGCTGTTATGATTATGTAATTCAGTTTGAATCCTGGTATTGTGATCCTCAGAGAATTGCTTCTTTGACCAGAAATGCTATCACTATCCATGATCTTTTATGCTTTCATACACATCTTAGAGCTGATTTTTCAATTAAGTAGGGAATGGTGTTGAGCTTCTGGTGGGTACTGTATTGAATTTGTGGGTTGTTTTGATAGAATAGACCCTCTAGTCCAGGGTTGGGAATGTGGCTAGTGGTAGAGTGCTAGCCTAGCATGCATGAAGCCCTGAATTCGATTCCTCGGTACCACATTAAAAAAAAGAAAAGTTGGAAGTGGCGTTGTGACTCAAGTGGTAGAGTGGTAGCTTTGAGCAAAAGAAGCTCAGGGCCCTGAGTTCCAGCCCTAGGATTGGCAAAACAAAACAAAGCAAAACAATCAATTTCCTCTAGTCCATGTTCATAAAATATCTTTATATCTTCTGATGTCTTCCTCCGATGTCTTCCACCCTCCATCCCTCCTTCCCCTCTTCCCTCCCTCTTCCTTTCTTTCCTTCTTCCTTCCTTCTTTTAACTCTCTCTTTCCTTCCTACATTTTTCTATCTTTCTTTTTTATCTTTTCTTCCTACTTGTAGAATTTTTTCATGTCCGTGGTTAACTTTATACTCAGATTTCTGAGACTACTATTAATGGAATTGTTTTATTAGAAATTTTTCTATTCCAAATGTATCATCCTAAGTACTTATGAAAATATTTTCTTATATAATTTTCATAGTATAATTTATAAAATCTTCCAAATAACACATTCCTTATGATGTTCAATATGTACAAGTTGTCTTTTTTAGTTACTATAATTATAGTGTTTTGTAACTATATTAATCTCATGAAAGAAGCAAAATGGACTTAATATTTTCATTTTAGGATATTTTATATTTATTGATTTTTTTGTTTTATGTGCAACTTTTTTCAATGTATATTCCTTCATGTTTTCTTCTTGTGATTTTTTTCAAAAATATTAAAGATTGGCTATATATCCTTGGATTTCATCTTTTGTCTAAGGAATTAATTTACTACTATTTGTCTTGGTTAACCATTTTAGCCACAATGCTCAATTATTTTTCTGCCAGGCAATCTTTAATTTTCAATTCTTTTGACTTATTCTTGGTAGATATTTATATAATTGCTTATATAGGTTTTGTTTTGTTTTGTTTTGTTTTTATGGTCGGTTGTGGAGCTTGAACTCTGGGCTTGGGCGCTGTCCTTGCACTTTTCAGCTCAAGGCTAGCACTCTACTACTTGTGCCACAGCGCCACTTCCTGATTTCTGAGTGGTTTATTGGAGATAAGAGTTTCACAGACTTTTCTGCCTGGGCTGAATTTGAACCTCAATCCTCAGATTTCAGCCTCCTCAGTAGCTAGGATTACAGGCATGAGACAATGGTGCCCACCTTGTATAGAGGTTTTTTTTTTAACCTTACCTTTTCCTATATCATACCCATTACAGTTGTAGAATGTGCTCAATGTTTTGACTTCAATATTTTAGAATTTCTTGATTTTTATTCAATTAAATATTCCCCACACACTCAAATGTAGTGTTTCATGTTCAGAGAAATATTCTATCTTTATAAATTGTATTGTGCTTTCTAATTTTGTTCTGATACCATCTTTGTTAGAAATTTTTTGTTCTCTTCCTTTCTTCCTTCTCTTTCTTTCTTTCTTTTTTTCTCTCTTTCTTTCTTTTTCTGACCTTTTTTCTTCCTTTCCTTCAGTCCTTCTCCTTCTCTTTCTTTCTTTATTTCTATTTTTTTGTTTCTTTCTTTTTCTATTTGTGTTTGTCCTGCAGCTTGAACTCTGCCTTCTGGGTGCTGTCCCTGAGCTCTTTTTCTCACCTACTACTATATACTACTTGAGGCACAGCTTCACATCCAAACTTTGGTGGATTACTGGGGATAAGAATCTCATATTTTCTTGTTCCATTCATCCATTGACGGGCATCTAGGTTGATGTCATATCTTGGTTATAGTGTATCTACAATGGAATACTACTTACCCTTTAGAAATAATGATATTGAACCATACATAAGGAAATGGAAAGACTTGTAAATGATTACGTTAGGTGAACTACATCAGACCCTTAGAAACACAGATTGCATGCTTTCCCTCCTGACTAGAAACTAGAATGTGCTTATAAATATAGGTAAAATCACTGTGTGGCAATTAAGTGAAGTATAATAGAATCTACGGGGAATGTAAATAATAAAATTAGTTAGAAAGGCTAAGGAAAAGCCTACCAAAATGGATACTAGAAAATATATACTTGCAAGAGACAGAGTGGATCAAGAAGAGGGGGGTAGAAGAATGAATGGTGGAAATAAGTAGAATGGAGACAAGAATGCAATGAATATGTCACAGAACTGAGAAAACTAAGAGGAGTGTGTGGAATTGGGGATGAAAATCTTGAAAGGATGACTCATATCAAGATGCATTATGTACATAATTTTCTTTGTTAACTAGCAAAAAAATCAAGCAAAACCTACAAAATTAAGAAAAGTAAAGGAAGGAAAGTGTGAAGAGGTGATTGAGAACGTTTATTTATTTATTTATTTATTTTGTTCGTGGGCCTGAACTCTGGGACTGGAGCTCTTCAGCTCCAGGGTAGAAATCTATCACTTGAGCTACAGCACCACTTTGGCTTTTTCTGCTTTGTGGTGCTTAGTAATCACACCCAGGGCCTCATGAATGCAAAGCAAGCTCTCTTCCCAGATACAAGGGTAGGAGTATTAAAACAGGTGACACTGATTTTCTTTTTATAAGACACTATATTCATAAATTGCTCTATTGAATTGCAACTCCTTTGGACAACTACCTGAAATAAATAAAATTATATATTTGTAAACAGAAGAAACAAAGAGTATCTTAATATTCTCACCTATGCTAGCTCAAACTGTGCTCCTCAAATCTCAGCTTCCTGAGTACCTCTGATTTCTCCAGTTTACAGCAAGAGCCACTGGCTATGAAGTTTTTTTAATGCTATTTTTCCTACTTTTCTCTCTTTCTTTTGTTTTTGCTTTTGCTATACTATGATCAGTTTCAGAGATTTGTACATTCTAGGCAAGCACTCTATCACTGAGCTTCACCTCCAACATCCTCTTCACTTTTACACCAAAACAATCTGTTATCATCTACTACAGTGATATGAATGTTTTTCTATTTTTCTTCCTATTTTACATGCATATAACACACACATACACATACATAACTCATAAATACATAGAAAAGAGAAAAATGTTAATTATATTTAAGCAGAATTGTGTTTCTATCAAATTGACTTAATTTTTTGTTATGTTATTACTCATGAGAAATTATTTGTTATGCGTAGTACTTTCACTTTGTCACAGTCCTGACATTTTTCTTCCTTCATTTAGCACTTATTTGAGTCATTTTCAATCATGATTTCATTTCTTCTTCTCGTGTTTGGATTCTTTTGTTAAATCGAGTCAAATCTATTATCTCCCACAGAATTCAATCTTTTGAACATCCACAACAGTGTGAATATTTCACCTTAAGACTCAATTCGAAAATACTTTTAACACTCCGTAAGACGGTGAGGTAAACTCTTTGGAAATTAAATATATTTCTACCTCTTTAGAGCATGTTCATTCATACAGATTTTTAATGGCTATGACATAATCATCATAACTTAGCTGCTGCAGGAGGGATAGAGATGAATGGAACACTCACATCATTACCTCATGCCTGCAATATTCTGGTTCGAAGTAGGCCCCCCAAATTTATACCTCCTTTTTCTTTGCTGGTAGTTCAAAGAGTTATGAAAGAAAATTAAGTAAGAGATGGAAGGGGTAATGAAAATTGGGATCTTCTTTTATATGTCAATATCCAAGAAAAAATACATAGATAGTCCTGTATGATAGGAAATCTTATTAAAAAAATTTCTTAATAAAGGGTTAAAATCTGAGGAGACACAGGCTGAGGTGACCTCTGGAATATCGAACCAACAATGGAAAATGTAAAGTTTCTCTGGAGAATGTGAAATATTAAACATGACATTATGAAAGATGGCTAACTTATCATTGTAGCATTATATGAAAGCTTGTTTCACAAGTGTTTACAGTTGAAGACATCACAGATTGCTTTGTGGATTGACCTTTCAAGACTGTAAGTATGGCTAAGATTTTTAATACATTCTGCGTAGTCCTTGAGCTCAAAATTCTGTGCATTGGAAACATTTCTGTTACAGTTTCTGTTATCAGGGAATGCACATGTGAGAACCTTTCCTTTATGTCAGTCCCCAGTTCGATTTTGCAGGATCTGACACAAGTGACTACAGTATAATCCTGGCAATTTCACCTAAGGAAGGATTTTTGAAGAGGCCCGGTGATATGAGGCTATGAGCCATGCAGGTTCTTCGTGAAATATGTATATGAACTAGGAGAAACAGCAAAGGTCAAGCTCTGTGTAAAAGCATGTGTCACTCACGGAAGTTTATTCTTGCAAAATCTCTAAAATCCTTTCCCTGATTTCCTTTCCAGTTAGTATGCATCATTGGTTCTTTCTCTGGACTTGGATTTTTCAAATTTAAGATAATTTGTATGCATTTACTATTATTTGCATTGTATTCTCATAATTCATTTTCTTATTTTTTCCCTGAGGGATATTTTTTTATTTTCTACAAAACATTAAATAAAATTGCAAGAATACAGTGAAGAATTAATAGGTGCATACCATGTATTAGACAAATAAACAATTTGAGAGATCTATTTTTCTGATTGCCTTTATTCTTATTTATCTACTAATTACTAGAAATTATAGTAAACACATAAAAATTGACCAAGTTTATGACTATAATTAAGGTGTAAAGATAATGTCAAATATATGTCAGGCTAACAATGCATCACATTTATATTCAGTCATTATTACGTTACAAGTTGTTTAAGCTTCAATTATGCAATTAATTAATTTGGTCTTTTTTGTACTAATACTCAGAAGAATCCATCACACCTATTGGTTAATTGAGTAAAATCTTAAGCATATTTACAAGAGAGGAAAAAACTCATTATTCTATAGAATTATACTTATCTATTAAATGTCTCTTTCCTTTCAGTTGCTCTCTCTAGAATAATTTTTTTCTTTTTTTTTCTTTTTTTTTGCCAGTCATGGGGCTTGAACTCTGGGCTTGGGTGAAGTTCCTCAGCTCTTCAGCTCAAGGAGAACACTCTGCCACTTGAGTCACAGTGCCACTTCTGGATTTTTTTCTGGTGGTTTATTGGAGATAAGAGTCTCACGGATTTTCCTTCCGGGGTTGGCTTTGAACCACAATCCTCAGGCCTCAACTTTCTGTGTAACCACGATTACAGGCGTGAGCTACCAATGCCAGGCTATAAAATTACTTTTGATTTATAAAAATTAGTTAATTCAATCTCTAGAATACTTTCCCCTAGTAGATAAATAAAGATAAAAGAAAGATAAACCATACTTCTGAGAAAATGACGTACTGATTAAATACTTGTTTTCATGAAGAGTTCCTTAAACACAGACATGTTGCATAATCATCTGTAATAGAAAATAAAATTATATCAAATAGTTCATGACTAATCATTTTAACTAACAACTGATTTAATAAATTTTACTATCCATCCTAGACTAGAATTATCTGTTAAAAAGAGACACACATATGTCCAGATACTCATTTATTTAAAGTATAATAATAGAACACTTATTACATGGTTTTCTGTATACTAAGAAACATTAAATAATTCAAATGATCCACTATAACTTCAATGAATTCACCATAGAGAATATTTTTAAAGATTTTTGTGGAAAGTTAATTGAGATAAAAATATAAAAATAATATTTAAAGTGATAGATAAAATGTTTTTCTAGTGATTATATTTAGTACAGTCTGTTCAAAGAGAATTACCATTTATATCTGAAAATATCATGGTGTATATGGTAGAGGATATGGGATAACATCCTTGAAGTATGAAGCTCAATCATAGTGCTGACAGTGGCTCCTCAAGTTGAGTGAGGACAGTATGTAGCAAATTACTCAACTCTTCAACAAGAAGCAGTACATTTATTTTAACTGGCTTAGAGAATATTTTAGTTGAATAATTAGGTTGCAACTAATTACCTAAAGTATCCAGTTCAACTTGTCAAACTTGTCTTAAAATGCAGCCAATATTCCTTTGATGAGAAGGAGAAATTTCGAGCCAGAAATATCTCCATCACATATTTAAAGCAACATCCTCAAATTGCAGGGTAAAGTTTTAAATAAAGTATTTTAGTCTCTAATTTAAAAAAAAAGGAAGAAAAAACCTTGGTTTCTTTAACTTAATTTTTATAAGAAAAAAATGAAAAGAAACAAAGCATGAATTTTAAAACTTACCTAGACATTTTAATCTCTGTATGTGTGTGTGAGTTGTGTGTGTGTGTGTGTACAGTTTATTCAATTCACCACCATTCAGCAAGTGTTTGGACATTATCCTAATCTATATGGAGCTGAAAATCAAAATATATGCATACACACACATATGAACAAAAAATCATAAATCATAACTTCCTTCACTAAGGTGTGAACAAAAACTCAGGAAATTTTACCAGAGCTAATTAATTCATTCTGCTTCAATAACATTGTAGTAGTCATGTGATAAGGCGCCTGTCTGAAAATTAGATGTTAGTTTGAAGTGCTAACATATTAAGCTGAATTCAAACCATCTCAAATCGTCAGTAACTAGCATGGGTTTTCATTTTCTTAAAACAGTTCCAGATTTCAAAGGATCAAATATGCAAAAGCTGGGTGATTTGAGGAAAATAATTCTGAAACGTGATTAGTTGCTAAAGTCTTTTCTCAAAAAAGATCTATGGAGCTAGTTTATTTGTGTGTTCTTAAATCAGTAAATTGATATCATGTCATTTAACTGGGCTAAACTGAGCTAAGACAAACACAGCGAAGTTCTTAGTAAGCTGCATTTTTAAGTTATATACAATAAATAGCACTTCTAACGAATGGTATCAATCAAATAATGGAAAATATTGGAAGAAAATTCACTGTAACATATTGCTAAGCTTACAGAAAATATTCAGGCTAAAAAATTAAAAGGATTAAAAACAATGGATACACTGGGGATATTTAACTAGTCATTATTTTTGATTCGTGGTGATAAAATAAGAAGAAAAGCCCAGGTTTCACACATAAATAAACGGGTTTAAATATATATTTCAGGTATGGAACATACTTTTTTTGATATGACTGAGAATAAGGCAAGTAAACTTATCTATATCCTTCCATTGCTACATTTTATTGTAAGAATACCACAAAACAGATTTCCAGCTAAGACTGTTTTAAGGCATGATTATGGAATATAATAATTATATTATAAATTGAATCTCTGTAATAAAGTAACAGATACCATGTGTGAATACTATAATGAAACCCCATTAAAGCAGTAACATTTATTTTTAAAAGGTAAATATAAACTGATCTGGTCATATCAAAATGACCCTTTGTACAACATATTTTTTTTTTAGTTTAATTTTACTTTATTTTTGAACATACTGTACAGAGGGGTTACAATTCCATGGGCAGGATAATGTGTACATTTCTTACCAAGCATTGCAGCCTCCTCCTTTGTTTACCCTTCACATCCCTTCCCAGCCTCCCCCCTCCCACCCCAATCCCAATCCTTCTCCATCCCCCCTTTCCCCCCTCCCCCCCTCCCCGCAATGACGGTGTAAAGCTCGTTTTGGACATGACAACTTGTACTTCTCATTGTTGCAACAGGTCCACCTGTATCCTTAAACAACTGGTTTTTCCCCATCTCCTCCATAAGTTATACTGACATCAAATATAGTGAAAGCAGGGGTTATACTGTGGGGGAGGGACATGCATAGCAACAAAGAAATAATCTTATAAACGCGTTAGAAACACATGCATGAAAGAAAAAAACATTAAGATACATATCTGAGGGTTCATTTTGCTGACATCACATTATCTGACCTTTTCCACTTGATTCGTACATATACTAGATATTGCAAATAAGTGAAACCATAGGACCTATGTTTCTTTGGGCCTGGCTTACTTCACTTCATATAATTTTTTCCAAGTTTTTCCATTTCCTAACAAATGGGGCAATGTCATTCTTTCTGATGGAGGCATAGAATTCCATTGTGTATATATACCACATTTTCTTGATCCATTCATCCACTGAAGGCATCAGGGTTGGTTCCATATCTTAGCTATGGTAAATAATGCTGCAATAAACATAGTTGTGCTGGTAGCTTTAATGTGGTCTTGTTTGTAAACATTTGGGTAAATGCCCAAAAGTGGTATTGCTGGGTCATAGGGGAGTTCTATGTGAAGTCTTTTGAGGAACCTCCATACGGTTTTCCAAAGTGGTTGAACAAGTTTACAACCAACAATGAATTAAGGTCCCTTTCTGTCCACATCCCCTCCAGCATCTGTTGTTGTTAGAGTTCTTGATTTTTGCCGTTCTAACTGGAGTGAGGTGGTATCTCAATGTTGTTTTGATTTGCATTTCTTTTATGGCTAGGGATGTTGAACATTTCTTCATGTGTGTATAGGCCATCCTTCTTTCTTCTTCAGAGAAATTTCTCTTTAAGTCTTTCGCCCACTTATTTATTGGGCAGTTGTTTCTTTGAGGATTTGTTGTTGGGCGGTTTAATTTTTTGAGTTCCAAGTATATTTTAGATATGAGACCCTTGTCCATTGTATGGCTAGTAAAATCTTCTCCCAATCCATGGGCTCTATATTGATCTTGCTAGCTATGTCATTTGCCCTGCAGAAGCTCTGAAACTTTATGCAATCCCATTTGTCCAACCTTTCTTTGACTTGTTGTGTTTCCGGGTCTCTATTCAGAAAATTTTGGCCTGAGCCAAGGAGACCTAGGGTTTCTCCAATTCTATCCTGTAATGTTTTCAGAGTGTCTGCTTTGACTTCAGGGTCTGATTCATTTGGAGTTGATTCTGGTGCAGGGTGAAATATAAGGATCTAGCTTTAGTTTTCTACAAGTAGTTAACCAATTTTGCCTGCACCATTTACTGAAGAGGCTGTCTTTCTTCCATTCTATTGTTTTAGCTCCCTTATCGAAGATTAGATGGCTATAGGTCTGTAGGTTCATTTCTGGGTTTTCAATTCTATTCCATGGGTCCTGAGGTCTGTTCTGATGCCAATACCAAGCTGTTTTGATTACTATGGCTTTATAGTAGAGTTTGAAATTTGGTATTGATATTCCTCCAGCAGTGTTTTTTCCGTTGAAGAGTGTTTTTGCTATTCGGGGTCTTTTATTGTTCCATATGAATTTTTGGATTGCCTCTTCTATTTCCTTGAAGAATGAGGTTGGAATTTTGATAGGTATTGCATTGAATTTGTAGATAGCCTAGGGAAGTATTGCCATTTTCACGATGTTAATCTTTCCAATCCAGGAGCATGGGAGCTTTTGCAATTTTTTAACTTCTGTGTTTATTTCCTTTTTCAAGATTTTAAAGTTTTCATCATAGAGGTCCTTCACTTCTTTAGTTAAGTTAATTCCTAGGTATTTTATTTTTTGTGGGGCTATTACAAATGGAGTTGCTTTCCTAATTTCAGCCACACTTTTCTCATTGTTGGCATACAGAAAAGCCATTTATTTTTGGGGGTTAATTTTATAACCTGCTACTTTGCCAAAGTTTTGAATCAGCTTGGGTAATTTGGGGGTGGAGTCTATGGGATTCTTTAAATACAAGATCATGTCATCTGCAAAGAGGGTGAGTTTTATTTCTTCTTTTCCTCTTTGGATCCCCTTTATGTCTACATCTTGTCTTATTGCTGTAGCTAGGCATTCTAATACTAGATTGAAGAGAAGTGGAGAGAGTGGGCATCCTTGTCTTGTTCCTGAGTTAAGAGGAAATGGCTTTAGTTTTTCACCATTGAGTATAATGCTGGCTGTAGGTTTGTCATATACAGCCTTTATTGTACTGAGGAATGTTTCGTGGATTCCGAATTTTTCCAAAACCTTCATCATAAAGGGGTGTTGGATCTTGTCGAATGCTTTTTCTGCATCTATTGAGATAACCATGTGGTTCTTATTCTTGCTCCTGTTGATGTGATGAATAATATTAATTGATTTGCGTATATTGAACGAGCTTTGCATCCCTGAAATGAATCCTGTTTGATCGTGGTGTATGATTTTTTGGATGAACTGTTGAAGTCGATTGGCCAAAATTTTTTTGAGAAGTTTTACATCAATGTTTATCAATGAAATGGGTCTATATTTCTCTTTCTTTGATGAGTCCCTGCCTGGTTTTGGGATGAGGGTTATGATGGCTTCATAGAATGTGTTCGGTAGTGAGCTTTCTCTTTCAATTTCATTGAAGAGTTGGCAGAGTATTGGTGTGAGCTGTGCTTTGAAGGCCTTGTAAAATTCCACTGTAAAACCATCTGGTCCTCGACTTTTCTTAGCTGGCAGGTCTCTTATTGCTGCTTCTATTTCAATGCTTGATGTGGGCCTTTTAAGATAGTTTCACTCATCTTGGTTTAGTTTTGGCATGTCAATATTTTCTAGGAAAAAGTCCATTTCTGTCAAGTTCTCAAACTTATTAGCATAAAGTTTTGAGAAGTATTCCCTTATAATGTTCTGAATCTTGGTTGTTTCCGTGGTGATGTTTCCATTCTCATCTCTGAGTTTATTAATTAGGGTGTGTTCTCTTTTTTTCTGATAAGATTTGCTAAGGGTCTGTCAATTTGGTTAAGTTTTTCGAAGAACCAGCTGTTTTGTTGATTCTTTCTATAGTTTTTTTGGATTCTAATTCATTTAATTCTGATTTAATTTTGATTATTTCTTTCAGTCTACTGGACTCGGGTTTATCTTGCTGCTCTTTTACAAGGAGTTTTAGATGTGTCATTAAATTGTTAATTTCAGATCTTTCCAATTTGTTGATATAGGACCTCAGAGCTATAAACTTGTCTCTGAGTACTGCCTTTGCTGTGTCCCAGAGGAGCTGGTAATTTGTGTGTTCGTTTTTGTTGAATAGCATGAACATTTGAATTTCCTTTCTAATCTCTTCCATGACCCACTCATGATTCAGCAGTGTGTTGTTCAGCCTCCATTTGATACCGGACTTTCTTTGGTGGCTTTTGGTGTTGAGTTCTAATTTTATTCCCTTGTGATCAGAGAGAATGCAAGGTATAACTTCAATGTTTCTGAATTTTGACAAGTTTGCTTGGTGGCCTAAAATGTGGTCTATTTTAGAAAACATTCCATGTGCTACTCAGAAAAACGTGTATTCTGATGCTGCTGGGTGAAATGTTCGGTAGATGTCTGTTAAGTCTAGTTGATCTATGCAGCTGTTTAGATCTGCGGTTTCTCTGTTGAGTTTTTGCCGAGTTGATCTATCTAGTGGGGAGAGTGGTGTGTTAAAATCCCCAACAATTAGTGTCTTTGGATCTATATGGGATTTGAGGGAAAGTAGTGTTTCTTTGATAAATTTGGGTGCTCCATTGTTTGGCGAATAGATATTTAGAATCTTAATATCCTCCTGAAAGAGAAATCCTTTAATTAGTATATAGCGATCTTCATTATCACTTCTCACGAATTTTAATTTGAAGTCTATTTTATCTGATATTAGGATTGCAACTCCCGCCTGTTTATGGGGGCCGTTTGCTTGGTAGATTTTGTGAGAGCCTTTAACATTGAAAATGTGTTTGTTTTTACGGGCAAGATGTGACTCCTGCAGGCAGGAGATAGAAAGGTCTTGTTTTTTAATCCAACTAGACAGTCTATTTCGCTTAATTGGAGAGTTCAGTCCGTTAACGTTAAGAGATAGGACTGAGAGGTATTTGGGAGTTCCTGCCATGTTATCCACCTTCTTGGGGGCTGCGAAAACTGGGTTCTTCCTACGGTACTTGGATTCTCAGTTTGGGTGCAGATTCTTGGCCTTTATTGTGGTCTTGTTGGTTTTCTATGTTTAGGACATCTTTAAGAATCTTTTGTAGGGCTGGTTTGGTGGAGATGTATTGTTTCAATTTTTCTTTGCTATGGAAGGTTTTTATTTGGCCTTCAGTTATGAAGGAGAGTTTAGCTTTGTACAGTATTCTTGGTTGATAGTTGTTTGTTTTTAGGGGGTGGCATACATCATTCCAGGCTCTTCTTGCTTTGATTGTCTCTGCTGAGAAATCTGAGGTGATTCTAATTGGTTTCCCTTTATAGGTGATTATCCTTTTCTCCTTGACAGCTTTAAGGATCTTTTCCTTGTTCTGAGTTGATCCTGTATGGATTATAATGTGACGGTGGGATGTCCTATTCTGGTCTGGTCTATTTGGGGTTCTAAAAGCTTCTTGTATCTGAATAGGCCTATCTTTTTGTATGTTTGGGAAGTTCTCTGGTAGGAACCTGTTAAACAAATTTCCTAGACCATTAACTTCTGTTTCTAGGTGCTCCTCTACACCCATTTTCCTTAGATAGGCCTTCCAGGTGTTGGATAGATCTATCATATTTCTTGGACTTGTCTTGGATGGTTGTATGTTCTTTCTCTATAATATCTAGGCTGTCTTCAATCCCTGAGATTCGATCTTCTGCATGGTCTAACCTGCTGTCAAGTCTCTCTACTTTGTTTTTTATCTCTTTTCCTTCCATTTGGTCGGCTTTAATGGCTTCAAATTCTTTGTTGAAGCTCTGTTTTAGGTCTTGTATGAATTTTTTACTTGCTTAATTTGATGTTCAGTATTTGTTCTGAAATCACTTAGTTGATTGGTTATGGTTTCTTTGGACTCCCATTCCTTCTGTTTGGTTCCATTCAGCATTCCCTTTGTGGTCTCCCTGACTTCCTTCAGGTCTTTGTTAATGGATTCCATGAATGCCTTTAGTGATCTTTGTGTATTCTCTACCTGCTCTCTCAATTCCTGTATTACTCTTTGATTAGCTTCCTCTCATTCATTGGATTCCTGCAGTTCTCTTAGTGTATTCTCAAGTTGCTCACGCAAGTCCTGTATCAGTTTTTGAGTAGCTTCCTCACACTTATGATATTCCTGTATACACTTTTGGGATGCCTCCTCTCTCTCCCTATCACGCTCATACAGAGTCCTTTGTAAGTTGTCAAACTTTTCATTTATCATGTTTGCCAGCAGTGTTTGTAGAGCTATTTGGGAACTCTTCTCTGGATTATTCATTACCTGTTCTGTCCCCTGATTATCATGATTGGGAGTGGAGATACCCAGACTTGCCATTTTTCTTGTGTTTTTCCGGCTTACTCTGCCCCTTTGAGATGAAAATAGCACCAGTTTTGTGCTAGAACACTATCTTAAGGCAACCATCAACCAAAGTTTACATTTGTACAGTCAATAGTCTACAGATACAATCTAGTTCAACAGATACATCTATTCAACATCAAACAACTATATGTGAATGGGCTTCGAACCACAGAGAAGAATTTGGAAAACAAGAAATTATTAGGGTTAGGGAGAGGTGTGGGTAAAAAATAGGAATAGATTGGTGTGGGGAGGCAGAGGGAGAGTTCACTATGTCTTAATCTCAATGCAGGAAATAGGTAGGGTAGGATGCAAGTAGAGAGAGAGAGAAAAAGAAGAAAGGGAAAGGGAAATGAAAAGCGACCAGAAAAAAATAGAAAGGTAAAAATTAATATTATTATGGAGATTAAAAGATTGTCTTTTACAATCTATTTAGAGAGGAATGTGAATATATTGAGAGAAGGGGAGGGACATAGAGGAGATGTGAAAAACTTAAAAAAATGCTTAAAATATTATATAGGTATAAAGAGGTAGTACTGCTGTTAAGGAATTTAAGTCTCAGAGGTTTTGAATTGAGTAATAGATTTGTGGATTAAGTGTGTACACCATGGGGGATAGAGTGTACTAGTTAACTATGGGTTTATCTGAGGATGTGCAGGACAAGAGTTAAGTCACATAAAGAAGAACAAAAGAGAGGAAAAGGTGAAAAGGATAAGAAAGGGAGAATAAAAGATCAGAAGTTCAGTAGAGCTAGACAAAAAAACACAAAGTTAATTAAAAAAGAGAGAAAAAGAGAAAGAAGACAAGAAAAGAAAGTAAAAAGCACATTCACGTATTCCTAAAATAAAAATTATAAGAGGAAAAAAAAGTTACTGGAAAACAAGATTTTTTTCAAAAAAGGCAAAAATTAAAGATTAATAAAAGTTTTAGAAAAGAAAAAAAATTTTTTTATATATATAAGGTACCAAAAAAAAAAAAAAGAAGAAAAAAAAAAGTTCTTTGATTTTTTTTTTTATTTTTTTGGGAGGGGTGGGAAGAATCCTGTATCTCCCTTGTGTCTGTAACCAGCCTCTTGTTGGATTCTCTGGTCTGCTTGAGGTCCTGTGCCTTGATTGGTTTCTTAAGTCAGTTTGTTCGAACAGGCAGAAAAATGCTCTGCTTTACCCAAGATTTTGAGATCCCCCTCCCAGGTTAGTTTACTGGGAGGGTGATCTGCTTTGAGAAGCACAAAAGAGGGGAATGCAGTGATGTGGCTAAGTTCTGGGTAGAGTTGAGTCCTTTCAACAAACAGCAGCTTTTCCCTGGGGTATTTTGTGAAAAACTCACAGAGCCCAGCCTGGAGCCATTGTCAGGGTTTCTGTTTTTCAATTGATTGTGGAGGCTGCTAGAGAGAGGGGCAGCCTCTGGTTCTGGTTACCCAGTGTGGAAAGCCACTCCTATGGCTGGCGCCTGAGCTGGGTGACTTTTCCCTGGATGGAGCTGAGTCTGGCAGGTCACTTCGCCGTTAAGTTCTTGTGACCAGCTAAATGACTCGTTTTATTCCAAGGCCTGAGTTGGATTTAGCAGCTCCTCTGAGCTTTGACGATATCCAAGATGGAGATCACCGGTGCTGGGGGGGAGGGGTGGCTTTCCCTCCTCTGCTCCCTGAGAAGGAGTGAGGACGTCAGGCTTCTACTCACGCCGAGTATTGGTTCCTGGTCGTCTCTGGTCTGCAGACTGCAGGATGAAGTTGTCCGCTCCTTGTTGGTTCTTGCTGGTGTTGAGTAGAATCCGCTTGCCTGCTGCATCTGGCTCCTTCGTCCCGGACTCACTGTGACTCAGGTTTGGGTGCCCTGCGGTCGATGCTGCGACTCTGCCACCGCGACCCTGCCGCCGCGGCGGCGGCTGATGGCAAGCGCTCAGATGAGTCTCCTTGCCTTGGCTCCCCTCTCTTTCCTAACTCTCTGTCCTGTGATGGCACACTTGGTGTGATTCTCTGGCTTAGGACTGTTCACTGGAACTCTAAAACTGCTTTCTATGGGAGAGCTTGTTCAGATTCCAGCTTCTCCTCCGCCATCTTCCCAGAAATCTCTGTATAACATATTAATCCTAATAAAATATGTGGGGAAAATAACTAACTACAACATTGTGTTCCTTTATCTGAATGTCCATTTTTCGAAAGGGTTCACTGTGATCTCTGGTAACATCTCTAATGACTTGTTTCTTCTTAAATGCCTTTAAATTAGTCAAATTATGAATATTTTATTTATCTCCATTCTTCACCCATAGAATTCAAATGATAATACTTGTACCATATTTATTCACTTTTCTTTCACTAAATCGTGTTATTCTACTTTCCAATTTTATCATCAATGCTAACTCATCTTGAACCCAAAAAAACTCCCATATATTGCCACAAACAGTTCAATAACTTTCAAAATGATTTGCATGATTTCCACCATTCTTTTTCTAAAAGCTAGATCATACTTGAACACATCTGTCACAAATAGCACATCAAAGCACAATGTTTCCTAATGAGTTCTTCTATCAGTGTCAAGAAAAATCAAAATCCAAAAAAGATTCTAAATGCTATATAATCCAGACATCATAATCTTTTTCAGCCATTGGAAATGAGGAGAAATAAGACCAGTTTCAAATTCAAAATCCTAGAAACATTCTAAATACTCCACAATCCAGAGATTATAAATTTTTCTCAGCTATCTGAAAGGAGAAGAAATCAGACCAATTTCACACACATAATTAATCACATATTATCATAATGTACTACTCCTAAGGATATGTGTTACATAGATACATATAGAATATAAGTAAATGAGATGCAAAGCATCTTAGTTTATACTGTACAAACCAAAGCCTCATGAAGACTGGAGAATTGACAAAGTATGCAACTGACAGGCAAAGGAAACTAGCAAATGCTAAGACCGCAGCAACGATATTGAAGGAAGACCGTTTGTTAGAAAGCAATGAGGAATCAAGAAAGTGATCAGAGTTGAGGGGATGAGGTGGGTCAAATCGGACTCTCATATATTTTCAGACTTGTTAACTTGCAACATCAGGTACAAGGGAAAACATTCACAGTAATACTATACACTACTTCCTTTTCAAATTAGTTGTCCCTAATGACAAACAGAACGCAAAAGCTAACTTCAATCTCACACTATTGTTCTAGTCCGTTTATTCTTTCCTGGTCAATAATTTCAGAGCCAATTGTCTCTCATGAAATACGTAAAATTTCTTTCTCTATTGTAATTTCTAGCTCATGTCCCTTAATTTCTTGATTAAATGGAAACGATCAGAAAAGACCTTGTCTTCTACCATGATTTATTCTTATTTATACTTAACTATAATTACTGTAGGTAGAAAATCCTTTCTCATAGCTAAAGCTGACCTTTGTACCCTGGCTTCCATGCCTAGATCCCCACATTAATGTGCGATCCATGATAACCGTAACAATTTACACTGAAGCAATGCTATGAAATCATAGAATAAGCAACTCACTCTTCTGCTCAAACCTACCATAGGCTTCCAGTCTTGCTCATTATCAAGGCCAAAACTGTAAGCATTATCTAGAAGGAGCTAAGATTTTGTGCCCTTGTCTCTGGTCAGATAGGTTAAAGAATGTGTTATATACCTTTACTTATTTCTCTCTTAGTCTCTTCTGCAGCCACACAAGAGTCACATCTTAGCCACAAAACCTTTGAACTTGAATTTCTCTCTTCTTAGTATGTCTGCAAAAAGAGACATTGATTTGGAAGTCATGAATCTGCCACTTTCCTCTTTCCAATCTGTAATGGTAAGTGTGTGTGTGTTGGGGGGGGGGCAATTTCTTGATTTAGAATACTATAACAAAGCCACAAAGGGGTGACTTAAAATACCGGTAAGTACTAGGAACTATTTATTAGGGGTAGTTACTTCTTCTTCTTTTGTTTGGGGGGGGGTCCGGTGGTGGGGTTTGAACTCTGGGCCTGGGCGCTGTCCCTCAGCTCTTCAGTTCAAGGCTAGAGCTCTACCACTTGTGCCACAGCGCCGCTTCCAGCTTTTTCCTTTTTGCTTATGTGGAGCTGAGGAATAGAACCCAGGGCCTCATGCATGCAAGGCAAGTACTCTACCACTGAGACACCTTCCCAGCTCCATGGGTAGTTATTTCTGAAAGCCCTCTTTCATGAATCTTTTTTAGCTCCTGATGATAGTCAATGGTCCTTACAGCACCTGGCTTATGGCTTGTCACCTTGTCTGCCTCTGTCTTCATATGGCATTCTCTGTCTCTGTTTTCCAAAAGCTGTGCATGGTGTGTGTGTTTTTCTTCTTACAAGAGCACCAAATACTGATTAAAGGTTCACTCTACTTTTCTGTTGCATTCACTAATTATCTCTGCAACAACCCTATATCCAAACACAGTCCCATTCTGGGGGTTAGGATTTCATTGCATTTTTGATGGGCAAAATCCAATCCATAGCACTCATCATCTCTTTATCTTTCCTTAATTCATTTTCTACAGCTATATTTAATACTTGTTATCTTCTTTTATTGTCTATTTCCTCCTGTGGTAAGTTCCATGAAATACAACATTTTGATTTTTTTTATTAACTTGCTAACCTAAGTGAAATACATATATAAAATTTATGTTTTATATTTGTTTAAAAACACACAAATAAATTTGAGAGGATGATGTAGAAATTCAGATCGAGGTTCTATCATACTTCATTCTAACTAATAGAAATATAGAAAGAAATGTCATATGGTTTGATTGTCTGCTGCAAACACTGGAATTTCTTAAATCTTGGGTGCAGAAGTCATACTGAATAAGTTATAGAATCAGTGGTTTTATACCAACAATTTGAATATCATTTACATAAAAAGCCAAGAAACCTACCACTTTGACCTTCTTTAAGTGAAGTTTCTGTAGAGTTGATTCCAGGTTATATTTCTTGTTTACCTAACGTTTCCCTCTATTTTCTTGGGCAAATCAATTATAATTGGTTGAAACATCAATGACTACTAATTCCAATATCTAGGTCACCCATGAACATACTATTCTTATTCATTTTAAAATATAACTTTGAATGACATTTTTCCCTTTTGACATATCTATTTATTTGAAATCTGTAGGGTTGCTCCTGATTCTCTTTTCTAAAGCACTTCATGCTATTTCTCTTCTAGACAGCTAGAGTGGAGGATAATAACACATTCAATTAGCGATTCAGCTGAATTGAGTATGGTTTGCAGTTTTAAGTATCTGCTACACTACATTCCAGCTGTCCTGAGAGTATTAGCTAAGAACCTAGTTTGCTGTTACTGGACCCTCTCAAGGCAAAGGCTGATCTATAATCCTTGTCTCTGAGGCCTGCTGAGAGTGCCAACCACAAACTTCTGCCTTTCTAGAGTATTTTACTGGGGTTTCTGTCTCCCAATAGGAGGCTTTTAGCAGACTGCGTCCAGATCCTAACCTATGGCTTCATCCACACTATTGCCACAATAGCCCAAGGAAAATTTATTTGTGTTCTGCTGTTATGATAATAGCATTCTCCAGGACTATCCAGGAACTTAAATCTCAAACCTTGAAGCTTCATTTTCCTTTTCCTTTTCTACTTTTTTCTGGTTTTCCTTCTTTTCCTCCTTCTTAGAACTTCCTATCTTCCCTTCATCCTTCTTTGTTTCTCATCCTTTGTCTCTTCTCTTTCATCATTTCCTTCCTTCCCTCTTTCTTTTTTCCTTCTTTTTCTTGAATTGTCTTTTCTTCCTTCTCTCTCTCTCTTCTGTCCTTCTTTTCTTTTATCTGTCTTTCTTCTATCTTTTTTCTTTACTGAACTTGAACGCAGAGTTTGGGGCTCTTATTTGCTTTGTTCTATAAAGACTGGTATTCCACCACTAGAGTCATACCTCCATTTCCAGCTTTTGGGGTTTAAATGTAGATAAAAGTCTCATGAAGTCTTCTTGTTTTGAACCATGATTCACAGATCTCAGCCTCCTGAATACTAGGATCACAAGCCAGAGCTACCAGTGCAAAGCTAAAACTTGACGTCTCAACACCATCAAATGATCAATTCTTTTTTTGTGTTGCTTTTTAGTATTCTAAAGTGATTCCCATTTGTAAGTAGAAGTAAAAATACTCTTCTAGTTCATTTGTTTCAGATTACAAATTTTAATACTTTAAAAAATACTATTGCTAAAATTTAGATACATGATTATAAAAAAGAGTTTTCAGTATCAACTACAAAAACAAAGTGAAGGATGGAATTAGTTTTCTTTTATAATTAGTATATCCTGAAACTACATCAGAGAAAGTTTTTTATTTCCCTAGATGGGAAAAAGACATTCACTAGGTAGGCTGAAGGTAGAAGACTTAAAAGATTTTCATTAGGCATTTTCTAATTTTTATTTTCAGCTGTACTGGATCATTTCGGACAACTTTCCAAGTCTTCAATCTTCCTGAAATCTGTGTTATTAGTATTTTTTTCTTCTTTAGGATTCTTAAATTTTTGTAAGTAAATAGAGAAAATAAGTATGCAGAAAACGAAGAATTTGTCTTTTAATTTCCAACATTATAGTTTAAGTTAAGATTTCTTCTGTTTTATTTTTTTTACTGCTTTTTAAATAGGAATTTTATGAAAGGGTATAAAAACTTAAATCCATTGTTTAGTTTTAATTTATTTCTTAACATTGTTATGGTAAATTACACACAATAACTTTGAATAAAAGTTTTTGCTTAATACCACCTAATTTTGTACAGATATTCTTAACTACATTTTTAAGAAAAGGATATATGTTTTATATATGATATATATGTGTTATATACATCAACATTACATGTATATTTTATATTTATCTACAAAAATATGTGTAGTATGATATATATGGACATATTGCACACATATATGTATATGTGATATTTATTACTATATCCATGTATAGTATATATGTATACATGCAGGTATATATATATGCATAAATATATTTGTATTTACAAATGTGTACACATATAGAATCCAATATGACAGAAATAATGATTTTTTTTCTTTAAATATAATCAAACATGAAAATGATCAAAGACTGAGTTTAATGGGGCTCTCTGGTAATCCCAGCGAAATGAGAGGTATAAGGACAAGAATTGCAGTTCAATATAAACCTGGGCAACATCACAAGATACTATCATAAAAATTAATTTAAAAAACCCCTTTCCTAGAATATTAAAGGTATCTGTTTCGAAGCTCAGAACTGCCGAACAAAAGTATTTCTTACACTGTTGTCAAGCTGAGTCAAATTTTCAAGTTAAGACACACAGAGTGTGATAAGTAGATGAGCCACATCTATTCCAAAGTGATATTGTCTTATACATATTCCAAAGGATCTTGTTTCATACATAAAAAAGATCAAGAAGAAAACTAAAGAAAGTTGTTACAATTAAATTGGCCCAAGTTAATAGTAACCATGACTCACTCATTAGGTGTTGCTTTTGAGTTAGGTAAAAATAAGATGAGCAAGCACAAGGTGTTCTCTGAGCTGTTCATACTCTATAACATCTGTATGTCTAGGAATTAAGTTCCAGGAGGTGAAAATTGAATTAATGGTCTCATAAGACTTTGTGATTTAGGCAAGTGTGTTTTCTGCTGTACACCCTAATCCCACCAGGCCTGTTAGAAATTTTCAAGGCCCTTCCTTTATTTCTATTATGCCTTCATTATTGAAGTAGCTTTACCTTGACAGTTAAATATTTTAAATAATAAACATTTAAATTGAAAATTAAGAAAAGGTGAATTAGATAGCCATGTTTCTACTTGAAAGAAAATCCCTCAGGTTAAATAAATGTTCTATAAATACATAATTACACCATGATACATTTCCATGCATACTGGTTGATGCTTGATGCTTACAGGGATGTAAGAAGACCTAAAGGGAAAAGGACATTCAGGACCACATCATCTGCCCTCACTATATCTGTACAGCCACAGCTCATCTGTGGAAATCATGATGTAATATAACATGCCATATTTGATTGCAGTTAAAAATACATATTAAATCTAGGCACTAGTAAAGTATTTGTATAATCCCAACTACTCAGGAGGCTGATAGGAGGATCACAATTCAAAGTCAGCAAGTGCAGGAAAATCCTGTGAGACTCTTATCTTCAAGTATCCGCCATAAAGCCAGAGTTGGAGCTATGGCTTGGTGGCAGGGTGCCAAACTTGAGTGACAAAGCTAATTGACAGTTCACACGCCCTGATTTCAAGCCCCAATATTCTCTATCTTTCCCCCTGTCTCTCTCTGACACATACACACAAAGAATACAAAAACGTTTTATACAGTTTTAAATGTTTCTAATGTTTAAATGTATTCTCTTCTAAATACCTGCATTACTCTAGAATCTTGAATTTATTGCTTTGCTTAAAATCTGTTTGAGACTTTCTACCTTAGATAATAGTAACTCAGTCTCATGAGGCACTGTGTGAACCATTCTGGTTAGAAGAAAGGTATGTTTAATCGTTTGGCCCACAATTAATTTAAAATTATCATTAAAACATTTTAAGCTGGATCGACACTCCCTTAAACATTTACTAGAAGAATAGGTTGAAGTTTTCCACTCTGAGTGGGGACCATCTGTTTGTCAGGGAAAATCAGAAGATAATGTTGGAAATGTGGTTTGTCCTCTGAGTCTGACACCTAAGTTAAGTGGAGTTTGAAAACTAATTATCTAAAACATATTTAATTCATTTACATTTTAATTTCAATCTATCATTGTCAGACAAAATAAATCATTTCCCGCATAAATCCAGATGATCTTAACAAGATTCTGATTGCTGAATTGGAAAGGAGATCTGGCTGTGTGGAGACAGTGTTGTAGATAAAGCACATCTGCTGAGATTTAACTAGTTGTTTAAAAAATTACCCGTTACACAAGTGCAGTGTCTCTACTTCGGGTGTTGAAAAAACTTTGAAGAAAGTTCGAAACAAGAAATATGTTCCTTATTAGTAAAATCACCCTTGACTGAATGAATCATTAAAATAACACTGCAGATCCTATAAATTCCCAAGTTACACAAAATTGATCAAGTAATTATGTATAAAGAAGCTGACAGAAAACTAAACACATTCACTCAGTAATGAGACAGAAGACAGAGCAAGAGCAGAGTGTTCACCAGGCATATGAAACCTGTTAACATTCAGGCTTAAATTGCATGGATGACGAATGGAAGGAGATCGGATAGGTGAATAGCAAGTATTAACAATGATAGGTGAGCCTTCATCTGGAGTCTGGGTTCTAAATTGTGGAGAAATTCATTAGCAGTTCATCCAACTCATAAGAAAAATAATAGTGACAGGATGCTGGTGAATCAAGCCTATGATTCTAGCTACTCAGGATGCTTGGATCTGATGATAATGGTTGGAAGACAGCCCAAGCAAGACAGTCTGTTAGAGTCTTAACTCCAATTAATTAACCAAAAGCTACAACTAGAGGTGAGGCTCAATGGTAGAGCCCTAGTCTTGGGCAAAAATAAATTCAATCAATTATTGGAGACCTTGAGTTAACCATTAGGATAGGAGAGGAGGGGGTTGGGAAAAGAAGAGGAGGGAGAGAGAAAGAGAAAGAAAGAGGGAGAAAAGGAGGGAGAGAGAGGAAGAGAAGGAGGGGCGGGGAAAATAGTACTGGAAGAAAGATTAGGTTACAATTTGGGAAAATATGGCTTTTGGTAATTACTTTGCTGACTCTTCCAATCCAAATATGAAGAAGGTGCCAATGATTAAAATACCAAATGTCAGCAGGAAACCAAATAAACATAATGAAATAAAAATGAAAGCCTCTTGTAAGATACGGAATCTCTAGCTGGTTAGTGGAAATAGACTAAGATTCAAGATTGGAATTTTCACTTCCCACTCCAACGGAGACAATTCATTTAATTCTGTCAATGACTTAACATGACTCACAGATATAAATGTGGAAAATTTCAACCTTGGGCACTAGTACATTCATTGTACTTCTAGATTGTGTGAATGAAAGGTAAATGTGTGTCATCCTATGAATGCTGATAACAATTGGATTAGTGTCGTCAATTGAAGAGAAAATGTACATAGACATATGCATGTTCTTTGCTTGAATAGAAAAGAATTTGTGTGAGTATATATCATTTTACTCAAGGGCCAATTCTTGGTGTTATATTAATGAAAAACAAAAAAGGAAAGGTATATCAAAGGGGACAAAAATAAAGTAAATTTTCTAACAAAGATCACTGAGCTCTGTGAAAGTAATGTTCAGTTCACTTTTTTAAAAAGGTGTGAAGAAAATTTGCTGGTCATTTATTTCTGATTTCTTTTTTTCAGCTTAATATTTCAGAGTATAGATTTTAATACTTTTCTTCAAAGAAAGTTTTATAGAGTTTAGCAATTTGATGAGATAGTTTAATACGAGAAATCTAGTTAAGTATATGGTTAAGATGAATTTACCAGTTATTCATGGGCTCATTGGCAAACACATCTTCTAATACTTAGTATCAATGTGAACACATACCCTAGTACAAACACAGAGTATATTTGTGATGATAAAACTTTACCTGATGTATACATTGCTCCTAATAAAAATGGCATTGTTTTCAAACTATATCACCTATTTTGACATGAAAAAAATAATTTAATCATGACAACCCTCTAAATAGGTATTATTTTTATCATAAAGAACATAAAATTAAAATTTTAATGAATTGGTGATAATCACATAATTTATTTGATTTCTTTTGGAGAATAATATAATGTTTGATATTAGAAGGCATTAGTTGGCATTGTTTTCTACTTATTTATAGAAAGTAATGTGATTATTTTTGTGAGTATTTGATGTAAGAAGTAATGTCATTACAATTTTGTAATGCAAACATGTCCTGAATCAGGCTGGTCTATTTCAACTGGTAAATGTATAACAAGTTCTACTTAAACCATCTGTTCTTATTTTTATTTGTATGATCTATAGTCATGCCTTCATTTTCCTACTGATATTGCTGTATTTTACCTTTTTCATTTTTTATTTTCTGCTCTTTGGCCAAACTGTTTAAATAAGTGATTGCATACTATGCTTTTTTTTTTTCTATTTGTATTGTAAAGGTGATTTACAGAGGGTCTGCGGTTACATATGTAAGATAATAGTAAATTTCTTTTTGAATGCTTCTACTGAATGAATATTTGCTATTTACTAAGATTGGTAATGGGAAGAACCTTGAGGACTTTGGCCCACGCTAGAAAGAACGTATATATTCCAGAATATTGATGTAAATATATAAAGGTGATGCATACAATCCTACTCAGAAGGCTGGAATGAGAGCCAGCCTGGGTGGTGAAGTCCCTGAGACTTATCTTCAATGAAGCAGCTAAGGACAGAAATAGAACTATGGCTCAAGTAGTGGAGCACTAGGTTTGAGTGAAAAAGCCAAGTGACAGTATCCAAAACCTAATCTCAAGCCCCAGTACAGGCACTAAAACCCCCATAGTATTAATAAAATGGTTTTGCAATCACTTATCTTCCAGATAAAATGATACATGAAATAATCTACTAATCAGAAGACAGAAACTGAACAGCACTGAGTCTCTCATATGCCTAACGTGTTAGTCTTAACAAATTGATTCCAGTCTCCTGTTAAGACTACAGATATTTAAAAGTCTGTTTCAATAACATCTGCTTCGACAAATCTACTTTTTTTCTAAAGGGAGAATTGTTCATCATTTAATCTCGAATATCACAAAGTTTAACACATTGCTATATTTACTCAGAAAAAATGTATTCCATTTGCTGTATATATTGAAAAAAGATTACACTTAGGCTTTTCTCAAAACAAGGACACTGCTTTGTCAAACTGTAAATATCCTTATCTTCACAGATGAGACCCAGAACACATGCTAAATGAAAATATGCATACAGACTATATATATGTTCCCAAATATGTGTGATGAAGTCCACACAAGAAAGAATACCATTACAAGAAATTTAATAAAGAAATTTAGAGAAATGAAGCACATACCATGCTTTCTTTTTCCAAAGAATGACTTTCTATTAAGAAATTAAGAAGCACAATTGTGTACTAACTCAAATTAACTGAACTCCCATTTGAAGAAATAGTTGCAAGCAAGTGAGTAGAAGATACATTTCTTTTAAGTGGAATGGTAATTGCATAGTGAACAGATACTTTACAAGTACTAAGGGCAGCCGAAAAATGAGATAATATTAAGTTTATGAGATGTGGCAGAGTAAGAATCTTTCTCTTTTCCTATACATGTATGTAATTGGGTGACTACCAGTCATACTGATGAAAGACAGATGTACAGGAATAAAATAGGTGCATGTATATACTGAAACTAGCAAAAGGTGTACTTGAACAAATGGTTAAAGTTATATATCATAACTAAAGAAATAAAAGGAAAGAAGAAGATAGCTTTTTGCTTAAAGAACAACTCTTTGCTTAGTCATCATCATAACAGTTCTGGAGTTCCAAATAGTCTCCTGAAAGGTAACTTTTAAAACAGCCTTCAAAGTTAGGTAGGAATTTTGATAAATAACTTGTTCATTATGGCCCACCTATGGTTTACAAAGAAGTGTCACACCAAATTCTGAAATTTCATACTCATTCATATTGCCAAGTTTTGGAGTCTCCCAGAAATGTTTCAGCATCTTAGGTCTCCTTTTATAAAATATTTATATATTATGCCTTTCAGTGGCTTTGCCTGTATATTTCATGTTTATAGACACTATATACATAAAAATATATACTTTAGGGAGTAATCCCTTAATCCTTTATTAGTAATATATGTTTCTAAGTTTCCTTTTTCAGCTTACTTATCCCTTAGGTTCCTATACCTATACTTTTCCCCTTTATTTGTGCTAGTATTGAGGCTTGAACTCAGAGCCTTGGACTATTGTTTACAGCTAGTGTTCTAATCATCACTCAATGCTTCCACCTCTATATTTTGCTGGTGAATTGGAGATGAGAGACTATCAGGTTTGTCTGACCAGTCAGGCCTATGATTTCAGTATCCTCAATATTTTAGGATTACTCACATCACTCATGTGATGAGTAGAATCCCTATATCTTTCCACAAGCAACATTATGTTATCTGTATGAACAAAACTGATGTTAATGTGTACTATCTGAATCATACAAGGCACTAACATGAAAACCAAGAGAATTTTATGGTAACTGGGATTTACTTTTTATAAATACCACTAATGTATTCAATTTCTTTTTTTTTTTTTTTGGTCGGTTTTTTGGCTTGAACTTTGGGCTTGGGTGCCGTCCCTGCGCCCTTCAGCTCAAGGAGAGCACTCTACCACTTAAGTCACAGCACCACTTCCAGTTTTCTAGTGGTTTTTATTGGAGATAAGAGTCTCACGGACTTTCCTGCCTGGGCTGGTTTTGAATCATGATCCTCAGATCTCAGTCTCCTGAGTAGCTAGGATTACAAGCGTGAGCCACTAGCACCCAGCTTGTATTAAATTTCTTATGAATTAATGTCTGCATATCATATGAGGGGTTATTTCATTCTTCCATTGCTCACATAAAATGATTGATTATTCTTCTACCTTTATCATAACAATTTATTTTTCTATTGAGATCTGCAAAGGCACTGAGGTCTGAGCAATCGAGAATTTTTTCTAGCTTCTGAATTACCTCAATCTGGTAAACTGTCCCCTACTCAAAAACCACCACATTTCTTATCAGGAAGTTTATCATGATTTGCAGTAAATAAATCAAATATCTCTGTGATGATATATTTCAGCTTATGTTTATTTCTTTTTTTTTCTGGTTAGAGACAGAAGTCTGTGAGACTTTTCTGCCAGATCTGCTTTGATCCTCAAATCTGACGCCTGAGTAGCTGAGATTACAGCTGTGATCCACTGGGGCTGATTCTGTCTGCATTTCTTAGTCAAGAATATTTCAGTACTTCATTTCCTCTTTCACATAATTATTACTATTGGTCATAAATATTACTATTAGGTATCCCCATGGGACAGTTGAAGAGGTTAGTTCAAACAACAATAATTTTACCTATAAATTTGGACACAATTTATACCTGTTTATTATTATGCATCATGCACATAATTTATCATAAAATTTAAGTAGGAATTCCTTCAGCCTTTTAAAAATATTTTATATTTTCTGTAAAAAATATTTCATGTACTATATTTTTATTCATTGATATTTTAATTTTTTATGATATTGAAATTATATTTTAAGATTTATGTCTGAACTTTTTGGTTTGTATGTTTCTTTTGTGATGAACTTTTAGCAAACACTATTATTGGGACTACCATTATCTCTAATAAATATTCAGAGATTAACCTGACAGTTAGCCTAGTGTTAATTTGACCAGTTGTGATAAGTCCTATTTGAGTTTCTTTTCCATCTTGATATGTTTTATGACATTTTCTGGCATTTTTTCCCACTGACTAATAATTGTAATATCATGTTAAGTAGAATTAATAATGTTACTCAGTTTTGCTAGCGTTCTTAAGGAAAATTTCTACTATTTCCACATTAATAATAATAATAGTCACATTTGTGGCAGGAATGTTGTTATCCCTTATGATATAAAAGGGTGCCTTTTGTCAGACACAGTGGCTCATGTCTATAAGCTTAGCTATTTAGGAGGCTGAAAACTGAAGGTCACAGTTTGAAGCCAGCTTGGGCAAAAAAATCCCCATGAAACTCTTACTTATCTCCAATAACCACTCAGAAACCAGAAGTAGCAATGTGGCTCAAATGGTAGAGTGCTAGCTTTGATCACAAAGAGAATCAAGAATAGCACCCAAGACTTGAGTTCAAGCCCCACAAAAAAACAAACCAAAACAAACAAAATCTGTGCCTCAGCTTGTGCTAGTGGCTCATGCCTGAAATTTTATATCTTCAGGATAATGAATCTGAGGATTAGAGCTGAAAGCCAGCAGGAACAAGAAAGTCCTGAAAATTTTCTCTCCAATTACCCAGCAAAAAGTTGGAAGAGGAAGTGTGGCTCAAGTGTTAGAATACCAGGCCCTGATTTCATGTCTAATTATGGTACAAAACATACAACAAAAATAAAATCCCTTTCTGTGCCTTGAGACACACAATATTTCTCACTAGCGAAATAATCAATTGGATAGATGAATTACAAGCCATTAGGGTGAAAATAATGTTCAGGGTGCATTACAGGACACATAACTATGATCTCCCCTCCCCGCTCAGGTGATGTTTAGATTTAAGTGCATGGCTTTGTCCTTGCTAGAAAGGCACTTCAGATTTGGCTATTTTTCAAGGTAGGGCTTCAATTCGTGCTCGGTCCTACTTGCTTTGCAAACATCCTGCTTGTGCCTCTCCATGGAACTAGAAACATCAGGCATGCAAGTATTGTGCCCAGACTTTGCACATTTTCCTCCAGGATAATGAGCAAGCCCACCACACCCAGGCATTGGTTGAGATGGATTCTTGTGAACTATTTCTTTTTGTCTGAAGTTGCTTGAGATGTAATCTCCCAATCTCTGCCCACAAATGGCTAATATTACAGGATTGAGACACCATGCCCAGCTAATCATTTATATATATATATATATATGTATATATATATATATATATATATGTCATACATTTTCATAGACAGGTATAAGATTAAAGAAATTTTAAATACATTTGAACTTATTACCATAAAATTGCTTCCATGAAAAAGAGATTCAGATAAGTCTTGCTTATTTATATCAGTAAATATTTAATCTGTATATATCTTAGCACTAGTTATCATAAGTAATCTAGAACAAAACTGGCCATGGCTCTGAAAATTATTCAAAGCATGTTTTCTGGTGACTACCACAATTACAGGATTCATTTCCCCAGGAAGGATTCTAAGCACTGTGAAAGCATATCTAAATGTTAGCAACTTGACAGGCTGCACCAGCAAAAGGAATATTTTATTTCTAAAGTGCTATTCTGTAGACCTCATATTAATCTTTTAAAGTGCAATGGCGATTTAGAATAAATAAAATTGAAATGAATGTTTTCCAGAAGACAGGGACTAAAACTTATTAAGGCAGAAAACCTGAACCATTAAATTTCTTGTAGTCTGAAATGGGAGCCTATTGATAGAATGATCTCTTCCTTCCAAGATCATTTCCTGGCTCTGTCTGTGTTCCATTGGTGTAATTTCATGTTCTTGATAATAAATATTTGTTACTTAGCAACAAGTTCTACTGTATATTACAATTCATGGCTGATAAATCACAGCTTTTACTCTAAAATAAGTAGTCATGCAATTTTAGGTTGAATTAATACTGAACTTGAACTAAGTGTGTTAGAAAATTAAAAAAATCTGTGATCAGCTCTCAATCAAGAATATTAGACTGTAAATTAATCTTAACAAAACAATATGAACTTGTTTAGTTAAAATGCACATTCTAGTTAAGTTTTAAAATGTTCAGTCTCCAAGTAAAAATAATAAAAACCTATTTTATGAGGAAATGAGTGGATAGAGAACTTTTTATTGATTATATTTAGTGCATTACAATTGAGAAGTTGTTTTGAACTGTGAACTCCTAGACATTTGATAAGGGTGTTCCATAGTTGAATGTATTCTGAGACTATGGGGCAATAAAGTTATTTTTTTAAGGTCGTATTATGATTTACTTTTGATTTGTTTGGTAAGAAGGTGATGTTAATGCTTCTTTTAGAGTAGTATTTCTAGTGACACATTTTCTCAGTTTTTATCTGAACTTTTTACTTACCTTCATTTCTAAGGTTTGCTTCTCTTTCAAATAGAATCCTAGGTTTTAGTAACTTTCAGTAAAGACTATCTTCTGCTATTCATAGTTCCTAATGGATTATTGAATGTTTCAGCCTGGTTATGCTATTATGCCAAGTTATAAGAGGCTAGATAATTTATGAGGAATAGAAATTTAATCCTCAGACCTCTAGAAGTGGTGACTAGCAAAAGCATGGTGCTGGCCATTTTAGTGTCAAATGAGAGTCTCTCTCCCCTCCTCTCCCTCTCTTTCTTTCTATCCTTCTCCTCCCTCTCTCTTTCTGCTGTCAAATGGAACCTATAAGACTGTCCTTGAAGGGGACAAATGTCAATTGTGCACATAATCACAGTAAGGGGTTAAAAGAATGTGTGAAAATCACTTCTCTCTAGCCCTTTTGTACATCATTAATCCCCACCTCGCAACACATCACAATGTGATTCAAATTCACCAGAAAGTTCTGAGAAAGCATATATTCAAGCTCTATCCTAGAGTATTAGCACATCATTTGGTCTTTACAGGGAACATGACTTGCTTTCTTCCCCATATGCCTACTTTATAACATTTTAACTAGGAAACCTATAGGAGTATTATTTTTATTTTGTTTTGTTTTGGTCTTAATTGTACTCTGTGTTTATAACATGATTACATGATTGATATATGAATGGATTTGGGGCCATGATTAAATTTTGTGTCTTCAAACATTGCTTCATATCTATTCTTTTTCATTTCTACTAGGATTCCTAATATGCAGACTAATAATCAATGAATTCCAGTATTTCAGTTTATAGTTCTTGATTTTGACGATAGCGTTATCTTCAAATAGCCTCATAATAAGCCAAGGAGCATCCAGACAAACAATGACTCAATATTTTTGACATAGATATTTATTTTAAGACCCTATTGAAATCTGAGAAACAACTGTATTCTGAAACTTTACGTTTACTAACTTGTCTCTAATATTTTTTCTTTCATTCAATAATTTTTCACTCATATACTGCTCACCTGAATTCTGATGTTCTAATCTTGTCTTCAGTTTGGTCCACTTTTCTGTTGATATTTATTTTGGTTGTCTTCAGGATTTTTATTTTATTATATTCTAAATATGTCCTTTCTGTGAGAATATACTTATATTTGTGGTATCCACTATGATTTCATTCCTGGTTAGCATAGATTGTTTTTAGCTTTTATGAAGATAAAAATTACACTAAGAGACCAGAGGATTTGGCCAAGGAGAAGCTGGAGGCTAAACAAGCTCTCTCATAGAAAGCAGTTTTAGTGTTCCAGTGAACAGTCCTAGGTTAGAGAATCACCTCAAGTGTACCATCACAGTACAGAGAGTTTGGCCAGAGAGGGAAAATCCAGGCAGCTTGGTCATGGAGACAGATCTCAGCACTTGCCAATAGCCGTTGTTGTGGTTGCTGTGGCTGAGGTGGTAGCTGAGGAGGCAGCTGCGGCAACCATACCAGCAGAGAAAGTCTGGGACAAAGGCACCAGAGGCAGATTGTGAGCAGATTCTACTCAACACCAGCAAGAACTGACAAGGAGCAGAAATGTTTATCCTGCTGATTGCAGAACAGGGACTTCCAAGGAACCAAGACTCTGGCTTGAGTAGAACCCTGAAATCTTCACTCCTTCTCACAGAGCCACAGTAGAAAGGCAGCTCCTCTCTGGCCACTGGAAGGGATCTCCATCTTTGATACTGACAAAGGCCAGCAGAGTAGCTAGCTCCAACCAAGGCCTTGGAAGAATACAATTGGAGCTATTAGAAGGTCGCAGGAACCTGACCTAACCTGCCAGGCTCAGCTCCACCTAGGGGAAAGTCACCTGACCCAAGCAGAGATATCTCCGCCTGCAGAGGAGTGACTTTTTTCACTGGGTAAACAGAGCCAGAGGTTGCCCCTCCCTACTGAAGCATAGAAAATCAATTGAAATTCAGTAAGCATAATCAGTGAGAATGGATGCAGGCTGGGCTCTGTGTGTTTCAGGTACTAGTCTCTCAGGGAAAAGCTAATATTTGCTGAAAGGTCTAAACACTACCCAGAACCTAGCTTCAACACAGCATCTCCAAACTAGAGGAAACAGCAATGTCCCTGTTTTGTGATATTCAAAGAAGATCTCCCTGCATTCTCTCAGACAATAAGGGAATAAAATTAGAACTCCACACCAAAAGCCACCAAAGAAACCCTGTAATATATGGAGACTTAAAAACACACTGTTGAACCAACAGTGGGCCATGCAGGATATTAGTAAGAAAACTCAAATGTGCATGATATTCAACAAAAATGAACACACAAATTAGCAGTTCTTCTGGGACACAACAAAGGCAGTATTCAGAGACAAAATTTAGCTATGAGTTCCTACATCAACAAATTGGGAAATCTGAAACCAACAATTTAATGAGACATCTGAACCTCCTTGAAAAGAACAGGAAGCTAAACCCTAATCCAGCATATGAAAAGAAATAATTAAAATTAAATCTGAGTTAAATGAATTAGGATCCAAAAAAAAATCATAAAAAGAATCAACAAAGCAAAGAATTGATTCTTTGAAAAAATTAACAAAATTGACATGTCTTTAGCAAATTTTATCAGAAAAAGAAGAGAACACACCCAAATAAACAAACTCAGAGATAAGAATTGGAAACATCAACAGAGAAACAACCAAGTTCCAAAATATTATAAGGGAATACTTCTCAAACCTTTATGCTAATAAGTTTGAGAACTTGGAAGAAATGGAAAATTTCCTAGCAAATATTGACATGCCAAAACTAAACAAAGATGAGCTGAACCAATACAACAGGCCCATATCAAGCACATCAATAGAAGCAACAATAGGAGACTTCCCATCTAAGAAAATCCCAGGACTGGATAGATTTACAGCAGAATTCTACAAGGCCTTCAAATGAGAACTCACATCAATACTCCATCAAATCTTCATTGAAATTGAAAGAGAAAGTTTACTACCAAACTCTATCTATGAAGTAATCATAACTCTCATCCCAAAACCAGGCAGGGTCTCATAAAAGAAAGAGAACTATAGATCCATGTCTTTGATGAACATGGATGCAAAACTTTTCAACAAAATTTTGGCCAATTGAATTCAACAATTCTTTTGAAAAATCATACACTACAATCAGACAGGATTCATTTCAGGGATGAAAATCTGGTTCAATATACATAAATCAATATAATTCATCACATCAACAAAGTCAAGGATAAGAAACACATGATTATATCAATAGATGCAGAAAAGGCACTTGACAAGATCCAGCACCCCTTTATTATGAAGGCTCTGGATAAACTAGGAATCCAGTGAACATTCCTCAATACAATAAAAGTTGTATATGACAAAACTATAGCCATTATTATACTCAATGGTGAAAAGCTAAATACATTTCCACTAAAGTCAGGAATGAGACAAGGATGTCCAATCTCTCCACTTCTCTTCAATTTAGTATTAGAATCCTTAACTACAGCAATAAGACAAGATGCAAACATAAAAGGGATCCAAATAGGGGAAAAATGAAGTAAAACTCTCCCTTTTTCCAGATGACATGATCTTGTATTTTATGAATCCCATAGAGTCCAGTCCCAAATTACTCAACCTGATTCAAATTTTGGTGGAGTAGCAGGGTATAAAATTAACCCTCAAAAATCAATGGCTTTTCATTATGTCAACAATAAGAAAAGCATGGCTGAAATCAGGAAAGCAACTCCATAATACCCCACAAAAAATAAAATACATAGGAATTAAGTTACCCAAAGAAGTGAAGGACCTCTATGATGAAAACTTTAAAAATCTGAAAAAGAAAATCAAAAGAGAACTTAGAAAGTGGAAAAACTTCCAATGCTCCTGGATTGGAAGGATCAACATAGTGAAAATGGCAACACTTCAAAACGCTATCTGCAAATTCAATGCAATACTTATCAATATTCCCACCTCATTCTTCAAGGAAATAGAAGAGGAGATCCAAAAATTCATAGGGAACAATAAAGGACCCCGAATAGCAAAAATGATCCTTAACAGAAAGAACAGTGTTGGAGGAATATCACTACCAAATTTCAAACTCTGCTATAAAGCCATAGTAATCAACACAGCTTGGTACTGGCAAAAGAACAGACCTCAGAATCAATGGAATAGAAATGAAAACTCAGAAAAGAACCCACAGACCTATAGCCATCTAATCTTATATAAGCTACCTAAAATATTAGAATGGAAGAGAACAACCTTTTCAGTAAATGGTGCTGGCAAAATTGGTTAATCACTTGAAGAAAACTAAAGGTAGATCCTTATGTGTCACACTGCACCAGAAATAACTCCAAATGGAATAAAGACTTCTGAGTCTAAGCAGGCACTCTGAAAACATTACAGGATGGAATAGGAAAAATCCTAGGTCTCTTTGGCACAGGTAGAAATTTTCGTAATCAAGACCCAAAAACTCAACAAATCAAAGAAAGGTTGGACAAATGAGATTGCATGAAATTGCAGAGCTTCTGCATGGCAAAGGGCATAGCTAGTAAGATTGATAGAAAGCCCACCGATTGAGAGAAGATTTTCACTAGCCATACAACAGACAAGGGACTCATATCTAAAATATACCTTTAACACAAAAAATTAAATCCCCCAACAACAAATCCTCAAAGAAACAACTGCCCAATAAATAAGTGGGCTAAAGACTTAAAGAGAAACTTCTGTGAAGAGGAAAGAAGGATGGCCAATAGACACATGAAGAAATGCTCAACCTCCCTAGCCATAAAAAAATGCAAATCAAAGAATCACTGATATACCACCTCATCCAAGTTAGAATGGCTATAATTAAGAACTCTAATAACAACAGATGCTGAAGGGAATGTGGCCAGATGAGAACCCTACTGCACTGTTGATAGGAATGTAAACCTGTTCAACCACTTTCGAAAGCAGTATGGAGTTTCCTCAAAAGACTCCACATAGAGCTCTCCTGTGACCCATAAACCACACTTTTGGGCATTTACCCAAATGTTTACAAACAAGACCACACTAAAGCTACCAGCACAACTATGTGTATTGCAGCATTATTTACCAAAGCTAAGATATGGAACCAACCCATATGCCCCTCAGTAGATGAAATGGTTAAGAAAATGTGGTGTATAAAGATAAATCCCTATATATCACCCTGCACCACAATTTACTCCAAATGGATCAAAGACCTCAAACTCAAACCAGACACCCAGAAAACATTACAGGAAGAAATAGGAGAAACCCTAGGACTCCTTGACACAGGCCGAAATTTTCTGAATAGAGACCCAAAACACAACAAATCAATGAAAGGTTGGACAAATGGGATTGCATGAAGCTGCAGAGCTTCTGCATGGCAAATGACATAGCTAGCAAGATGAATAGAAAGACAATGGTTTGGGAGAAGATCTTCATTAGCCATACAACGGACAAGGGCCTCATATCTAAAATATACTTGGAACTCAAAATATTAAATCCCTCAACAACAAATTCTCAAAGAAACAACTGCCCAATAAATAAGTGGGCTAAAGACTTAAAGAGAAACTTCTCTGAAGAGGAAATAAGAATGGTCAATATACATATGAAGAAATGCTCAACCTCTCTAGCCATAACATAAATGTAAATCAAAACAACATTGAGGTTTCATATCACCCCAGTTAGAATGGCTATAATGAAGAACTCTAATAACAAGAAATGCTGGAGGGGATGTGGCCAGAAGGAAACCCTACTGCATTGTCGGTGGAAGTGTAAACAGTGTTGATGGGAGTTCAAACACTTTCGAAAGCAGTATGGAAGTTCCTCAAAAGACTTCACATAGAGCTCCCCTATGACCCAGCAATCCCACTTTTGGGCATTTACCCAAATGATCACAAGCAAGACCATACTAAAGCTACCAGCATAAATGTTTATCGTAGCATTATTTACCATAGGTAAGATATGGAACCAACTCAGATGCCCTTCAATATATGAATGGATTGAGAAAATGTGGTATACACACACACACACACACACACACACACACACACACACACACAAAATGGAATTTTGTGCCTCCATCAGAAAGAATGACATCGCCCCATTTGTTAAGAAATGGAAAGACTTGAAAAAAAATTAAGTTAAGTAAGCCAGACCCAAAGAAACCTAGGTCCCATGGTTTCCCTATTTGCAATAACTAGTACATGTGTAGGACAAGTAGAAAAGGTCAAAAGCTATGTTCACATGTGTATATAAGATGATGTTAAGCAAAATGAACTCTAAGTTGGGGATACAAGTGTTTTTTTTCTTTCTTGCTATTGTTTCTAATGGATTTATAATGTACCATGTGATTTTTTTGTTTCTTTGTATGTTTCGTATGTTTCTCCCCCACAGTATAACCCCAGTTTTCATTGTATTTGATGTTGGTGCCCTGCACCTTGTATATGCACCTCTCCAATTTGGTGAGGTGAAGGGAATAAACAAAATGCTCAAATAAGAATACAGGTTGACCCATTAAAACAATGAGATGCACAAGACACTATACTGAAAATGAACTTTACAACTTTGGGTGGGGTGTTAGTTGTGGAGGTGGAAGGGAAGGGATGTTAGGGGAAAACAAAGGAACAGGCAACAATTCTCCACAGGAAACGTATTCATTACCTTGCTCATGTAACTATAAACCCTCCATACAGTATTTTTACAATAAAAATGTACAAAAAATAAAGTCACAAAACATAAAAAAAGAAAATGTGGTGTATATACAGAATGGAATTCTATGCCTCCATCAGAAAGAATGACATTGCCCTATTTGTTAGGAAATGGAAAGACCAGGAAAAAATTATATTAAGTGAAGTAAGCCAGGTCTAAAGAAATATAGGTTCTATGGTTTTCCTTATTTCAAATAACTAGTATATGTCTGAAACAAGCAGAAAAGATCATATAACTTGATGTTAAGCAAAATGAACCCCAAGATAAGGACTCAAGTGGGTTTTCTTTCTTGCTATTATTTCTAACATATTTATAAGGTGATTTTTTTGTTGCTTTCTATGTCCCTCCCCCATGGTATAACCCCTGTTTTCACTGTATTTGATGTTGTTATAATTTATGGACGGAAAGGGGAAAAAACAGTTTTTTTTGTGGAGGGGGGATGGTAATGGGTAGGGGGTAGGGGTTAGGTGGGGAATGTAGTTGTGGAGATGGGAGGGAAGGGATGATAGAGAAAAAACAAACAAAGGAGGAGGCAATAGTGGTTGATAAGAAATGTACTTATTACTTTGCTCAATTGATTCTAACCCCTCTGTACAGTATTTTCACAATAAAAAACTTAATTTAAAAAATTACATTAAATACACACACAAACACACACGCAGTGTACACTCTGAAATGTATGTAATATATGTATAACTTCTTACTGGTTTGATTGTTTGCACCTTATATTCTCTATCACCCAATATTGCATTTGTGCAACAGACTTGCATTTTTTGTAGTGACTTTATTATGGGTTATTTTTAATTATATGACCACAAAACTCATTTGAATGAAATGTAGTGACTTAGAGGGGGCTGGGAAAGTGGTTCAGAGGTAGAGCACTTGCCTTGCATGCCTGAGGCCCTGGGTTCGTTTCCTCAGCACCACATAAGCAAAAAGAAAAAAGCCAGAATTTGCGCTGTGCCTCAAGTGGTACAGCACTAGTGTTGAGCTGAAGAGCTGAGGGAAAGTCCCCAGGCCCAGAGTTCAGGCCCCACGACTGCCCCCCCCCAAAAAAATGTAGTGACATTCTATATTTGTAACAAACTCAGAAAACATACAACATACAGAGAATAGATATTTTAATATCTAATAAACTTTTCTGATCACCTAAATCCATGATTAAATAGTCATCTACACATTAAAGGATAGAAACATGATTTCAATAATCAGATTCAACCTGCAACAAATTACTTAAAATGTGAAATATTTTATCTTAATAAATGTAATTATATAATTAAAATTTCAAAATAAAATTTAATATTTTTTACTGTGATATTTTGCCAGTGTACCTTTTAATATTTTTACTAATTTAAATTGAATGCCAGGTGCTGGCTGCACATGCCTGGTATTCTAGCTATCTCAGGAGGCTGAGATCTGAGAATAGGGGTTCAAAGCCAGTCTTTGCAATTAAATCTGTTATACTCGTATCTCCAAGAAACCATCAAAAAAAGCCAGAAGTGGAGCTGTGTCTCAAGTAGTAGATCTCACAGACAGAGCCCAGGCCCAGACTTCCAGCCCTAAGACATGTCAATAAATAAATATACAATAAACAAACAATGAACAAGAAAAAGAAAGAAACGAAATTGAAATGGAGTCATTCCTACTTAGTCCAGTATTGTGTAGGTTTATAAAATTCTAACCTCAAAATGTCAACTCATTAATTAAAATATCAACTAGCCTTAACAAATGATTGCTACAGAATTTAGAGAAGTAATATTAATTGCCAGCCTTTCCCATACAAAATCCAAATTTACCCTAAAATATTTTGTTTGAATAAATTTTTACTTAAGAGTTACATGGGGCAAACAGTCCCAGCGTTTAACTCAGGACCTCATGCTCTCTCTTTACTTTTCCACTTGATACTGGTAGACGAATACTTAAGCCAAAACTTCACTTCCAGCTTTATGCTGGTTAATTGGAGATAACCGTCTTAAGACTTTTATACAAGGACTGGCTTCAAAATATCAGCTTCCTGATTAGCTAGATTTACAGTTATGAGACACAGGTAACTGGCTAAAAGTTGTAATTTATTTTAATCTTTTAGTCTTATTAAGTAATTGGACAAAAGCATTGGTAGTTAATAAAGCAGCTTATGAACACAATATGCCTTGATCAGTGTCTCCTCTTTTAACATTGTCACCTATCTTTCTACTGCTATCCCCTTCTGTTTTGTAGGCTATGCACTAGACTCTTTCCTGCACTTTCTTCCCCTTTTCCTCTTCATTTGTCTAGTCTTTCACCTTGACCCCACCACACCCCTTTTGATATCTGAATTCGTGTTTTTTTCACTATATTCCTCATGTGGGTTTATTTGTTTGGGTTTTTTGACGGTCACGAGGCTTGTGAATGCATGTATATGTACACATGTATGAACCTATACACACATATAGATGTTAATATAGGATATATAGAACATAAATATCAAAACAGATTTTGATAAAGATGAAAATAAAAATTTTGTATTCCTTAAGTGTTCTTTATATCAATTTATCATCTCTTCCTATTTATACTAACAGCATTAGACTTAGTCCTAATTATCTCATACTTTTATGAATAGTAAAGCTCTTGATTGGTGCCTTTTGATCTGAGATCCTATTTACATGAATTTCTTTTTTTTAAAAAAGCGTTTCATATAGCTTTAATAGATAACACACTTTTTCCAATTAAAATAGTTTTCCGTCCTTGTTTTCTCAAAGTTCACCAAGTGGACTTAAATTATCTTCTCAAAATTATTCCTACATTATCTGATTTTTAAAAATTGCAATGATTTTATTCCCAGAGGATTGCTCTGAGTCATGCATTATGCATTTCTATGCTCAGAAATCTTTGATGCAAAACTGTGGCAGTCATTCTTCTTTAAAAATGCATGTCAATTTTCATCATTGTATCTGAGTAAATTCTAATCACTTAATTCAAGATGTTTATTAATCAATTTATATAATTCAGCAATGTGTTAGACTTTCATCACTGAGAAATAACCTATACAAAACCAGTTAAAGAAGGGAAGGCTATGTTGCTTCACAGTTAAGAGTTTTAGTTGGTCTTGGTTGAGACAAAATGGCCAACCAGAGGAAATAAGTAACACTTTTTGGTGATTTGGAAGCAGAGAGAACTACTGAACAAGTGTGTTTCTCATTTTCCCTCCTTTGATTCTAACTGCTCAGATTTCAGGATATTGCACAATCAACATGTGTTTTTCCACTTTAGCTAAACTTCTCTGGGAACTCAGTCACCCATACACCTAGTTGTGTATGGTATTGCTCTCCTGCATATTTTTTAATCCAAAAAAAGTGACAATATTACTTAACCATTTCATTTGAACCCAGCACCCAAACACATCTCCTTATCCAAAAAAATTACACTTTTGTCTCCAAAAGGCCTACATTCATCTTCTGACACAAGCATAAAATGCAAGCTAACAGGGTGCATTGCCTCTCTCCAAAATTCTTTGTAGCTTTGACTTCCAACATCATTCAAAATTCTAGGTTCAAAATGTCCACAGAGACTCAAAGAAAATTCTTAGCTGAGAGCATGAAAATAAAGCAAAATAGGGCTGGGAAGGTGGCTCAGTGGTAGAGCGCTTGTTTTGCATGCTTGAGGCCTTGGGTTTGATTCCTCAGCACCACATAAGCAAAAAGAAAAAAGCCGGAAGTGGCACTATGGCTCAAGTGGTAGAGCATTAGCCTTGAGCTGAAGAGCTGTGGGACAGCGCCCAGGCCCAGAATTCAGGCCCCATGACCGGACCCCCCCAAAAAAATTTAAAAATGCAAAACCAATTATATGCCAAGTATAAAGGCACATGCTTTTAAATAAAGCTACTCAGAGTGAAGACAGGAGGATCATAATTCTAGGGAAGCCTGAGGATAAGCACTAAATCCTATGTGAAAAACAATCTAGGATGGTCTAATTTTAACTGTTAGAATGTTTCTAGGAAAATATGAATATATTTTCCTAGATATAACTAAATTGAAGCTCTCATACATTGTAAAATAGCACATTCATCTTGGAAATTAGTGTAAAAGTTCCTCACGAAGTTAGCTACAGAAATACCAAACAGCCTAGAAACTTTGTAAAGCCTTGAAACTTTGTTTATGGTTTTTAAACACTTAAGTTCAAAACTTGTGTATCATCACAGCAATATTATCAATGACAGTGAAAGAATTGAAAAAAACTTTCAGGCTGACCAATAGGAAGACAGATCACAAAACATGTTATACTAATGAAGTAGACCATTAACAAGTAAAAAAAGAAAAATGGAGAATTGATATTAGCTGGAAACACTCACAACAGGCTACCAGACACAAAATAACGCATAAAATGATTTGATTTTCATCAAATTTTTTAATTATCAAAATCAGGCATAACATAGTGTCTTTGGGGTTGGAAGTCTAAGGAGATTTCAGAGTAGCTACAGTCATGTATGAGATTTCTTTGTGAATGATGAGAGGAAATTCCAAATTGATGATGATTGAATATACGTTCAAAAAACAAAGAATCTCCAAATTTTATAGAATGAATTTAACAAATATAACAATTTCCAGTTACACATAAAATGATTTTTAAATGGAAAACTAGATAATCTTTAAATAACAAAGGTAAAAATAAATAAATGTTCTGGAATTGGGGAGTTGCACAGTCTCTCCTGCTAGGCACAAAATTGAAGTGTTCTACCATGAAAGTAAACATAGAATATAGTAAATTGGTGGAAAGTAGGATCTAGTAAAAAAAAAAAAAAATTCAAGCCGGGCCCTGGTGGCTCACGCCTGTAATCCTAGCTACTCAGGAGGCTGAGATCTGAGAATCGCGGTTCAAAGCCAGCCGGGGCAGGAGAGACCGTGAGACTCCTATCTCCAATAAACCACCAGAAAACCGGAAGTGGCGCTGTAGCTCAAGTGGTAGAGCGCTCGCCTTGAGCTGAAGAGCTGAGGGACAGCGCCCAGGCCCAGAGTTCAAGCCCCATGACCGACAAAAAAAAATTCAATGCATATCCTACATAAGCAGTTGGGAGGGATGAGTGGAAATGTTAAAAAGGGGTTATACTAGTGATCAAGATGCATTGTATTCACAAACTACTTTATTGAAGGACCACTCCTTTCTTTAACTATGCAAATAATTTTTTTGAAAACTAGCAAATAAAATAAATTAATTAAACAAAAATGAATAAAGAATAACTAACAATATATGCCACAAATTCATAACACAAACAAGAATATAGTAGTTTTATTAGTACTTCTAGACAAATAAGGTAGAAAATTTTGACTACATCTAATTTATTGAGCTCGTTTGTCAATGTTATTAACTAGGCCAGAAGTAAAAATAATCATGAATTTCTGAAATGAACAACACAGTATCCAGGATATTACTAATTACTAATGCAAAGATATTATTGCAGAAAGATGGAATAGTATAAGTTCGTATTATTAGATAAAATATCAGAATGATTTCAGAAGGTAACATAGATTTCACAGAAATAAATATTAGAAATTTAAATGTATAAGTCAGGGAAATAGAGCATGATTACAACAAGTAATTTATCTTTTTTTCCGGATATGAGAAAAAAATAAAACCAGCAGTGCAGAGGGCAACAGTCAAAAACTACCAAAATTGTTCAAAGTCACAAATACTACTTTTAATCCTATAATAGGAAGGTGAGGTCACCCTAAAAATCATGTGTGGGAAGATAAAGACTACACTGCATTCTTTATAATCTCATTTATGCAGGGAAACATGACCACACATTCTTCTAATAAATTCAGCACCATCTTATGTTTATTAACACCCTCCTATGGTTTTCTAAATTGAAAAACTGGACCAACATCATTGCATTGTTATAAAGATTAATGTAGAGTTAAATAAATTGGTTTACAGTGTTTACACAAATGGTATGAATTCAACATTACAGTACCAGAACTGTATAAACCATACCATTTTTTAGTTTATTTTTGGAATACGATCTTGTATTTATGCTTAGGCTCTCTTGAACTGAGATCTTCCTATCGAAACTTTGTACATAGCTGAGATGACAGGCATATTCCAATTTGACTAGCTTTTGGATGAGATGTGATCATTGTTAGGATTTCTGGAAGGCTACCCCCTACGCCCATCTCCTTCACCAGCCTGAACCCAGTAATCACTTGACTGTCTATCACCTGTGAGTCAGAAAAGGATCCTTGGATGTGAGGTTATTTCCTCCAAGTGTATTTTCGATTATGATTATCCATTTTAATTTTTTCCTGAAAATGTCCAGGAGCTTAAAGTAAGGATCTATGCACTGTCCCTGGAGCAAAATGCTAATAAACACCATATATGACTAAGCTTATATTAAAATGAAGTGGTAAATTAATATATATGATAAACTGGTAAGAGAACCAAATAATGCTCGTGTGTGTGTGTGTGTGTGTGTGTGTGTGTGTGTGTGTGTGTTTTACAAGAGCACATCATTAATACTCTATTCATTATAAACTTTAGAAAATTATCTAGGATATTAATTTTAGGGCAGTATGTTCTGTAGCATCGATGACATAAGCTTTCACATTCCAGTATTTATTACTATGAATCAATTTTGACAATTTTCTGTTCTTGTTTGTTGAACCATGAGCTTTGAAAGCAAATTCTCCTATATCTGAATTGCCAACAGGGAAGTACCAGTCTAATCCTACATTCAAATCATTGAATCTCAAGTTAGTAGTTTTTTCACATCAATAAGATAATTACAGAAGGGATGAACATACAACAATTAAGTATCTAGAGTGAAAGGAAAATAAAAAAGCAAGCATTTTTAATTCAATATGATAATGCAACAGGAGATAAAAGAACTACAATTAATTATCCAAAAAAGAGCCATCACACCTGCACAGCATCCTGTTATATTGTTACAATTGGGGGCTCTTGTTAACCTCTCAGTATGCCCTATATATAAATTAAGCTTTGCCATACTTATTATTATGAATCTCATAGCCTACGTTAGTGTTCTGCTCATTTGTACCCACCAAATGGATGAAATATTTCTTCTATTTAAAAACATGCCTTCATCTTTAGTGTTCAACCATGCATTTTCAGTTCTTCTGCATTATTAGCAGCTCTTTCTCTGAGTATACGTTTTTTCCCCTTGTTTAGAAATAAGTACTGAAAGTTAATCAAAGAATCCAATCTAATAGAAAGTGTAAAGGCCCCTATGCTCTAGGATAGAGGTGTTTCTGTTTTTTTTTCTTTTTCTTCCCAGGATGGATAACAGGATCCACTAATATAAAGGCTGCTCTAGAACTTCGTGTCACTGAAACTAGTAATGCATTTTTGTTCTAGACTGTTCCTGGGGCTTGAATTTAGGGCATGAGCCCTGTTCTTGTGGGAATTTTTTTGTTCTACCACGTGACCACAACTCCACTTTGGTGGTTAATTGGAGATAAGAGTCTCTTGGATTTTTCTGTAAATCCTGGCTATGCATTGCCATCCTCAGAACTCAGCCTGCTGAGTAGAAAGTATTACTGGTAAAACAATGGTGCCCACTGCATTAAGTGTTGTTTTTTGTTGTTATTCTGAGCTCCAACTCCTTTCAGGGTGAAAAGCAGTCACTGGAGACTCAATTTTGCATGGGTTTATTTTTATAGCAATAAATATTTATTGAATATTTATTTGCTCTCTTATTGCATTGTTGCTATTTTATCTTATCTTCATTTAGTATTGGTTTTTACATTTAATATTTTATTGTTACCACATATTTCATGAAAAAATAGGATTATTGAATTACTGAGAAATTCAAATTAGCATAGTGTTAGTGGTTTGCTTCATTTGAGAAAGATCCTCTGCTTTAGAGTTCCCAACACATAGAGAGTCTCTTCACTTATGACACTTGGCTACCACAGGAAATAAGAAGCCTGACAGGAACTTGGAGAAAGCCATTGGGGTATCTCCAGATAAGGGAACATTTAGCCACATTCCAAAAACACACACTGCAATGGTCAAGATCAAGAAACACACAAACCCGGCCTAGAGGCTTCTCAACATAGTGAGGCAGCAATGGGGAGGTGATAAAGAGGGTGTAAAGAGTGTTCCATCTCACAAACAAGAGGAGGAAAATGTCCTCAGATTCAGTGAGGTTGCTCCCTATGGCAGAATCCCTAACAACTCCCAGGACCCAGGTGGAAGAGTCATGCATAATAACCTCCCAGTATTGTTTCCCAGACCTGAAGACTTGGCGTCCAAAAGCAGTAAAATGGAGGGACTTTTCAGAGTTCAAATCTGCATAATGATGGTCGTGTCAAACACTGCTCCCAGGATCATGATTTTGCATAGATTCATTGAAGGAAATCTCTACCAGGTACTTGCTGAGTTTCTCTCTCAGTTCAGGCATGGGAGGGGCACTGAGCTGTTGCCTAAGAGGAACAGGCATGAAGAACAACACTGACTCACAGGTTTCTAGGGTCAATTCTACATCCTGAAGCAGTTCCACCGCTGGCTTCTGGTATGTTTCAATCAGCTCCTGATTCATTTACTGAAGCATTTGGGTTTCCCTTTCTCTGAGTTGCAGTAACATGGCTCTTCCTTCATTGATCAGTAGCTGGGAATGGTGTCTTTCCACCTCCTGGACACCCAGCTGCAGCATTCTTAAAACATACTTGGTCATGCCTCGGAATAGGTTCACATACGAAATCCATTGGTTGATGAGTCTCCTTTTCTCCTGTAAATTGCACTGGATTTCTTGAGTCTTTTCCCATACAGCATGCATCTGCTTGGAAATCATCTCCCTCTGCTCATCACCAGCCCTTTCTATGGGACGGTGTTTCTGAGCCCTGTGCTCCTGAGACTGAGAGCAGCACCTACAGAGCAGGGCCCTGTCCATCTCACAGAATATCTGCTTGGTTTCTTTATGTGCCCCACATGTGTGTTCCTCAGAACTCAGAAACTGCCTGAGGCTGCCTCATCTGGCAATGGCCACCAGGCTCCTCAGAACCATGTTGGTTTTGAGGTCTCTCTGCTGGCAGGGTCCCCTGCACCCAGGGCACCTGGCTGGGGTCTGAGTCTCTTCCCAGCAGAGGCAGAGACAAGGTTGGCTCAAACTGTGACTCCACTCTAGGGTGACTAGCTCTACGAAAGTATTCATACAGATGGCATAGCTCAGTTCCTTCTGGAAGGCCTGGGCAGTGTCAGGGTCCATCATTCCTAGGAGTGAATTCTAGGTGGCTCACCCCTAGAATCTTAGCTACCCAAGAGGCTGAGATCTGAGGATCAATCTTTGAAGCTGGCCTGGACACAAAAGTCCTCCTGACACAGATGCTTATCTCCTATTTACCACTCCAAAATCAGAAGTGGGCTGTGACTCAAGTGGTAGAGCACTCACCTGGACCACAAAGTGACCCAGGGACAATGCCTAGTCTTGAGCACAAAATAGCCCAGCAACACTGCCCTACCCCTAGGTTCAAGCCCCACAACCAACAAAAGAACATCACCACCTCCACCACCAAACCAAGGAGCAAAGAATTAAAAGAGGAGTAGATTCTCCCACTGTGATCCTCAACTGGGGTATCCAAGCTCCAAATGGCCTCCGTCCTGCTGCTGTGGGATCTTGTTCAGCAATGCCTGAGTCTCACAATTCCACTCTATTTATACTTCAAGAGGGTGGGCCCAGGAAAGGAAGTGTCACTGAGTGGTCATTTAGGGAAGCTGATTTACATATCAATAGGAGTTGGAATTTACATCCTGCCAACCACAACTTTCACTTCCTCTTTCAAAGACATGCTTCTTACAATTTGGTTAGGTTATTTTGGCTAGGTGCAACTTAGGTTTGTCCAGGATTGGAAAAGGTTATTGTGTTTGTTTTATTTTATTTTATTTCATTTATTTTTTTTACTTCTGTGTATGTTTTATATTGGGACTATTCATTTATTACTTTCCCACCAGACTGTAGACAACATTACTGGCATCATCCACTTTATCTTGTGGGTCTTCAAAAGTAGCTGCGTTCGTATTTCTTAACAGGTGATCATCCTACACTTTTTTTATTTGGAATTTGTCAGGTCTCATGCTGGGCTGGTACTTTACCACTTAAGCCATGTCCTCTTTTAGGTTTGCTTTCATTTTTGGAATGGGAACTTGTGTTTCTGCTTAGGCTCTCCTGGACTGAGATCTTCTGAGTCATACTTTGCACAAAGCTGAGATGACAAGAATTAGCTCTTGCTTGAGATTTGATCAGGGTTAAGTCGGCCCACAGACCAGTCCCTCCCAGCTTTCCCATCACCTGCCTGAAACCAGTAATCACCTGACTGTCGATGATCACCTGACTGTGACTCAATAAAGATCCTAGGCTCTGAGGTCACTTCCTCCCAAGCCTATTTTCCATTCTTACTCATCCTTCTGCTGTTGTTGTTGTTTCTCTGTCAATCCTGGACTTGAAGTCAGGGTATAGGATCCTTCCGTGAGCTTTAATGCTAGCCAAAGGCTAGCACTCTCCCATTTCTCCTATCTTCATTTTGAACACCATTTATAACTATACTTATTATAAAATGGTATGGTAAACTGATGTATATTTTAATAACTCAATGCCAGATAAGAGAACAAATTAAAACTGTTCACATATATACATATAGAAATTTTGCATTGAAAGAACCTATTATTAATATTAGATTCACCACACTTTTTAGGATATTAATATATTCCTCTTAGGGTAGTAGTTTCTGTAGTGTCCCTACATAAGCTTTGTTACTATGAATATATAGACCTTATTCTTCCATGTTTACCCTTGAGCTTTGAAAGAAAATTCTCCTATATATGAATTGTCAACAAGGAAGTAGTAGCCTAAAACTACATTTACATCTTAGAATATCAACTAAGCATTTTTCTCATCTCAATATGAAAAGGACAGAGCGGATGAACACACAACAATTAAGAATGAAAAAGAGAATGAAAGAGAGACAGCAGCAAGGGACCATCACACCTGCACAGCATCCTGTTATATTGTTACAATTGGTGGCTCTTGTTAAACTCTCAGTATGCCTAATATATAAATTAAGCTTTACCATACTTATTATGAATCTCTTAGCCTACGTTAGTGTTCTGCTCATTTGTACCCCCCAAAAGGATGAAATATTTCTTCTATTTAAAGATATGCCTTCATCTTTAGTGTTCAACCATGCATTTTCCGTCTTCTCCATTATTAGCAGCTCTTTCTCGGGGTATACCTATTTTCCCTTGTTTAGAAATGAGTACTGAAAGTTAATCAAAGAATCCAATCTAATAGAAAGTGTCAACACCCCTATGCTCTAGGATAGAGGTATTTCTGTTTGTTTATTTTCTTCCCAGGATGGATAACAGGATCTACTAATATAAAGGCTGCTCTAGAACTTTGTGTCACTGAAACTAGTACTGCGGTTTTGTTCTAGACTCTTCCTGGGGCTTGAATTTAGGGAATGAGCCCTGTTCTTGTGGGAATTTTTTTGTTCTACCACGTGACCACAACTCCACTTTGGTGGTTAATTGGAGATAAGAGTCTCTTGGATTATTCTGTAAATCCTGGCTATACATTGCCATCCTCAGAACTCAGCCTGCTGAGTAGCAAGGATTACTGGTAAAACAACAGTACCCACTGTATTAAGTGTTGTTTTTTGTTGCTATTCTGAGCTCCAACTCCATTCAGGGTGAAAAGCAGTCACTGGAGACTCAATTTTGCATGGGTTTATTTTTATAGCAATAAATATTTATTAAATATTTATTTTTCTCTTGTTACATTGTTGCTACTTTATCTTATCTTCATTTAGTATTGGTTTTTACATTTAACATTTTATTGTTACCACATATTTCATGAAAAAATGGGATTACTGCACTGATAAATTCAAATTAGTATAGTATTAGTGGCTTGCTTCATTTGAGAAATGTTCTCTGCTTTAGAGTTCCCATCACATAGAGAGTCTCTTCATTTATGACACTTGGCTACCACTGGAAATAAGGAGCCTGACAGGAAATTGGAGAGAGCTATTGAGGTATCTACAGAGAAGGGAACTCTTAGCCACATTCCAAAAACTCACACTTCCATGGTCAAGAGAAAGAAACACACAAACCCGGCTCAGAGACTTCTCTATATAATGGGTCAGCAATGGAGAGGTGGTAAAAAGAGTGTAAAGAATGTTCCCTTACACAAAAATAGGAGGAAAAGGTCCTCTGATTCAGGGGAGTTGGCCTTGAAAAGGGTGTGTACCTGAGTTCTCATTTAGGGAAGTTAATTTACAAATCATTTGGAGTTGGAATTTCCATCCTGGAAACCTTACCTTTAACATCCTCTTTCAAGGAAATGGCTCTTACATTTTCCTTAGACTGACAAGTGTTGTGTATTTTGGTTAGGTGCAAGTGAAATTTGTACAGGATTGGAAAAACTTTTTTTTTCTTACCTTTTTGTATCTTTTATTGTTGTACTATACATTAATTAGTTTTCCACAAGAATGTAGGCAAGTTTGTATCTTGTGGTTTTCAAAATTAGCTGAGCTTGCATTTGGGGAGTTATCCAAGTTTTTTAATTCGGAAATTGTCATGCTTCCCACTTGTCAGGTGCTTCATCACTTGAACCATTTCAACCTTTTGATCTCATAAAAAATACTGTATTCATATTCTATTGGTAATATAGTTTCTCGATTTTAATTTATGCAAGAGTTTTTCTGAACTGATTTCAAAAATGAAGGACATTTTAAAGTAATTCATTAAAAATTTCATAAAAGCTATTAATATGGAGCTATATATAATTCATTACTTTTGTTTAATTTTTCATGCCACAGTTGTAGAGTATGCCAAAAGGTGATTTTTACACTAACCTTTCTCTTTTTAATTTAATTTTATTTTATTTGAGAACATACTGTACAGAGGGGTTACAATTACATGGGTAGGATAATGCATACATTTCTTACCAAGCATTGCAGCCTCCTCCTTTGTTTACCCTTCACCTTCCTTCCCAGCCTCCCCCCTCCCCCCCACCCAATCCTTCCCCTCTTTCCCCCCACACCGACATTGTAAAGCTCATTTTTGACATGACATTTTGTACTTCTCATTGTTGCAACAGGTCCACCTGAATCCTTAAACGACTTGTTTTTCCCCATCTCCTCCACAAGTTATACTGACATCAAATATAGTGAAAGCGGGGGTTACACTGTGGGGGAGGGACATACAAAGCAACAAAGAAATAATCTTATAAATGCGTTAGAAACACCTGCATGAAAAAAAACATTAAAATACATATTTAAGGGTTCATTTTCCTAACATCACATTATCTGACCTTTTCCACTTGACTCATACATATACTAGATTCAACTAAGGAAAACCATGGGACCTATGTTTCTTTGGGCCTGGCTTACTTCACTTATTATAATTTTTTCCAAGCCTTTCCATTTCCTAACAAATGGGGGAATGTCATTCTTTCTGATGCAGGCATAGAATTCCATTGTGTATATATACCACATTTTCTTGATCTATTCACCTACTGAGGGGCATCTGGGTTGGTTCCATATCTTAGCTATGGTAAATAATGCTACAATAAACATAGTTGTGCTGGTAGCTAAGACCACACTAACCTTTTTCTTGGAGGAATTTTTTTTTTAATTAAGAAAATACTTTTGAAACCTTAATGTTATTTCAGCTATTTATTCTACTTCAAAACGAATGTGATTTTATGTTAATACACATAAAATCGAAGACAGATGAAACATTTGGCATTTAGATCAATTTGTGTAATTACTTTTTATTTAAACACTGAATAACTTTTTCTGAATTTTCTATTTATTACCTGAGTCAAAGTTATATCATTAGACCTGCAGAATCTAATCCACTTTACAAAGACTAAGTAACATATTAGTTTGAATTTTATTTTTTTAGTTCAACAATAATATTCAACATATACCCTATCAGTAGGTTTCACTAAAAAATTAAGATATGCAATATCTATAGATACTTCATAATTGTATATTCTTATTTTTGGATTACATTTCTGTAACCCATATGTCTGAACTCCAATTGTATTAGACTTCCAATTGTTCAACTCACATCTTTTCTTTGTTCCAGGATTTCAGCATTAATGTTTTTTTGCTTTCCGTGGTTTTCATTACTTTATCATATCACTATCATCATTGTAACATTTTAACATACAAAAAAGAAAATTCACTATTGACCAGCTCAGCATTCTTTACATTTTCAAAAACCCAAGTGATGCCAGTGTCATACAACATACATCATGAAATGATTGATATAATGTATACAATACAATAATATCAAAATATTGCATAAAATTAATAAAATGTAATGTTATGAAATTAAAATACTCTATTATTAAACTGTGAAATCAAACATTTTCCATTATTACCATAATATAGTAATATAAAACCGTGCCATCACACTCCCACTTCATTTGCAAAGAATTTACACTTTGTCTAAACCTACACCTGAGCCCCTTTCCTTGTAATGAATGGACTGTTAAATGTCTCTAGAATTTGGGCCACCTCCCAGAAGCCTCTGGTATGCTTGGCTCCTCCCCTCTCTCACCCATTATAATTAGGCCTGAGAGAATGCCACCTAGTCCTCATGCAACAAAGTAAGTTAGAGGACAAGAGCCCGTTTCCAAGCTGGAAGCCTCCAGATCTTCATGCAAAAATGATCTGCAAGTTGTCATTTGCCTCAGTCTTGCAGCCATCATTGCCCAAGCCTGCAAGCTCATGTAGGTACTGAATAGCAGGCTGTTGTAGCATAATCTGCTCTGTAGTAGGGGTCCTTGAGATGCCAAGGTACCCCAGCCTCGCCTCCAGCAGGCTCCACATAGTCTTCAAGCTTTAACTCTTCAAAATCTTGTTGCTCCTTCATAACTTCCCTCTTCCTGGAGCCTGATAGGTTTGAGCGGCCCTCAGCAGCAGGGGTCTGGATGGCTGCCAGCATATTGTCCTGAAACTCTGGTGCCTTCATCTGCAAGAAGCAGTGGCAGCTCCTGCAGCTCCTTCTTCTCCCTCTCCTCCTGGAAAAGCTGGTTGACACACTCATCTTTCTTCTGATATAGCTCATCCAGTACTTCCATCTGTTCTTTATAGAAATCAAGGGATTTCTTCAATGGTGCTGATAGGTTTTGACAGCTGGCTGCATTGATTTTGGAGTTTATCCACTTGCCTCTGGTAGCCCACATTTTTCAGGCAGCTTGTGGATGAATCAGAATTTCAGGGTCTTCTTAGGCACTTGTGTATCCTGTTTCCTATCCCATGGTTTCAACTCCTGGAGAAGAAACCTTACTGTTTCAACTTTCTCTGGCTCTTAACTACCAGATTGGCCAGGCACCCACAGTAGGTCTGTTGCTCCTGCAGCTGCTGGCTGAGCTTCACCTTTTAAAATTCATCAATGGATAAAGATAAAAATCCCACTTGGTCTTTGGGTTGTCTGTCCTCCAGGACAGTCACAACAAGTAGAATCACCCCCTTTTCTTTTTGCTCACTTCTCCTTCTCTAGTGTAAGCCAGAAAGCTCAGCTGATTCCCACAGCTGCTCCTGCTTCTGTCTGGTGGTTTTAAGGGACATGAAAAGTGTTGTGTAATTTTTGATGGACCTTCTTGGTCCTCCAATTTTGTCCAGTAGCTGTGTCTGCTTCTGCAGGTGCTGCAGCAAGGCCTCATCCTTTAAGGTGAGCTGCAGATTGTAGGCCCTTTGCTGTTAGCAGGTAGCGCTGAGATCCTGCAGCTTTTCATGAAGCTCCTGAAATTCTGAGCCACTTGGCTCCTTAACTCAGCCATCTTTTTCCATTCTTCTAACTTCTCCTCTTGCCGATCCAGCTTCTTCCTTGATCTGCAGCTCTGAGTGCAGCACACTAGAGAGCTCCTCCTTCTCTTTCTTTGCCTGTGGAAGGCATCCTGCAGCTGACCCCCAGCTGCTTTTTGATCTCTAGGTTATGCAAAATTGTGCATCTCATGGCTTCTTGTATATGTACTCTTTCCATTGTCTTGAAGAGCTCATGCTGATCCCAGGCCTTTCCCTGCTGCTCCAGTTACCACAGCCACCCATGCTGCTTCAGATTCTGGAGACTTAGGCTCTAGTTTTCCTGCCTTTGAATGTAACAGTTTCTCCCATTTCTGTTGCTACTTCTGCCACTAATAGGTCTTGGCTTGAAGCTGTAGCTTGGTCTGAGTTGGTCCTGCAGGCTGCTGCTGGGAGGGCAGCTCTGCCAACTGCCTTTGAAGTTCCACCATATTGGTTTCTAGGTCAAACACTTATCTCACCCATTGCTCTTTCTCATCTCTCAGTTGGTTCATCTGTTGAACTTTGTCTTTCCTCATGGACCTCTCCACCTTCAAGTCCTCCACAACATGGTCTCTCTCCAGCCTTAATTCTTTCATTAATTCTTTCATGGTCTCTAGCTTTCTCTCCAGCTATGCCTGCTCTCTTATTAACTTTATTTGTCTTTTGGTTATTCTCTTGGGTGAAGTAGGACTTCTGACATATTTTTAGTGATTCTAGTGTCAGAGGAAGGGACAATAGCAGAAAAGGAACCAGAGGGAAATTCTGGGTCTGCATGGTTTTTGGTCTCACCCTTGGTTGATTTACAGTTCCCAGTAATGTTTGTTTTGAGATTACCTCTGTTTTCAGTTTTCGTTTGGTTGCTTTCAGTGGGTCCACCAGGACAATTCCTCTCCAGATACTCTTTCTGTAGTTTCTTGCCTAAAGAAAATTTTATTTTGCATGTATGTATGGTTTGGTTAGATATCACAGCACTGGGATGGGGAAGGGAGGGACCATATTCCCAGGCTTTCTGAAATCACCTCTATTCTTGCAATCACCCACTTCCTACAGGATCTCTGAAATTCACTCAGTCACCACATAGCACAATTGCTTCCTTCACCTGCTGCTAGAAGTAAGAACCAATAGCGGGAAATGCCAGTGGTACTAGGCAGCACAGAATGTGGGTGTGGCCTCAATTATTTTATCTTATTGGTCAGCTAGAAATAGGTATGAATTCTGGGATCATTGTGATCCAGACACAGTGGGTGTAGTCACCATGAGACCTGCTCCTACAGTCCTCCCACATCTACATGCCTACTTGGGAATCAAGACAGTACCAGCTCCTGCTTGTCCTCCCCATCTAACCTGCCCACTTGGGCTGATAAGTAGGAATAGCTCTAGTTGATTGCCTCCACAGTTTTACTGCAAACTGCTCAAGACAATGCCTTCCATCCCACAATTACAATCACCAAGTGATCCTGAGTGGTTGTTCTCAGACCACTGTCATAATCCCCTTTATCCTGGGACTATGGAGGGATCAGACCCCAGAGCTTAGGGGATAAGTGAGTGAGAGACAGTAGGGACACTGGATACTGCATCATTTTACAGTCTCTTTCCTCATATTACAACTTGGTCCACATATTTTTACATCGCAGAAATACCCTCCAAATAATTTCCATCCACTCCTCCAGACTGCTAGGCTGTGCTAGTTCCACAATTCACTCACTCCTTACTGCAAGATATACTAGTCTGCTTCTGAATCTGTTCCCTCTATCCCCCAAGGCTCTATCCCACACCTAGCGTACCATGTTCCCCTAAGAGAGAACAATGGATTGAACCAGCCTTTGTCTTGACATCAGAACAGGAAAGTTGCCAGGGATCTTCTCTAATACACAGTATGTTTGTGCTCCTCTGTCTTACCTGGCCCCAACTGCAGCCAACTGTCTCAGCTTTCTTCAAGATCTTCTTCTAGTAGTCGTGTGTACTAACCACATTTTTACATGTCCAATAACTATGTATAATTCACTAGTGGATATCATATTGAGCAGGCTTAGACATTTCATTAATTTCCTACTCCCAATAAAAGGATGATTAAGCACAATTAGCTGATACTAAAATGCATGTTTTTGTTGCAGGTATGAGTATAAGTTAGAAACTACAAAAATAAGATGGGTACTGGTGGCTCATGCCTAATAATCCTAGCTACTCAGAAGGCTGAATTCTGAGGATCTCAGTTGGAAGACTGCACAGACAGGAAAGTCCAAAACACTCATCTCCCATAACCCATCCGAAAACCACTACTTTGGTCGTATAGCACCATCCTTGAGCAACATGAACCCAGGGATAGTGCCCAGTTTCTAAATTCAAGCTTCACAAACAAGAACAACAAAAATACAAAAAATAATCTGTGAGTAGTTTGCATAGAATAATATTTCATGTAATCCTGGTATTCTTTTTTGTTTATGGGTGTTTGATTGCCAGAAATAGACTCTCCTAAAATTTTGTAAAATAAAGTTACACAGTTCTTGAGTTATAGAGCATTTGTAAACTGCTTTTTCCTGTTGCTATTTTGATAAAAAGCAATCCATTCTGTCAAATCAAAGTGTCTCCAACTTGCAGCAACTTACCATTTGTTAGCACACATTTACTGGAATAATTCACATCTTAACTTCAAACTGTAACCATCAGCTGTGTTGTTTATAACCAGACAGCTGTGTCAAGGGTATGAGTCCTTACCAATGGAGTTAAAAGAACCTACTCCATTTTCCCACATTCCTCAAATCAGCCCCTGAGAGTCAATCATACAATGTCTGCCCAAGGCCTACTCTTGCTCAGGCACATTACCACTCCTTGTGTTAGGATAAAAAGCTCAAGGGTCACCCTGCCTGGCATGCCTGCTTGACTCTGGGTAGAGTGTCTTGGCTCCCTTCGCCACGGAACTAAACTGCCTTGGTGAGATCTCCGTTAACTCTGGGTGTCTATTCTATCTGGGCTCATATTTTGACTATTTTGTTTTGACACTGGAGCATTCTGGGGGATAGTCTGCAATCTTCATTCTCTGGGATGGTGAGGCACCCTATTAGGGGATATGATTGTCCTGCTACTCAGCAGCAACAAGGTGGGGGCTGGGGCAGCACTGGTGACATCTCGTATCTGTGAATGAACCCCAAGTCTTGGACGTTACATGTGGATAAAAAAATCTCTAAAGCTGGGCTCCTATGGCCCTGAATTCTGAAGATTATGGTTTGGATAATGGTTTGAACCTAACCATTGATCCTCAGATCTCATCCTCTTGAATAGTTAGGATAGAAGGTGTAAGCCACAAACACCCAGATTTGCTCTTGCTTTCTTTGGTGTAATTGCTTTACAAAGTCTTATCTCATTTAAATCTGATTTCTTTCTGAGTTCTTCCCTAAGCAATACATTACAAATGGAAATTGCTCGTTCTGTGCTGTCTTGGTCTTATTAAAACAAATATTAGTCTTCAGTAGATTTTTGCTGCTGCTTATCAAATACATCATTCCCTAGTCCACTCCATGAGTAATAATTACATATTTAAAACCTTTAATATTACATATTACATATTTAAAGCCTTTAATATTACATATTAAAGCGTTTGATAAACTACAGGAACCCTTCTAATTTTCTGGGTTAATGTGTTGATATATTGTATGTCTCCTTCCCTTATTTCTTTTCTTTTCCTTTTTTCTTTCTTCATTTTTTTGTCCATCATGGGTCTTCAGTTCAAGGCTAGTGCTCTACCACTTGAACCACAGTGCCACTTCCTCCCTTATTTTCTTGTTTTCTCTGTCTACACTCATGACATCTCTACCTTTATTTTCCAAACAGCTAAGAATATATTTACACAGCATAGACTAAAGAGGTAGGTAGTCAAATATACTTATACAAATCAAACTAAGTATGAATCTAACAATATTCTTGATTGACTCACTTAAAACTCTTGTCTGGGATGAGTAGTTCTAGTTGCAATTGTGGCCTAAATTTCTTTTTATCTGAAATCAAATGATGGAAGAAACATTTCAACAAATTGAAGTGAGGAAAGTGCTCACACTTAAGGAAGAAACAGGGACCTTTCGACGCTTATGGATTACAATAAGAAAAATATTGAAAAAGGAAGACCCAAATTTGAAATTTATGACAGGTATGATATCAAGAACCCATTAATCATTAAAGTAAGCCTGAATTAGAGCATTAACAATTTTAAGCTAGTTTTCAGTGTTTCACACCTGAAATATCTAACCACACTTGAGGCAAAGATCTGGAGAACTGAGGACTGAGGCCAGCTTTGGTAGAAATGTCCTGCCTCTCTGCAAAACTATCAGCAAAAATATAAGTAGGTGTGTGGCTCAAGCGGTAAAGCTCCATCCAGTTAAAGTGGAGCATGTAACATGGCTCTGAGTTCAAACCCAATATGAAAAAGTTAAAGAATCACAATTATGGATTTTTGAAATTCCCTTGGATTATAAAATTATTTGGCAGAAAATACTGTAAAGGTAAAAATGAAAGCAGAACAAGTTTCTTCTTCTATACACACAAAAGTGTATGTATATATATGTATGTATGTATGTATATATAAAAGTGTATGTATAAATATACATACATACTTGTGCAATATATAGAGAATAATGTCTGTAATTACATATATGCATATATATATATATATGTATATATATATATATATATATATACATATATATATATATATAAAACAACTAAGTGTAAACGTTTGTCCATAACCCCTAAATTAAACTAAAAGTCCATATTTTAAACTTTGACTTTTAGAAAGCATTGTCTTCACCTTTAAATAATTTCTGGGTACTAATTTGTGTAGGAAAGAGGAAAAGAATTTAAGTATATGAAACAATATTTATATTAACTTTACCAAATGTAATCCCTTTACATAATTCTGTTTTATAATTCAAGTCATCATGCATTAGTTATATTGAGAGTATAGATATGAGAATTTTACACGTATTAACAATCTATTCTGATTAAGTTCACTCTCTCCAACATCTTCCTATTTTCCCCTTCCTCTTTCTAGCTTTTTAAATTGTGCTTAGCGGATATTTTTATATTGTTTACACATATACATGCAGATATGTGTATATCTATGTATCCTCATATATACTTAGATATGTGTATATACATATATATATGTGAATACAATATAAATATATATTATATTAATACATGTAATTTTATAATTGTATATTCATATATTTATATATTGCTCCTTTTTATATCCATATACCACAATAATGATTAATTTTTACTATATTTTTATTATCATTTTGCTGGTATCTCTTCTGAGAAAAATACTAGTATGATTTTCACATTAGTAGAAATACCACTGTCATATCATAATTAGAAGTTATATGAGAAGAACCAGGAAATTTAAGAATATACCAAGTCAAAAGAGTCTATCCTCATTCTCAGTCTTGGCCTTTTTTCACTTGTATCTTTGTTTCCCACTATGACCTTTCAACAATAATGCTATTCTCCTTAGATATGTATTTTAATGTTTTCTTCTTTCATGCATTTGTTTCTAACGCATTTATAAGATTATCTCTTTGTTACTTTGTATGTCCCTCCTCCATAGTATAACCCCTGCTTTCACTATATTTGATGTCAGTATAACTTGTGAAGGAGATGGGGAAAAACAAGTCGTTTAAGGATACAGGTGGACCTGTTGCAACAATGAGAAGTACAAGTTGTTATGTCGAAAATGAGCTTTACAACGTTGGTGGGGGGGGAGGATTGGGTGGGAGAGTGTGGGGGGAGGCTGGAAAGGGATGTGAGGGGTAAACAAAGGAGGAGGCTGCAATGCTTGATAAGAAATGTACGCATTATCCTGCCCATGTAATTGTAACCCCTCTGTACAGTATGTTCACAAAAAAATAAAATAAAATAAAAAATTAAAAAATTAAAAAAAAATAATGCTGTTCTATCATGGCTTACAATGCCTAAGATTCTGACAACCTCACAAAGAAAATTTTTCTGTATTAAGGATAGATTGCAAAATAATGGCTTTTAACAAAATTAAAATTAGATATTTTTTCTTTCCATATTATCTTTTCCTTTTAAAGTGTTTTTGATTGACACATAACAATTCTATATACGTTAGAGGTACAGTGAGCTGTTTTATTTTTGTTTTGCTTTGCTTTCTGTTATTTCTGGGATTGAACTCTGAGCCTCACACTCTCAATGTGGGGGCTCACCAGGATATAATATGTTTTGACTTGTGCCATTATTAGACAATCAAATCTGGGCAATCAACATATTGTTCTTTAAAGTTAAACATTTCAAAGTCAATGGGAATGTTACAAGTTCTTTTTCTAAATGTGAAATTTCTAAGCAACACAGAAATATATAAACATCAGAATAACAATTCAACAGGTTGAAATACAGAGAAAAAAGAAATGAACTCTTTACCTTACTTATGTAACTGTAACCCCCATATACATCACCTTTATAACAATAAAAACTTAAAAAATATCTAGCAATTGTATTCAATATAAAGTGAACATAAAAACATCTATTTACTAGCTCTTCTTAACCTTCCTGAAACTTAATGTGTCCCTTTCCATGATATACCAGTAAATATAAATTAATTGTGAACGTATTGATTGCCAGGTGCCAGTGGATCACAACGTAATCATTACAATGAAGTATGCTGAGATCAGAAGATTGTGATTTAAAGTCGACAGGCAAAAAACAATCTATGAGACTCTTACCTCCAAAGTAACCATCAAAAAGGCTAAAGTTGAGTAATGGATCAAGTGGCAGAATATTAGACTTGAGAAAGAATAAATAAATAAATAACTGAAGGACAACATCCCAGGCCCTTAGTTCAAGCCCCATGATCAACACACATACACACACACACACACACACACACACACACACACACACACATACAAACACACACACTCCTTTCTGCTCTTCCATTTATGTTGAAAATATTATCTCATGTGAGAAGCATTTAACATACTTTTTAAATTTATAAAGTATAAATTTATATATTATATAATTTATATATTATAATGTATTATAATTTATAAATTAAAGAAGTATCCATTTTATAAGAAAACAGGAATTTTAGGCACTTGCTATTTTCTAGGAGACATTAATAATACCTTGATATAGTTAATATTTTAATTTTCCAGATGCTGACAGGTAGATATATATTATTATTTCTCTTCAACAAATGTGGGAAAATTTGGAAGAAAATGTCATAATAGTGGAATTTCATAAAATTTATGTTTCATAAGAGGTAATAATAATTCTAACTCCTAAACATAGCTTAAAACCAATAATGCAGTGATACTGAATTTCTCTGTAGTTTATATTGTGCAGCAAAAACATCGATACTATAAAGAATTTGCTTTACATTTCCTGCGAAGAAGCTAAATAAGGATGTATACATCTTAAAATCATAAAATAACATTTTGGTTATACTAATGAAATGCCCACATTCAAAATCATTAATAAGTTCATGTAAATATTACAGCTCTCAGATATTCAAATTTTGAAAGTTTTGAAATAAGTCATTCCAAAGTTAAAAACTATAATAAAAATAATCATTTTAATCAAGCTAAACATATCCTTTATTGGACCATGTACTTTCATAAGAATATATAAATCTAGATAAATACTTATCTTTGAGCATATGTGTGTTGTGTTTGCACAGATATGCGAGTTCTTGTGGTTCGTTGATATTTATATTGCATTCTTCTCTTTGGTGTGTATTGATTCACATAATACCAGTTTTGCATAATTCATCATGCATTTAAAAAAGGTATCCCTCTCTAGAAAAATGGTGCCATGTGAAGAGCCCATCAGTTTGAAATCAAACAGTGTATCATCATTTATTATTCATTAGGACCACATTTACACACAGCTTCAAACATCTCAGTGTTTATATTGGACAAGGGCAAAATGCATAGAATGCGTGCATAGACACATGTTGTTACCTAATAAATCTCCTCATGCTTTTGACTGACATTATAAGTACCTGACCTTGGAAGAGACCTCTCATCTAGAGTCTTTATATAGAAATGTAGGAGCAGCGTTGACAAGCAAAATGAACCCTTGATACTCTCTGATACTGTTAGCATGGCTTAAGCCTCAATATATTACCACAGAGCCTTTCCTTCATTTTTACAAACATATTTCAATTTTACCTCATACTTTTTAAAACTCTTAAATAGAGCCATGATGTAGAGGAATAAAAATACTAGGCAAACAAGAAGAAATAACTAGTTCAATAATAAAAGAAGAAGAAGAAGAAGCCACATGAAAGACAATTTTAAATCAACACAAAATTGCAAGAGGGAAAGATTAGAGTGGCAATTACAAACCCATGAAATTATAAAAAATGAGGCAACAAAAGTAAATCAAAGAGATGAAAAGTAATGTTATTAATTGTCCAGTAGCTTTTTTTCCCACTGTTTCTCATTTATCTTTGGAAGGAGTTTAAAGAAAAATCACAATCACTGCGTATATTTTGTTCTTCCACTGTCAGGTTTATTGGCAATGTCTTGTATTTACAGCTATCTTCATGAATCACAGGCACTTATGTATGTGTCTTCATTTACAACAAGCATCTTCGTTGCAAAACTTTAAACTTTATTCTTTGGTGATTTTTAAATAAAAGCCTGTGTTTTTATTTGCCTGTGGTTTAAGAAACAGACATTGAAGAGTTCATTGTTGCCACACCATGACAAGTTCTATTACTTAAAAATCAGAGTAGATTCCATGCTAATGTTCATATGGCCAAATTGTATATAGTCAAGAAAATAATCTCAGGACATCTTAAAACTTTTTATGATGCTTGGCTCTTTACTTATTACATTTCTTTATGATGTATTAAACTGCTGTTAAGAGAGCTATTATTTCCCAAACGCAAAGAAATAAATGAAAATTTTACTTAATGATATATCAGACATTAACTCATATTCTAAGTTTATTTGAGCAGAAAATAGATATTTCATTTCTCATTGTGACAAAAAATAAACAGTTCATTCTTATATGTATTTTGTTTTTAAAAAATATATCACTAAAGATTAAGTTCACCTGAAAATAATGGTAATCCAAAATAAAACTGGCAGGAATAAGAATAAAATGTAATATTTTGTCCAACATTTTGAAAGAAAGCAGTCTGTTTGATTTTATTAATGCCTTAAGATCTGCAAATGAGTATCATAGTTCATCCTCTCTGAATTTCAATAGTCCAATCTCGAAACAATGGAACCTTTCCGCTTTTCTAATCCATAAAAAATCCTCTTGGCAATATTTTTCAAACTGTACACTAAGTCTAATTACTTCTCTCACCTTTAATGTTATATTTATGTTGAAACCAGAACCTTTCTTTCTTGAATTATTGCAATAGACTTGAATAATTTCTTTTTTGTTGTTTCTCATACTTTTATAAATTCAACACAACAGACAGAAACTTCTAAGTTGTGATTCTGCTAATTTTTCCCTTCTACTCAAAACTATTCTGTGGCTTGTCATGCATGTAGAATTATAGGTAAGTTGGTCTTAACATGAGTTTCACAACCATCCGTACTTCTTTGACATGTTTTCTCTCATTCTTGTATTTTATGACTTAAGAAACTAACTTCTATGTTGTTTTCTGATCAATACTGACTCCTCCACTGTCCCCCAGTCCATCTTTTTAGAATATTCATATAATTTTTTTTTGGTTTTTTTTTTTTTTTGGTCAGTCATGGGGCTTGAACTCTAGGCCTGGGCTCTGTCCCTCAGCTCTTCAACTCAAGGCCAGCGCTCTACCATTTGAGCTACAGCGCCACTTCCGGTTTTCTGGTGGTTTATTGGAGATAGGGGTCTCACGGTCTTTCCTGCCCGGGCTGGCTTTGTACCGCGATTCTCAGATCTCAGCCTCCTGAGTAGCTAGGATTACAGGCGTGAGCCACCGGCTCCTGGCTCTTTTTAGAATATTCTTATCCTAGCTATCAATTTGGTAGTAGCTTGCATGCAAGGCCTTGTCATTGGTAGGGTAGACTTCTACCACTTATCATCAACTCCCAGGCAAGCTACCAATTTTGATTCTTCAATTCCTTGCTCAGATCTCACTTACTCATTGGGAACTGCCTTGAATATGGCATCTCCTACTGAACTTCATCCTCACTGTACCTCAAAATTTAAATACCACATTTATTCCATATCATAATTTATTTCTCATATACTATATGTTTTACTGATTTCATAGATATTCATTTATGAAGTCTTTTTCTCTAAAGTCGTTTCTATTTTTGTCTATTATTTAGAGTGATTTTTGTGTGCCCTAGATCAATTCAGAACATGTGTTTTATGTGCCATATTCAAGTGGTTTTGTTGATTGAAGCATTTTGTTAGAATGGAAGAATAAAACTAGGATTGGTGATAAGTAACCACTCATGACCACCACATCTATAGTGTGCTAAATTGAGTAAACCTCTTTTCCTTGGCAACATTTAGCAGTGAGTTGGATAGAAGTAGTATGCATTTCTGGATTCATGACATTTGCTTACAAATGAAGTTTAATTTGCCTTCACAGAATTAATTAAGTCATTTTTGCCACTAATTCTTTATTAGTAGGACTGAGACTTATGAGTCAGCCATTTTCCTAGATCAGAGAATAAAATCTAAAATTAGGTACTGAAATGTTATTTATAGATATGAGTAAATATATATTTTTCTATGTATATTTAATAATCAATGGCTATTGTCATGCATTCTTGCTGTCTTCCTCGCTCTCTCCATTTCTCTGTTTGCATGTATATAATTCTCGCTCTATTTTTTTCTATTATAATTTACCCTTTTCCTGTCAGTCATAGGGTTTTAACTCAGGACCTACGCTACTATCTCTGACCTCTTTCACTCCAGGCTAGCCCTCTACTACATTGACTATAGTGCCACTTCTGGGTTTTGGTGGTTAAAGGGAGATAAGAGATGAGTCTCATTGACATTTCTGCACTGGAAGGCTTCCAACCACGATGCTTATATCTCAGCTTCCAGAGTAGCTAGGATTACAAGCATAAGCCGCAAGTGCCCAGTTTGTATATTTCTGTTTTATTCTCTGTTTCTAACAGAGAAGATAAGTAGGTTTGAGAGCCTTTCTGGAACCAGCGAGAGATCCAATGTACAGAAACATCTTACACTGTGCAGGAAATTTAACCCTGGACCATTCTCCCTTATCCACAACAAAATCCCAAGTTACGGTAGTAGAGCTGTGGCTCAAGTGGTAAAGTGTCAAATAGATTGAAAATGCCAAAGGAGATGGTGAGGTCCTGACTTCAAGAATCTCTACTACTGGCATGAACAAACAATTAGTTAACTAACTAATTACCTGATTAAGTAATTAATTTAGTAATTAATTTCTTAAATTTTGAAACCTTATAAAATTGAAGGTAGAATGTAGCTCTTTCAAAACATTTAAGACCAGTTTAGTAAGCTTGCATTTCTTTTTTTTTTTAATTTTTAATTTTAATTTTATTTTTTTGTGAATATACTGTACAGAGGGGTTACAATTACATGGGCAAGATAATGAGTACATTTCTTATCAAGCATTGCAGCCTCCTCCTTTTTTTTTGCTTCATATTTCTTTTCTCAGAATCTCACTTATGTTTGTGCTAAATCTTATGCACTCCATGGTGCAGTTGAAATAATCACGTTCTATATTCAAACTAAGTTTAGGTTTAGGAACCTGTATTTGTTTTGAACCTGTATTTGTTCATCTGACAGATCACTCACTCACTCATGTCATAAATCATTATGGAAACTGGATCACGTTTCTGTAGCAGCCTAGGAGACATAGATTTAACAACTGCATATCTCAACTAATTATGTTATTTCTTGGTTGTCTTGTATTAACCATTCGACTATCAAATCTGTCACTCATCCACACACAAAAATATTACATAAATATGTTTAAAATATGAATATCTATAAAAGTTTCAAAACGCAAAGTAAATAAGAAATGTTTTAGGTTTTAGAAATGTTTCATTTTAAGATGCACAGTTGTAAAATAGGGTCAAGTTGTACAATGATTGTTCAGAGAATATAATTGTCTCCATATTGAAAACAGAGTCATCTCATTGTTAAATGCAAATAACTATGGAAGAAATGTGGGATGGATTCTAATGTGTGTAGCTTAAGTTACACAATCTATGTGCTTCAAAGCGAATTAATTATTATGATTCATTTTTCACATTGGAAATAAGTCTATTGACAAAGGCCTTGATTCTTTAGTTATAATTGTAAGAGAAAATAACTCAATTCTTGGTTTATAAAAATTGGAATCTTAGAGAACTCTAAAATAAAGCAGAAATAAATATGCTAAAATAGTGCAGAGAATGTTCAATTAGATACAGAGACTTTGCCAGACTATTGGCCTTTTAACAATTCATGTAAAGCTCTCTGACTATAAAATATACAGGTTCATAAGTATACCCTGCTGTGACTAAAGAGGGACAAGCCATTGTGAAGGCTGCTTGAGAAACATAAATCATTTCAAATTAAATTTTCATGCATTCTACTAGACAGCACTAATAAAATGCGTTTATGATTAAAGACATTTGTCTTTGCTGAAAAAACGCAGAACTATACAATAAAAACACATTCACATAGATGTATGGACACATTATCTTAGAATATCTATCCATTCTGATATATGATATTTCCCATTGATTTGAGACCATAATTAAAATTCCCTATATAATTTCTGAATAGCTAAATGTAACATTACATTAAAATTATGTTTTTTCTTCCAGCATTTTTTTTCAGGAAGACACTTGCCAAGTCACAATAAATAGTGTCAACTAGCAACATGTATAAATTTTAGCAATTTATTTAGAAGCATACTTGCTTCATTTAATAGTTCTATTTTATTGTCTCGAGTTTTGGAACTTGTGTCGATGTCTTAAAACTTTAAATATATTTTAAGTTTCCATACACATTGTGATCATTAATTTTTACAATTAATTTTCCTTTAAATTTAATTTCTTACATGTTTTTTCTTCCCTTCTCTGTTTTCTGCTTGGACAACTTTGCTCCTGTCTCCTTAACTACTTTTACTAACATTTGGCTACTGATGGTTTCTCTATGTTTTTCCTGATATGTATATGTATTTTAGTTTTAAGGATGGTAATAGAAGGTTAGAATTGTAGCCATTGTCTTTCCTCTGTTTTCATCCTGTCTAAAAAGTGCTTTGAGATGTTATGGTCTTTATCCTTTGAAATAAATGTGCACCTCAAACTGACCATTTTAGGATGCCCTATTTGTCTTTGCAAATTAGTTATTAGATTATGAAAAACAAACTATAGCTTTAATATATTTTATTTTATGGTATTTGTAGTTAGTTTTTCCAGGTGAGACTTAACGTCTCTGACCAAATTTGAAAACTTTTCAGATGTTTTCCCTGTGATTCTCACCTTTAATCACCCTCTCTGTTGTTTTTGTGCACATTCAATTGTTTGTGTTTTATAGCTTATCCTCGTAATTCATTCGGCTCTTGTTGCATTGTTTTCCCATAATTTTTGGCTGAGTGTTACAATGCACTATTTTGCTGTGGATATATTGCTTCTGGAATATATAATCTCTTAGAAAATCTACCTGTTAGATTTATATTAAATATTGGAGTTTTGTTTATTTATTTTTTGTTTATTTATCTATGTTGAGGTGCTTGGGATAAGACTGTACTGGAGACTGTTAATCAGCAGGGACACTGGATATAAGTGTAAGGACCCTGTACTACAGCATGTCAGTGTCATATATTAATTATTACTATTAGTATTACATGTGGGGGGAGTGTTATTTATATTGATGTTTGAGCTCAATGCTTCTTAATGTCTTGGCTTATTTGTACAGTGTACCTTACCACTGAAATTACACGCCAGCCTGGCTTTTTTTGTTGGTTCTTTTGGTGACAGAGTATCATGGACTTTCCTCTCAAGACTGGTTTGAACTATGATTGTATGGATTTCAGACTCCTGAATAGCTTAAATTAGAAGCAAAGCCAAGGGAACCAGCTGTCAATGGTCAAACTGCAAAGAGCAGGTTTGAATACCAATAATCTTTATACTTTAATCAAATTCTCAATCTTTGTTTCTGAAGTTAATGCAGATCAATGTATGTGATGTACAAGTAAACATACAATGTGTAGAGCTACACTTTGAGTGAGTTGCTTTATGAAGAATATTCTCCAAACTTTTTTTTTCTTTTGGTTGTGGGACTTGAACTCAGGACTGGGCACTGTCCCTGACCAATTTTGCTCAAGGCTACGTCTCTATGACTTTGAGCCACAGCTCTGATTCTGGTGGTTAATTGGAATTATGAGTCTCCTGGACTTTTCTTGTGTGGTCTGGCTTTGAATTGAATTCTCATATCTCAGCCTCCTGAAGAGTTAGGAATACAGGAATGAGCCACCAGCACCTGGCTAGCTATATATTTTTTGGCTTTTTCTTTTTTGGTACTGGGGATTGAACCCAGGACATTGCCCTTGCTAGGCAAACACTTTGCCACTGAACTACATCCCAGCTCCATTCTTAACACATTTCTTAATCATGTCCTAAATTATCTCCTTAATGAGATTGCTGTTAGATTTCTCTTAGATACTAATTTGACAAGCAAACTTAGTTTAGATGTACTTTGAGCATATTCTATTTTAGATGGTGGAATATCTACAGTGTTAATGTTTAGAATGAAGAGAATAGATGATAACTTTTATTAATTTGTTCAAACCACAATATCCACACTCACCTGCAGAATCCTGACAATTATATTACATTTAACTATTCATCTATGCTAGTAAAAGATATCAAAATAAATAAAATTTCAAAATATTAGAGGATGTGTTTATTTAAAGTATCGACTTTACTTACATCCTCATATTCTAAAAAGTTCTCTTTCAATTTTTCCTTTGATTATTGTCTCCTTCATATATTTCAACCAGAAGCTTTGGTTCTCCACTGACAAACAGATTCCATTTAACATAGAGTCACTCAGCTACAGAATTTCTTCTTGCAAAATAAGAGCTGAAAACTAGTATGTAAGGCACATTCTGGTTTCCCAATAATATTCACAAAATTTATTATGGTTACTTAAATTTTTCCAATCTTCAGTTTGTCTTTTGTTTGACATCTAATATATTTAAAACATGCAATCTCATCATACAGGAAAGCTTGTCCAATTAATTTAAGCAGTATCAATAATGTTGACTAGGATAAGTCATTTCTGAATAAACATTTGCAACGATGTATTATGTTAACGAACAACTTAAGAAGATATAGTGTATTTTCTTGTAAAAATGAAAGAATTAAGTAAATTGTTTAAAGTAATATTTCTTCACTTTGTAACTGTTTATTGTTTATAGAACATATGGTTAGCATTTGGTTTATAAAATTTTAAATTACACTGTAGATACTGCTGTTATTTTGAAAATAGATTTTTCTACAGTCATATGATGTATGTGTATTTAATAAATATTGAGTACTATGGTGAAAATAAATGGATATTAGTCAGGTGCTGGGGTTGATTCCTATAATTATAGCTATTCAGAAGGCTGAGATCTGAGGAAATAGGTTCAAAGTCAGGCAAAATATGCATGGGTCTCTTAGTTATAATTAACTAAGATGGAAGAGGAAGTGTGGCTTTGGTGGCTTTGATTGAAAGGCCATGTGAGAACTTGAAGACTAATACACTGTTGAGAAGAATGTAAATTAGCAAAACCACTTTGGAAAGCACTTTTGGAGATTCTTCAAAAAAAAAAAAGATAAAAAAGAAACATGGGCTCCCCCTACAATCCAGCTATACTACTCTTTGTCATTACTCAGAATATTACAAGCCAGTACACCGCCAAGCTACATACAACCATATTCATTGCTCATTATTCACTATAGCCAAGTTATGCAAATAGCACAAATGTCTTTAAATGGATGAGTGGAAGCAAAAAACTGTGGTGCATTGTTTCAATGGAATTTTGTCATCTACTGGAAAGAAATGATTGAATCTGAAAAACATCATGTCAAGCAAAGTAAAACCAGCTCAGACAGCCAAGGAGCGAATGCTTTTTCTCATGTGTTTATAAATTAACTTATAAACATATTCAAAAACATGTAGGAGTCATGTAACATAAACCCAAACAAATTGTCTAAAGCAAAGAATCCTTGGGGAGGATTGTAGTGATGTAACTGCTTGGAAGACTAGCAAACAGTTTCACAAAATGAAAACCAGAAAGCCTAGAAACCAGTTTTGTAGGGTGTCTGGAGGAATTAGTCAAAGGCAGTGGCAGATAAGTGGAAAGAGGAAGGGTGAATGGATATAGTCATTATATTCAATGCACATATATGAAAATGAAATCATATAATCTGAGGAGTGGGTAGATTTGGGAGAGATGGGAGTGGGAATGATGGAAGGAGTGACATTAATCAAGATGTATTATACTCATAGACTGACATGTTGAGTTGAACTGCTTTTGTACAACTACTTACATACAATAAAAAATGCCTTATCTTTATTAGTTTGCCAGGAATATATAGTGTTTCTCTTCACTAACCCAGTAACAATTGTTTATTCTAGCAAGCAGTTATACACGTCATCCAAAAGTTCAGCTTAAGTGAGCATTTGTGTTCCAGTTGAGCTATATAAAGTATTGCTTGCCTTTAGTTACATCATTCAAAATTTAATTTAATAGGTCTTCTGAAACAAAAGTGACTATAAGCTGATGCCCACAGACTCACAATAGCATTTCTCTAATAGAATCTTCTAATGGACATTTCTTATAATGTTCCAGTACTAAATTCCTCAACTATAAGTTAATAATTTGTACAAAATGCCAGAAAAAAATTCAATATAATTTCATAAAAGTAAAATTTCTCTGTCATGTTTAAACAATATATTTCCTGCATCTGGTCTCTCATTTCTGGAAAATGAATTCTATCCAGGAAGTCTATCTACACCTACCAGTTGGTTTGTGATCCTCACATGATTCATCAGTTAGCAATTCCAGTCTATAGCATAGCTTATTAAATCATAGTGCTTGCAGTATTTATGTCTCTTTACAGTATGAAATTAGCAAAAGTTTTATGTCCTTAAATAATTTTTTCCTGGTTTTGAATTACTCACATTTTTCAGGTTAATATGTACTACATACTGGTTGAACTGAATTCAAGTAGGATATTGTCACTATGAATCCAATGAGTGCAAACAATGAATGCAAAACCTTATTTCTATTTTAATTTTTTAAATTCCAAAGCCAGGTGTCAAGGGCTCATGCTGCCTCTAAGCCTGGATACTGAGGAGGCTCAGATTTTAGGATCTTGGTTTGAAGCCAGTCTGAGTAGAAAAATCCAAGAAATATTCTTACCAAAGAGCTGAAAGTTTGTAACTCGAGGTAGAGCACCTGCATGAGTGACAATATACAACATGAGTTCCTGAATTCAAGTCTCAATACTGGCAGACACCACAACAAAGCAAAACAACCAATTAGTCTCCTAGAAATATTCATTGAATCCAACAGAATTAGACAACTGTATAACATATAAAAAGTACTTTTTATGCCATTATCCCTTTTTGTTTATTTTTGCAGTCAATAAATTCATTGTATATGAATCTGCTATGGTTTCCCAAGACAAATCTCTGCTGTAACTTATGTGCTGTTGTTCTGGAATCCACAATATTTCTCCCAATGTCACATTTATCTGAGTATTTTATTATTATAAGACTTTTAAATCTCCATCTATAATTGAGCCATTTCATTGTCATCCATACATTTTTGAAATACATTCACTCAAGCTTTAAAAAATACAAAATCAACATTGTTATTTATAGAGATATATATTTATTCATTACAGGTCAATTACATATATTCCAATAATATGACTACACAGTTAAAATATTTTTAAATTACAAAAGTGACTAAGCAATGAATGGACCTCACAGCACGGAGTGAAATCCTCTGGTTACTAATTGAAAGTGCTGTACAGCCATTTTGATTATTAATGGGAAGAAAAGAGCATCCATCGAAATATTTCAAACTCAGTATCCAACTACATTAATGGAACCATAAAGTCCACTGAATAGTTTTGTGCTTTGAAATGCCAACAATGGGTCTCAAATCTGATGACTTTCTGGTCTGTCATTTATTTATACACTGATTTAATGGGGAACTTAATTCTCTTTGGCAAGCATTATTTTTTAATGGGAATACTATTACTTATTAAAAGAGTATAAAGGATAACATTTGTGTTCACATAGACAAATATATTCAGCATGTCGTAAATTATATTAGATGATATTTTGTCGCTTTTTGGAGGATTTCTGTTTAGTTGCATTTAAATCACCACCCTGCAGACCTCAGCCCTTAAGTAGCTATAATTACCCAGCCCTAATGAGCTTTTCAGTATGTGTGTTTTGTATGTCATTATAATTTTGCCACATTATGTCAAGTTAGGATAAAACAGTAATCCTTAGCCACACACTTCATAAATGAAATTGTCCAATAGGAAATTAGTGCAAAACATTAGAGTATTGACACATGAGAATAAAAAAATCTTATTCAAAAATACAAAAATCATAAGGTTCATAACTTGGGGTGAAGGATTGCAGCCATAAAATTCTTATTCAAGAGAAAGTAAGGCATATTTGCATATTACTAGGTACATGATTGGAAATTTGGATATGCAAATAAAGCACTCCATGTTTTGGTGAGATTTCTGGGGTTTGGTGGGTTTAATTGCCCTGAAAGATTTTAAAAGGTTGAAAGCACAGAAAATTTCTTTTCCAATCAATGCACAGACAACAAAACATCTTTTAACATGTTTACCAAAATTAATACACTAGGCTTTAGAGAGGTGGCTCAATTATTAAAGCTCCAACCAATGACAGTCCTGATCTTGGACATAAAAATTAATAAACTAGTCTATACATTTATGTAAATAATGGTTGTTAGGTATGATAGTCATAAAAATTATTACTGGACTTGAACTCAGGTTTCCAGTCTCACTTGTACTTTACCACTCACAACTTATGCTATACCAGTTAAGTCAGGACTCCACTCCTGAATTTTGTTTATTACTTGGAAACAAGAGTCACTTGGATTTGTCTGCCTGGGCTGGCTTAGAACTTCTTTGTGAGCCCTCAATCTCTTGAGTATCTATGATTATAGATGTGAGCCACCAGTGCCTAGAAGGATAAAAGTAACAAATTTCTAATAGTTTGCAAATAAATTTTATGTTCTACTAAAGAACAATTGAATAGGAAATATCTATCAGACACATTATCTTTTCTTCTTATAGTATTTGAGTACAAGGTACAATGATTCAAGTCATAATCACATCATTTGTCAGCATACTAACCATTATTTCTAAATGAATTGTACTTTGAATTATCTAGATTTTGTAATAACATGTTTATGTACTATCTAGGTATTATGAGAATGATCATTCATACATGTGCCTATATGTTCATGCATGTGCATGCATAAATATAGCAAAGTAAGGTTGTTGGATGACAATGAGCAAATATTTCTTGATTCCAGTATAGTTTCATATGAGCATTTGGGATCTCACAGTAGTTCTCAAAAATTCAAAAAATCATTAGGCATATAATTTGGGGAGATGGATTGCAACCATCAAATTCTTATTCAAGAGGAAGTAAGGCTTATTTGCATATTACTAGGCACATAATTGGAAATCTTGATATGCAAATAAAGTACTTCATATTTTGGCCTTGTTTCTGGGTTTTGGTGGGTTTAATTGCCCTAAATGATTTTTAAAATGTTCAAAACGTGGAAGATTTCTTTTACAATCAGCACACAAACAACAAAACTTGCAAGTACTGACAAGAGTCAATGGTTGTGACGTTGATACATTATGTGAAACATTTATATCCTTAGCCAGGTAAATTTTGTTTTCTCTTTCTTACATTTTTTCCTTTCTTACCCTCTACATTTTTACACTAATCACTGTATTTTTATGAAGTGACATCACACAGATAGCTATCAATTAAATTACCGTGGAATAAATACAAATTCAAGTATGTGAGATCCCATGAAAGTTACTGTAAGAGTAAGTTTATGAATGCAAGTGATGGCATCCAAAGAAACCTATATCTGTGACTGGGCTGAAGTGTGCCCCTCCCCCAACTTTACTTTTTCAGCCCTCATCCCTCATACCCAGGAATATGATACTTTAAATATAGATTTTGCACCAAGGAAAAAGTTAAAATGAGGCCATTATTGGATAGCACAGTGAAAATGAACTATGATCCTCTTTTGACAAGGAAATGTAATAGAGAAATAACCCTAAGGAAGAACAGTAGCAAGAAAACAAGTGCAAGGGAGGAGATAGTACCCCCATGGAACAGAGTGGAGGATGCTTCCAACACCAGCACCAGCTTGACTTCTAGCCTCTAAGTGTGAGAATAAATAGATAATTCTGTTATAGTTCACCTTGTGTGTGGTATTTCATTTGAAAGCCTTAGCAAAGGAATGTAAAACTTACAATGCTTTTTCTTAAATTTTTTATTGTGAAAATACTGTACAGAGGGTTTACAGTTACATGAGCAAGGTAATGAGTACATATCTTATCAAGAATTGTTGCCTCCTCCTTTGTTTTCCCCTACCATCCCTTCCCTCCCACCCCATATCTACAGCAACCCACCCCAAACCTAAAATGTGAAGTTCGTTTTTCAACATAGTGTCTTCTACGTCTCATTGTTACAATGGGTCAACCTGTATCCCTATTTAAACATTTTGTTTTTCCCCTTCCTCTCGCCAAATTATAACAACATCAAATACCATGAAAACAGGGGTTATACCTTGTGGGAGTTTATTTAGAAAAAACATATTAGTCACTGATAGAGGCAAGACAGAAACTTCATTAAATAGGATTTTATATTCTTCCCAGTTTATTTCAACATTTAATGTCTTTATTAGGGCCTCAAATACCCATTACAAAAATCTTAACTATATAAAGACAACACTAAGAGCATGTTTTATATATAGGTTTATCTGTAACTGGGTTTCTAGTAATGTGAAGGCTAGTATTTCAAAAACACTCCAAATAAAGTTAATTTAAAATATAGGGAACATATTGAAATAAAAATTCACAAAACGTTTAAATGCTAACAATAAAGTAAAAATTTTGTAAAAATAAAATGTAGAAAGAGCTTACTGTAGGTCATTGAAGGGAATGGATTTGTATACGTTCAAATATGCAGAAGAAATAAAGAAAGCAAAAATAAAGGAATAATGGATGGTATGGTACCAGTATTAGTTTATTAAGAAAAAAACATAACATGCATAATTTCTAACTTCTTGACATTACCTGTAATAAGATGAATACAGAAGTTTACAATAGGGCTGGGAAGGTAGCTCAGTGGTAGAGCACTTGCCTTGCATGCTCAAGGCCCTGGGTTCGATTCCTCAGCACCACATAAGAAAAAAGAAAAAAGCCAGAAGTGGCGCTGGGGCTCAAGTGGTAGAGCGCTAGCCTTGAGCTGAAGAGCTGAGGGATAGCGCCCAGGCCCAGAGTTCAGGCCCCATGACCGGACCAAAAAAAAAAAAAAAAGAAGTTTAGAATAATAAGCCACCAACTTTTCAACAATAAAGGAACATCTATAAGATGCTAGGCACATGCAACACCAGAGGCTCTGACCTGTAATCCAAGTGGAGCAAGAATCTGGAATCTAGAAGATCAGAGTTTGAAGCCAGCAAGGACACAAAAAATGCTGTAAGGAGTCTTCTCCAAGAAACCATCAAACGGCTTGACTGGAGGCATGATTTAAGTAGGAGAGCAGCAGCCAGAGAAGCCCAGCATGTATAAGAACCTGAAATGAATGCTTGGCACAGGAAGAATTTTTTTCAATGACAATAAAGCAACATGTTTAAAATGCTTATCAACCATCAACCCAAATCTGGGTTTCTTTTTCTTATTAAACTGCCATACAAATACAAAGATTTAAAATATGTAAACAATGATCTATACAACTTCAGGGGGAAGGCTTGAGGTGGGATGTAGGAAAAAAATGAGGGAAGGGGTAACAAGTTGACAAGAAATATACTTATTTTCTTATTTACATAACTAACCTCTCTGTACATCACCTTGACAATGAAAAAGGAAGACAAAAAGTAAAATATGTAAAGAATTAATATGTAAAGAATTAAAATTGAGAACATTTCACACCAAAATTCTCTCTCTGAAGGAATATGCTAACCCTATTCCTCACAAGAAAATAAAGTGACATGAGGCAAAAGATTGAGATAAGGAAAAAATTAACAATATAAAAATAAATACGTATGTTCAAAATGTGAAAGTTGCCTTCTAATTACTTGGCATTTAGGGTTTGAGACAACGCAAAAGTAAGTAGTAGTTTGCAACCTAAGAAAATTATCAATAAAATTTCTCTAATGCATCCAAATTGATGTATGCTAGAATTAAGTTATGAATGAGATATATTAAACATTGTATGTGACTAAATATTAGTAAGTGTATTGGAAAGTTATGTAGATCTGATTTTAAAAACACTGAGGAAACAAATGTAGTACTAAATCAAAAAACTTTAATATTAAAATTTTGGAAGAAATAAATTATCCTAAATTGCCATAATTGTTATTATTAATACAGAAGTAAAAAGATATTTAAAAAATGTAAAAGAGGGGCTGGGAAGGTGGCTCAGTGGTAGAGTGCTTACCTTGCATGCATGAGGCACTGGGTTCGATTCTGCAGCACCATATAAATAGAAAAAAAAAACAGAAGTGGTGCTTTGTATCAAGTGGTAGAATACTAGCCTTGAGCTGAAAAGCTGCTGAAGGACAGCGCCCAGGCCCAGAGTTCAGGCCCTACAATTGGACGCCCCCCCCCTCAAAAAAAAAAAGAAAAAAGAAAAGAGAAGACATAAATATTTCAATACATAAAATTAGTGATTATGTATATCTACAAGTAATAAATATAGATTCACAAAACAAATTATTGAGTTTTTTAAAAAATTCACTTATTCTTTCTAAACTTCAAATGGTTGTACAAAGGGGTTACAATTTAAGCACTTAATATCTGATGTTTCTTGATCATAAACTCCTTTCATCATTTTCCTCCATTCTACTACTCTATTGTAATATTTGTGTTTGTATATTCTTTTTGTTTCTTTTTTAAAATTTTTATTGTGTAGGTGATTTACACAGGGGTTAGAGTTACATAAGTTAGGTACTGAGTATCTTTGTTGAACAGTGTCACCTCTTTCCTCATTTTCTGTTTTTCCCTCCCAACTTCCTTCCTCTATTATTTTTTCTTTTACCAGCTATTGTGTTTACTTTTAAAATTATAGGCATATTCTAGTTACCACAAATGAGGAAAACTATGCAACCTGTATTTCTTTGGGTGTGGCTGCTTACCTCAATTAATATAATTTCCCCAAGTGTTTCAATTTCCTTATGAATGGTGCAATATCATTTTTTTTGGTGGAAGCATAGAATTCCATTATATATACATACCACATTTTCTTGATCCATTCATCCACTGAGGGACAACTTGTTTGATTCTATATATTGGCTTTTGTAAAAAACAAAAACTGAAATGAACAAGCTTGTGCTGATAGCTTTAGTGGGGCCTAGTTTATGGTCAATTGGATAAATGCCCAGGAGTGGGATTGCTGGATCATAGGGGAGCTCTATGTTTATTCTTTTAAGAAACCTCCAAACTACTTTCCAGAGTGGTTGAGTAAGTTTACATTCCCACCAATGGTGTAGTAGCATTGCCTTTTGACCACATCCCAGACAGCAGGAGGAGGTAGAGGATACACTAGGGCACTAGGGCATGGATGGAATAGGCACAGAAAAGATGGAATAAAAAGTGAACAAATATGACAGTGGTACTCACTACACACTATGTGGAAAATGAAATACACATCTGTGGATGAGAATAGGAAGGAAAAACTGGGAGTGGACAAACGAAAAGAGACATGGTTCAAAAAGAATTGTACTCATTACCTGATTCATGTAATTGTAAATCCCACATATATCACTTCTGCAAAAATAACAAATATATAAAAAGAAGCTTCCTGGGCTGGGAAGTTGGCTCAGTGGTAGAGCACTTGCCTTGCATGCCTGAGGCCCTGGGTTCAATTCCTCAGCACCACATAAGCAAAAAGAAAAAAGCCGGAAGTGGCACTGTGGCTCAAGTGGTAGAGCACTAGCCTTGAGCTGCAGAGATGAGGTACAGCGCCCAGGCCCAGAGTTCAGGCCCCACGACCAGACCCCCCCCCCAAAAAAAAGAAGCTTCCTAAGATCCAGAACCACAACAAATCAAAGAAAGCCTGGATAACTGGAATTGCATCAAACGATTTTCTGCATGGCAAAGGACATAGCTAACAAGATAAATAGAAAGCCCACAGCAAGGGAGATGATCTAACTTTGCATCCAACAAGGTTCTCTTATCTAAAATATACTTAGAGCTCAAAAAAGTAAACCTCCCCCAAACAAATTCTTACAGAAACAGCAATTAATAAGTGTAGTGAAGACTTAAAGTTAGGCTTCTCCAAGAAGAAATAAGAATGGCCAGTAGACACATGAAGAACGGTTCAACATCTCTGGCCATAAAAGAAATACAAATCAAGACAATATTGAGATTCCAACTTACCCCAGTAAGAATGGCCATTATCAATATAACCAACAATAATAGATATGTTTGTTTATTCTTATTTCAGTTTTTTAAAACTGGTTGCATATATTTAGGCTGAAGGCATGGCTCAAGTGGGAGAGTACTTGCCTAGAAAGCTCAAGAACCTGAGATTCATTCTGCAGTACTCCCTCTCTCCCAACCTCCAAAAAAGTTTCTCCCATAAAAATTCTATATATTGCTTCTACTTGATAAATTTTTTATCATGATATACTTAGGTTAGTTTAAAGGTCTAGGTTAATAAATATTTTAAACATAGAATCACATTATTAATAGATCTATGGAGTTGATATGTGGGGTTACAATATATTTTGTTTTTCAAGTTATAGTGCAGATCTATTAAATTGGTTTACACTTATATTATATACACACAGATGTATATCCATGTATATTAAATACTTTTCTTTTTTAATTAATTTTTTGTCAAAATACCATACAGAGGGGTTAAAATTACTTGAGCAAGGTAATGAGTACATTTCTTATTAAGCATTATAGCCACCTTCTTTGATTGTCCTTACCATCCCTGTCATCCCATCTCCACAACTACACTCCCACACAACCCCCCACCCATGCCCCCACCCCTACCAAAGTTGTAAAGTTTGGTTCTCAACATAGCATCTTGTATATTACATTGTTACAGTGGGTTCACCTGTTTAAACAATTTATTTTGTTTTCTTTCCCCTCCCCAAATTATACCAACAACAAATACAGTTAAAACAGGGGTTATACCGTGGGGGAGGAGCATACAAAGCAATAAAAAAATTACCTTATATGAAAAACTAAAGCCATTTCCTCTTAACTCAGGAACAAGACAAGGATGTCCACTCTCTCCACTTCTCTTCTATATAGTATTAGAATGCCTAGCTACAGCAACAAGACAAGATGCAGACATAAAGGGGATCCAAATAGGGAAAGAAGGTAAAACTCTCCCTCTTTGCAGACGACATGATCTTGTATTTAAAGAATCCCATAGACTCCACTCCCAAATTACTCAAGCTGATTCAAAACTTTGGCAAAGTAGCAGGGTATAAAATTAACCCCCCAAAATCAATGGCTTTTCTGTATGCCAACAATGAGAAAAGTGTGGCTGAAATTAGGAAAGCAACTCGATTTGTAATAGCCCCACAAAAAATAAAATACCTAGGAATTAACTTAACCAAAGAAGTGAAGGACCTCTATGATGAAAACTTTAAAATCTTGAAAAAGGAAATCAACACAGAACTTAAAAAATGGCATAAATAGACTATTTCAACTTTGTTGATTTCCTTTTCACTTTTCCACAGCAAAATGTTTCCTATTATTCACTTTCTTTAAGGAAAAATAAATGTGGAGGATAATATTCCCTTCAATGAGTCATTTTTTTCAAAGTTGAAGAGAACAGGGTGAAAACCTTTGATTTTGTAAGTACATCCATGAAATTGTAATCTCACAGTCGATGAAACCTGTAGCATGGCTTAGGTTGAACCAAGTCAGAGCCCAGATGAATGATATCTGTACATGTCACTCTGAAACTCCCTTGTTCAAGACAAACAATTGATCCAAATAAAAATATGAGGGAAGCAAAGGTTATTGAAACTTAGAGAAAGTGTCATGGATTTGGGGAGCGCATTTGTTGAAGAAAACTTATGATTTAAACCATATTAAAATAAGAGGAGGAGGAGAAAAAGGAGAGAATAAAGAAGAGGAGGAAGAGAAGAAGGAGGAGGAGGAAGGGAAGGAAAGAAGAGGAGGAGGAGGAGGAGGAGGAGGAGGAGGAGGAGGAGGAGGAGCAGGAGGAGGAGGAGGAGGAGGAGCAAGAGGAGGAGGAGGAGGAGGAGGAGGAGGAGGAGGAGGAGCAGGAGGAGGAGGAGGAGGAGGAGGAGGAGGAAGAGAAGAAAGGTATGTACTGGTTTCTAGTTTTGGTCTCATATATTCCTGTATCTTCTTATTTGTCACTAGGCACATGTTCTAAATCAGAAAACACTTAAATGAATCAAAAGTTATTATACATGCTATTCTAGAAAAAAAATTCAAAGAACATGATTATGGTGAGGAGTTAGTTATAAGGAATGCAACATACTTAGCCAGGAAAATGAAAACAATAGAAATAAAATGTGAAGACAGTTCACTTGGCTAACATGATTTCTATATGTGCCCAGTATTGTTAGATGGAAGCTGGGAGAAAAGGCAAGGACTCAGGGAAAGAAAGGAAATATGATATAAGAAAGAGCACATCATGATTTGGTGATACCTTAGGGAGAAGGGTAGGCTAGAGTGAAGACAATTATAATCCCTAATCGTAGACAAAAATAGCTTTCTATCTGAGCTCTGGTGGCTCACACCAGTAATACTAGCTACTCAAGAGATTGAGATCTGAGGTAAAGCCAGCAGGAAACTCCACAAAACTGTAATCTCCAATTAACCAGCAAAAAGCTGGAAGTAGATCTGTGGCATAAGTGACAATATTGAAAAAAAACCTCAGAGACAGCACCCAGGTCCTGAGTTCATGTCCCCAAGACAGGCCTATGTATGCACGTGCATGCACACACACACACACACACACACACACACACACACACACACAACTAGAAAAACAAAGACAACAAGCTAGTCTTCAGTAGGTAGCAACTAACTTTTTGATTTAGACCATGAGAATGGTTTTCTCGTATGACATTACAGATGAACAGAGCACAGTTTTCCTGCTAATCCAGTATAAGTACAGCCTTTCCAAAAGTTAAAATGGTCTGTAATAGGTTCAAATTTTCTCCTAAAAAAATATATCAAAAACAAAAAAAGAATGCCATATAATTTGAAAGCTGGATATTCGCTTTGTGATCAACAAAAGAAAATATTTAAAAATAATTATATAAGCCACATGTAGTCAAATATGACACTAGAAAACGTATATAATATATATGGGAACACATAAACATTTGAATAAGTATATATATATAATTTTTCTGAATGATTGAATATTGGTTTTATTTATTTATATATTATTTTCTGAAGCAGGCTTTTCATTTTTTTAATTCAATATGTCAGTTTATGAGTCCATTGATATTGATCAATGTCACCGTTTCCACTCTTAAATCCTTCTGAAAAATTTATATACATATAAATATGACATTTGTAATTATTTGATCTAATTTTTATGGTACTTATTGCTAATGTATTATGCATTATTATGTATTGCTGTACAATTAAGTTGTGGACTTTGTCTAATTTCCTTTATAATAATAATAGTTATTATTATTATTATTATTATTGTCATCTGAGAGGCTTAAACTCTGGGTCTGGGCGCTGTCCCTGAGCTAGTCAGCTCAAGGTGAGTGCTCTATCGCTTGAACCACAGCATCACTTCTGGTTTTCTAGTGGTTTATTGGAGATAAGAGTCTCACGGACTTTCCCGCACACACTGTTACACACACATCCCACATTCCACACTGTTGCCTGGGGAATTCCCATATCTGTTAATACTCAGTACCCATGATGGCCTGATCCACCTGTATTTCTTTTGTAACATTAATCATTTCTGTCTAGGAAATGGAAGACCTATTCATTTATGTTTTGTTTAAGAAAACTGACACACATACTTACATATATACTACCTAAAAATATATTAGATACATAGATTTCTTCTTTTCCCACAGAGAATTCAAGGTCTATAAAACCTGGAGGAAACAATCTGTTAAGGCACAGGAAGAAATTTGGCTTGGGAAGCTTAAAAGTTTATAGTTTGGAGAACTTTACAGCCAATAATATCAATAGGTATGATATCAATACTATAAAGATTAAATGAATTTTTGACTAATAGTTACCCTGTGGCTAGTAGCACTATGGAAACAACTCAGAGAATATTTGAAAAGTAAATCATTTAAATGCTACAAGAAGTTGTTCTAGCATTTATTAGTTCAAATTGAGATTGTGGTTAAAGATTATAATTGTTCAGGATATTATTATACTCACTGAATACAATCACATGTTTATTGAAAAATATTCTCTTGGTGTGGGTGTGTGCATCTGTATATTGCATATACATTTTACCTTGCTTGTTCTCTACCTGTGTTAACAAAATTGTCAGGCTTGAAAGTTGGACACTACTGTTTAATGTTATGACAATTTCCCAAGCTTTATTTTCAACAAATATTTTGGAATTGTTTACTGAAGGACAGAGAGGGAGGAGAAAGAGAGGGGAAGAAAGACAGGAGTTCTAAATCTAAGATTGCAACAGCTATATACCAGAACAAGTCTGCAGAACAAGGCATAAATAGATGCAGTGTTGGGCCTTTAGTCCACTAGCTGTAAGAAAGCCCCCATTTGGCCACAGGTGTGGATTGTAGGAAAAAAGATAATTCAGTAAAAACAAATTCAAATAGTCTAAGACACTTAAACAAGTTCTGAACATCACTTCCTCTTGGGCTGCTGCTTTACAGACCCAATATTTGATCTGAAACGAAACTTGGAAATACAAAAGTTAAAACCCAAAGTCTAGTAACCTCTAAAAGGCCTGTGTAACTCCTTAGTCCTTATACATCATACTGTTACTTAGGGAGAAAGGCAGGGGGGAGATTTACAGCTATTGCAGACTTCTTTTTTTAGTGAACAATGAGCTTCCATCTTCAGTCATGTGGTTCCAGCACAGACTTGGCTAAGGTCTGTGAATATAGAAGTTTGAATCTCCATAGTGTGAATTGGAAATTTGTCCTCCGACTAAGATAGGTTTTGCGTACCTTGGGTAGCTGTGGACAAGTCCCTTTTTAATAGCCTCTCCTTTGTGCACATTTGGTTTGAATGCAAGGATAAACATCTAACTAGTGGCAGTGGTCACCCCAGAGTAGAGGAAGAGAGTCACAGTAGAGGGACAGAGATCAAACTCATGCCATCTGCCATTTTATTTTATTTTTTATTTTTATTTTTTTTGGTCCAGTCGTGGGGCCTGAACTCTGGGCCTGGCCACTGTCCCTCAGCTCATCAGCTCAAGGCTATCACTCTATCACTTAAGCCACAGCACCACTTCCAGCTTTTTTCTTTTTGCTTATGTGGTGCTGAGGAATAGATCCCTGGGCCTTATGCATGCAAGGCAAGCACTCTACCAGTGAGCCACCTTCCCAGCCCCTATCTGCCATCTTATGCATCTTGAATTGATATGTTCTTCATGTATTTTAGTAATTCAAGAATAAAAACTAGTATTAGATATAGATTTTTCATCGCCCGTTTACTTCTGACAAAAATGAAAAGTAAAAATGAATTTAAATGGAAAGTCAGTATGGTAAGAGCAGGGAAAAGGAATGAGCAATGATCATGGGTAGCCCCTGAATTCCAATCTAGAGGCTTTATTTACCAACACTGGGGAATAAATTGAAACTATGTAACAAGACAGGCCTGCCTGCTTTTTCTCAGCAACAAGGCAGCCCTGACTGCCTTCCTTAGCAACAGGACAGCCCTGCCTGTCTTTCCTCATTTATGCCATAGCCAAAAGGCTCAGTAGAGTATGACTAAGGGAGGAAGTTAGAAGTGTCTTTGTAAGATGATGAAAAAAAAAAAAAAAACCCTGGATATGTTTGGAAAACTAGAAAGCCTCTGGAGCCTTAAACTCTTAGGTCTTTAGACTTCCACAGAAACTAAACATTCAAAAAGAAAGCCAAGATGTGCTCTGGTTCCCTTATTCAAAAAGACAAAGACCTCCCAATTACACAATCCTCCTTGCCAACAACAGCCCTTCCTAGTGAGGCTCAGGGAATAGAAGACACATTAAACTTTTCTACTTGCCAGAAACCAGCCCACACCCTAAAGACATCAGGATAGCAGGGAGGGAGAACTCAGCCCTGTCACAAACCAAGGATGAAGCTCAGAGGATCACATCTAATCTCAAAATGTACTGAGACCCCTTAAAGGTCCAACTCCATCCAGAAGGTGTCCATAGTCCTCCAAAAAGATCAAGCTGTGATGCCTAGCTTTAAAGCTCAAACTCCGCACCCAGTGTTAGCCCTATTGAATGACATACAAGCCAATAGGGCTCTCTGATAAATTTCCTAAAACCATTGGATTTCATGCCAGCATCCAGTCATTTTTCTTCTGGTGACAAATCCTTGAGGACATTCAAGGCAAAAGCAGCCATGACCTCAACTCCACCAACCACGGGCAGTTAAGCAAGCCTTACTCTTTTGCTTGATCAACAGTTGGTTTAATTTTGAGATAATCTCACCAATACAGTCTCCTAATATCACTGCCGCCAAGGGGAGACCCCCCCAACCCAATCAAACAGCCAAACAAACTGGAGGTGTTCTCTTTGAGCAGGACAGACCAGCCTTTCCATGAGTCCACTTCCAGGGGCATCCCTTTCCCAAGATGCCTTGGAAGGGACATCTGTTTCCCCCAGCAGGAGGCCTGCCACTCCTCCAGACTGACCCTGACCACATCAGCCTCTAGAAAGCTGGACACTGCATGTCCAATTTGGAAGAACTGCTGCCTCCAAGTTCTACAGTTGAGGAGATCCTAGGCAGGAAATTGTGCTGGCAGGTGGGCCAGGTTGAGGACTCTGCAAAGCCATCCAGCAAGGTTTCACCTACCAGCCTGCCCAGTGCCCAGCTGGCAAACCCTGGTGTCTGCTTGGGCTCTGGCTTCCCTGGATCTGCAGTGTTAAGGAACCTTCAGATCCCTCCTGCCAGAGCCAGCATTGAATTGCCCACAGAGAACACCAAGTGCTCCTGGTCCATCTACTGCATTCTTTAGCAGTTTCCCCCGACCAGCATGGGACTCTCTGGTGCAACTATTATTAGAGGGATATTTCTGTGTAGCAAGCAAGTCTAGCTTTTCATTTGGAAGCCAGCAGACTACTAATATAGGCTCATCATCTGACCCCTTCCAACCTGGATTGCCCTGCCCCTCCCAGCTCCATTGCCCAACCTGTGTTTAGTGGTTCCCTGAACGCATCTTCTGCTCTTGAACCTGCCCATATATTCTGAAAAGAGCCCAGAAAAATCCTTGGTATCTGTTGTACCCCAGATGTGAGGCCAAAGTGAGGCTTCTGCAGCGCCCAGCCATGCTCCAAGCATAGCTTCCAATAGGGGAACACCCCCAGGTTCCACCGTAGACCTCTGATGGGTAAAAAAGAGGCTGTGCTTGTGCCTTCTGCAGTCACCAATCTGCAATCCTGGCACACGCACATCTGCTAAGGTCACCCCAGTATCTGCGGGGGCTCTGACACCAAGACAGAGGCAGTCAGGTACACCCATGCAGGCTGACTTTGGAGCAGCTCCTCTTCCAGGTGCAGACCTGTTGGCCTTTGAAGCAGCACATGACATTGCAAAAGATCACCCCACACACTAGAAGAACCCGATAAGTAATGGTGCTGTGCTCAGAGACCTGACAGAGGCAAGAAATTAGAGAGATATGGAGACGAGGGGCTAGCTGTGCTTTTTATGTGTTTCAATATCCTTGCCAAGAAATGCATATTTTTATCAAGAAATAAAGAGGAAAACTTCTAACTCTTTGATGGAGTAGCTAGGATCAATCTAACCTTCCTACCATAAGCAACCACAAAAGTGGAAGCTATGTGAAAATAAATACATGTATATAAAGGCATATATAATACAAATATGTAGGTATATATATATATGTATATTCACATATACAATTTGAATATATATGTATAATGTATATATGTATAATGTACAGAGGAAAAAAAAGAAATACATAGTATTTGAAGAAATAATAACCAATAGCTTCCCAGTTTTGATTGAAAGCATGAACCCTTCTATGCAGGGATCTAGCAGGTCAAAAAATTAACATAATTACCTAAGCCCACACTAAGACACATTCGAATTAAACAAAGACAGAAATCATCCCAAAACGCAGAGATACAATTCATCACACCCAAGTGATCTTCAATGATATTATGACTAATTTCTAATCATAAACTAAATTATCTATTAGACAGCAAGTGCTAAAAGGACATATCAAAACCTACCGTTCTAACAAATATACTGTCTCCAAATGTAAGAGACGAGCTAAATACCTACCAATGGCTCAGAACTAAAATCCTAACTACTCAGGAAGGTGAATTGTGAGGATTGTGGCTCAAACCCAGCTTGTCCTCTCAAGAGGAAGTTGTAGGACATAACTGTCCTTGAGAAGGAGGGAGGCCTTTGTGCAGTGCCATTGTTTGAACCAGACAATAAGTTGACCATCAAGAATGGAGGCTATTAGGTAGAGAAGCAATTTATAAGATGCAGTGGTCCTCTAGAAAAACAGAGGATATTGACCACTGTCCTAGTGGTTTCAAAAATGCCATGATAATGACCAGAGCAACCTCAAGCCCACCTGGAGTCCTTAGTAACAGTCGTTGAGGACTCTGAGCTAGAATGTCAATGCTGGCAGGCTGTGATTGGTCCACTTTTTCTTTGACTTCACTGGCCCAGACTCTCATTGGTCCATTTCCTCCATGAGATTACTATGCCTGGTTGTGATTGCTCCATTGTGTGAGGCCATGCAGGATATATAGGAAGCCACTGTGCTCCAACCTATATCAGTTAACAGAGCTGGGAGCTCTTGCCTGATGACCCGCTGGACTGATTCAAGGCTAAGTGAATTTTTGGTTGTGGGGACTGGTTGTTGTTTGGATTTTGGTATTTCTTTTTACTATTTGTGGTTTTCCATTATTTTATTAAGTTTATTTTAGGTAGACTTGCTACCTGCAATCATAGTGGAAGAATGGAAGAACACAAAGATTCATCCTCAATCTTCTTGAAGGAGGAGATCATCAAAAAATACCAGGTGAATGAGCTCATCGACAAAGGTACCTATGGACAAGTGAAGGTGGCCCATCCCCATGTCACAGAAAAGGACGTGGCATTTAAAATAGCCTGGAAGTGAGAGTCATCATCATTAGGTAAAGAATGAGGTTTACATTTTTAGACGGTATGGCACAAACACATCATCAGGTTGTACCAGGTATTGGAGAAGGAAGAGTATGTATGTCTCATCATGGAACTGGCCACTAGGGGATACCTCCTGGGGTGGATCTGAATATCGTGCCGCCTGTATGAGGATGAAGCCAGGAGGCTCATCACACAAATTCTAAGTGCTGCTCACTACCTACACCAAAACAGAATCACACACGACGACCTTAAGTCCAACAACATCCTGTTGTACACCAAAGGCAATATCAAGATCAGTGGTTTTGGTCTGAGCATCTGGCTCACCCTGGGGCAGTTGCTAACAAATGTATGTGGTTGCTGTGCTATTCCATCCCCCTGAAATGTTCCTGGAAGAAAGAAATGATGTCCAGGTGCAGGTGGCTCACGCCTGTTATCCCAGCTATTCAGGAGACTTAGTTCTGGGGATCATGGTTCAAAGCCATCCCAGGCTGGCTCTACCCTCTGAGCAGACTCATACTGACACCAAATACTAATTTGATGAGGCGATGGCAGAGAATATATTTGGCTAGCAAAATAGCTACTACTCTTCTCAAAACAAGCTGCTGAATGTGGGCCCTGGAACAGAGCTCTTCTAGACAAAGGTGTGGAGAGCTCTAAGAGATATGAAAGATAACCTCACTTGAAAGCCAGAAGGCTGTTATTGGGATGAGAGAGATTTGTAGGGGGTCTACTAAAAAAAGTTGTAAGTGGAATCCAGGAATGGATATCAAAATACTGTTTGCCCAGCAAGGCCCTCAGTCCAGCCCAGAAGACAGGTGCACCAACTATCTTAGGTTTCCTCAGGAGGGATTCCAGCCAAGGAGCACCTAATACTGCACTGATAAACTGGCATTGTAGTTATTAAAGCATGTAATTTTTGTGCATTGTATCAATTCCTAGCACATGCAAAACGACTTGAGCTCTATGATTTCTCTCATTTGAAATTATTAACATTAGCCTGTTACTCCTGAAAGTGGATCATTATAGCTCAGGAGGTATGAATGTATATGTGACCATACAAAATGATGCTAACTGAAATGAAGACAAAGAAACAGCAGGTCTTCTTTTGTTTAGTTGTCAAGCTTGATGTAGCCAATATACTGTAGCTAGTTCTTTCTTCTTACTTTATATCATTTTTCTTTTCCTATTGGTTTTATCCATGGCAATTCCCGTCTTTGATTCTGGTACTCTGCATCCTGTATATGCATTTATCTGATTGGGGGAAGGGAAGCGAAATAACAAAATACTGAAAGAAGTACAAAAGGTGACCCATTGCAACAATGATACTCACAGGACACTATGGCAGAAATTAACTTTACAATGTAATGTGTGTGGGAGAAATGGAGGGAAGAGTCAGAGGGAGAAAAAAAACTGCAGTACGTAACAATGTTCAATTAGAACTGTAACTTACTCATGTAAATGTAACTGCTCTGTATAGCATCTTTATAATGAAATAGATTTTTAAAAATATAAAAATTGCATGGGTAAGCAAGATGGCAAGGGGCAGTAGAGAAATGCCACAGCTCTCCCCAACCAAAAAGAGAGTGGTGTTTCAACGCTTAATCTCCCCAAGAAACCAACAAGAACAAAAAGATGAACACAGAGAGAAAAACAGGAGGCAGAAAAAAAAGAGAGAAAAAGAATTTCAGAACAGAGAAGCACGAAGCCCCCTTCCCCAACCTCTACTGGCCATGCAGCAATGCACCAAACCACAGCCAGCCAGCCCGACAGGGGCTGCCAGACTCCCCGAGACACAGGGGGTTGTCTGCAGATCACTCGCGCAGAAGCAGCCTGAGGTACCGGTGTCAGACCAGCTGATCACGACGAACGGAGAAACCTCCAAGCCCAGAGCTTGCACGAAGATTCCAACCCCACCCCTCACTCTCTATCCGAGCAGAGAGGCTCCATCCTGCCAAAGCAACTCGGCCCCACTGAAAGAATTCCAGAGCTACACAGAGCCACAGAACACCAGAGCAGAATCCTACAAGGAAATGGTGGTGATCCAGAGAACGCAATTGGAGACAAACCGCAGTGCTCAGTACCTGCAGATCACCTGCGCAGATCTGAGGTACTGGTGTCAGACCTGCAGACCGCAATGAACAGAGAAACCTCTGAGCCAGGAACTCAGCCTCATGGCGGGAGCCCCAGAGCTACATGGGATGCCCACAGAAAACCAGGCAGAAGACCTGCAAAGAACTGATGCTGATCCAGAGAACACAAACAGAGACAAACCTCAGCACTCAGAACCTGCATGGAGGCCCTTCCCCCATCCCTCGGGTCGAGGACAGAGGCCCATCCTGCAGCTTGGACCCTAACAGCATCAATCGAGGCAGAGACAAAAAAGAAACTCACAGAGCCACCACTGCCCAGCCCAGCCCACAACCACCTCAACTGAACTCTTGATTTCAATGGCAACCAATGATGTACATCACACAGAAAGAACAATTAGCACATGGGTGAGTATCCCACAGGAGACAGTGTATGCCTTAAGAGAGAACAGAGCTGGTGGGAATCCTGAGACCCTGACTCAGACACCCTATCCCAACACCTGGACCACAGGACCCACTAAAACTGGGAAATGTTCTAGAGCTCCACCAGACCATGGAGCACACTCAGCTCTCCAGGCTAGAGCAAGAGCACCCCTGGAAGGTAGCTTAAATGCCCAAGCCAGGAACAGCACCCCTGGGTCAAGAAACCCAACAGTGGAAGAAATTTGAGTACCCCAGGCTGCATAAACTAGGCAGGATACACAGCAGCATAGGTCCAACCGGCATGTCCCAGGCCGGGTAACACAACCAACTCCTCCCAACTGAAGTAAGAAGCTGCATACGCCTAAGTACAGGGGAGAAATACAGGGAACTGCATCCCCTGGGAAGCACATCTGTGCCTGGGCAACACAACCAACTCCTCCCAACTGAAGTAAGAAGCTGCATACGCCTAAGTACAGGGGAGAAATACAGGGAACTGCATCCCCTGGGAAGCACATCTGTGACAGCAAAGACCTGGGGGCTCAGGACAGGAGAAGCCTAAACCCTACCAGAACCCGACCCATGTATTCTAGGCTGGAAATTGGACAACACAAGCCACCAGCACCTGATAATAGTCAGGAGCTCTGCTGGTAAGGTGGCTCAGCAGTATAGTACTTGTCTTGGGTGCATGAGGCCCTGGATCTGATTCTTCAGCACCACATAAGCAGAAAGGGCCAGAAGTGCTTTGGCTCAAATGGTAGGGTATCAGCCTTGAGCTAAGAGCTGAGAGACAGTGCCCAAGCCCAGAGTTCAAGCCCACAACCCGCCAAAAAAAAAATATCAGGAGCATATACAAACTCCAGCATCTGGGACAGTGCATCCAGCACATCCAAACTCGCCAAGAGCACCTGTAGGAGCAAACAGGAGCAATCTGGGCTGCTCAACTCTTCCAAAGGCAGGAATTGCCAGTGATCTAGAACAGAGAACTGAGAACCCTATATGGGTCAGACCAGCAGCTGGAGGCTGGTCCCCAACAGAACCGAGATCAGGTACAGATCCTCTCCACCAGCAGAGAAACAGCAACCAAGCAAAGACAGACACCTATTGACCAAAACAAATTTTCAGATTAGTCTACAATACTTCCTGAATCCCCATGCGAAAATCAGAGAAAAATTACAAGGGTTATCAACACCCAGGATAACAAGCTATCCCCAAAAGCCAGCAGCCACCCAGGGGAGAGCCCCAGTGGGAGCAAAGCAGGAATGGAAGACAAAAGCTACATCCAAAATATTCTGGAGGCAATGACTCAGGAAATAAAGTGAGAAATAGACCAGAAAATTAAAGATCACAGGGATGAACTATCAAAAGAGATGCAGGATCTAAAACAGGAGGTACACGCAAAAATAGAGGCAGCACACACCTCACTAAGAAATGATATAAGTGCAAAAATAGAGGCAGTATACACTTCATTAAAAGGTGAGATCAGTACTTTGAGAGCGAACATAGAATCCATAAATGAGTCCATTTCTTCCATGCAAACCACAATGGAAGCCACAGTTAACAGAGTGAACGAAATGGAATGTAGAGTGTCAGATACAGAAGACAGGATACACCAACTGGACCAAAAAATGACAGATGTGGAAAAATCACTTAAATTATGCCAAAGGGAAATTCAAGAGCAAGCAGATAGTGTCAAGAAATTTAACCTTTGTATAATTGGATTGGACAAAGGTAAGGAATATCAAAGCAAGGGAATGTTACACCTATTCAACAAAATAATCAGTGAAAGTTTTCCCCATCTCAAAAAAGAACATCTTACCTACATAACAGAAGCCTATAGAACACCTAGCAAGCAAGATCCCAGGAGAAACACTTCTAGACACATTATAGTAAAAATGGTAGATCTGAATAATAAGGAAACAATCTTGCATGCAACAAAAATGAAAAAGGAGCTATACTACAATGGGAAAAAATTAGAATCACTGCAGATCTCTCCACAGAAACACTGAATGCAAGAAAGGCCTGGGAAAGTAACATAGGAGCCCTGACAGCCAATAACTGCCAACCCAGACTGATATACCCAGCAAAGCTAGCATTCACATTCGATGGAGAACTGAAAATTTTAATAGCAAAGAAAAACTAAATGAATACATAAACATTAAGCCAGCATTACAAAGAATTCTAAGGGGGGGGGGACACAACCTGAAGAAAACAACCAGGAACAGGGACCTGGACCCAGACAGGCATCAATAGAAGTCTAACTGAGGAAGCACAGGAGGAAAGGAAAGAAGAAAACCTTAGGAAAATAGGGAATCACAGGGACCACAATGCATCTCTCTATACTATCTCTTAATAATAACGGGCTTAATTCACCAATCAAAAGAAAAAGAACTGCAGATTGGCTCAGAAAACATGACCCATCCATCTGTTGCCTTCAGGAGACACACCTCTCAGCCAGACATACAAACTGTTACCTTCAGGAGACCCACCTCTCAGCCAAACGTACAAACAAACTCAGAGTGAACGGTTGGAAACTGATCTACCAGTCAAATTCCCCCAGGAAGAAAGCAGGTGTAGCAATCCTGATATCTAACAAAATAAACTTTTCATTATAATCAATACAAAAAAACAAGGACAGACTTTACATATTAATACAATGAACAATCAAAGATGTGGATATTACCACCATCAACTTACATTAGTGCACCCAGACATGTTAGGCAAATACTCTCAAACTTACAGTATAAAATAGATCCCAATACGATAATACTAGGACACATTAACACCTCACTCTCTCCAAAGGACAGGTCTGCCAATGAGAAGATTGGCAAAGAAGCTACTGAATTAAATGAGGCCATACTTCAAGTGCAACTAACTGACATCTACTGAGTATTTCACCCTAAAAAAACACAGTACACATTCTTCTCAGCAGCTCAAGGAACTTTCTCCAAAATAGACCATATCATAGTTCATGCAAGGAATTTAAGCAAATACAAGGGGATTGACATAATCCACTGTATCCTATCTAACCACAGTGGAATCAAGGTAGTTCTCAATAACAAAGTATATTGCAAAAATTACTCAAAAACATGGAAATTGAACAATACAGTTCTAAACAATGCCTGGGTAATGGAAGAGATTAAAGAAGAAATTAAAAAATTCCTACAACTCAATGAAAATGAAAACACCTCTAAAAGAAACTTTTGGGACACAGCAAAAGCAGTCCTGAGGGGCAAACTTATTGCCCTCAGTGCCCACATCAAGAAAATAGAGACAGACCACTTAAATAATCTCATGTTGCTATTAAAACAGCTAGAAAACATGAAAAAATGGAACCTAAAATTAGTAGATGGAGCCAGATAACCAAACTAAGAGCAGAGATTAATGAATTAGAGAATCAGAGAATCATAGCCAAAATTAACCAAAAAAGCTGGTTCTTTGAAAAAAATAAATAAAATTGATGGACCATTGGCAAGTTTAATTTAAAAAAGAAGACAAGAAACCCATATTAACAGGATTAAAGATGCCTTGGGAAAAATCAAAACACGTACCCAACACATCAACAGAGCCAAGGTCAAGAATCACATGATTATCTCCACAGATGCAGAAAAGGCCTTTGATAAAATTCAACATTCATTCATGCTAAAAGTTCCGGAGAAAATAGGAATAGAAGGAACATTTCTTAAAACAATAAAATCCATTTATGACAGACCAATAGCCAATATTATATTTAATGGGGAAAAGCTACAACCAATTCTCTTAAAATCCGGAAAAAGTCAAGGATTCCCACTGTCTTCACTCCTCTTCAACATAGTTCTGGAATCTTTATCCAGGACAACAAGACAAGAAAAAGACATTAAAGGGATCCGCATAAGGAAAGAAGAAGTTCAACTATCCCTTTTTGCAGATGACAAGATACTATACCTTCAATATCCCAAAAACTCCATCCCCAAACTCTTAGAAATCATATATCACTTCGGCAAAGAAGCAGGAGACAAAATCAACCCACAAAAATCAGTTGCCTTCCTGTCCACTTACAATGTACAAGCAGAAAAGAAAATAAAGGAAGCAACCCCATTCACAATAACCTCCCAAAAAATTAAATATTTTGGAATTAACCTAACCAAAGATGTAAAAGAACTATTTAATGAAAAGTATAAAAAGTTAAAGAAAAAAATTAAAGAAGACACTAGGAAATGGAAAGACTTCCTATGCTCTTGGATAGACAGACTTAATATAGTGAAAATGGCAATACTGCAAAAATTTATATACAAATTCAATGCAATTCCTATCAAAATCCCAAAGATGTACATCTCTGAAATACAGAAAACAGTCCAAAATTTCATATGGAATAACAAAAGAACTAGAATAGCCAAACAGTTCTAGGAAATAAAGACAACATGGGAGAGGTATCCATGACGAACTTCAAACTCTACTATAATAACAAAGACTGCATGGTACTGGCACAAAAACAGACCCAAAGACAAGTAGAATAGAATACAAGATCCAGAAATAAATCTACATGCGTACAGTCAGCTGATATTTGACAAAGGAACCAAAGACATACAATGGAAGAAACACAGCCTCTTCAACCACTTGTGCTGGGAAAAATGGGCGGCCACATGCAGAAGACTAAAATTGGGCCCCAGCCTATCACCATGCACCAACATCAGCTCAAAATGTATTAAAGACCTTAACATCAAACCTGAATCTGTGAAACTACTGCAGGACAGAATAAGAGGGAGACTTGAACTTATAGGCACAGGAAGGAACTTCCTGCACAGAGTCCCAGGGTCAAAGCAAATTGGAGAGAGACTCTTCAAATGGGACTACCTTAAAATAAAAAGCTTCTAAACAGCTAACGCTATCACAACCGTGCTAGAAAGACAACCAACTAATTGGGATAAAATATTTACCAGCAATATATCAGACAAGGGGTTAATATCCAGTATATACAGGGAACTCAAGAAACTGATCTCTCCCAAGACTAACAAACAAATTACTAGATGGGCAAGGGAACTAAAGAGAGACTTCTCAGATGAAGAGATAAAAATGACAAAGAAACCCATGAGGAAATGTTCACCATCCCTGGTTGTGAAGGAAATGCAAATAAAGACAACCCTGAGATACTACCTTACCCCAGTCAGAATGGCCCACAAGTCAGCCAACGACAAATGTTGGAGGAGATACGGAGAAAGAGGAACCCTATTACACTGCTGGTGGGAATGTACACTTATACAACCTCTTTGGAAAGCAGTCTGGAGGATCCTCAGAAAGCTAATTATTGACCTCCTATAGGACCCAGTCATACCACTTCTAGGCATCTATTCTGAACAACAGGAACCAGTATACAAGGACACATGCACCTCCATGTTTATTGCAGCATTGTTCACAATAGCCAGGATATGGAAACAACCCAGATGCCCCACCACAGATGAATGGATCCAAAAATTGTGGTATCTATACACAATGGAATATTATGCAGACATTAGAAAGGACAAAATAATAATAGTATTTTCATGGAAATGGATGGAGCTAGAAGAAATCATGTTGAGCGAGGTAAGCCAAGATCAAAGAGACAAATGGTACATGGTCTCCCTGGTAAGTGAATGTTAAATCCAAAATGTTAGGTGATACGACAAAGTTAACAGGACTTAAGAAACAAAAAGCTTCCACTCATCTGGTTGAATCACAACTAAATAACTCCATGCTGCTGATCATATGTATGGTATATATGTGTACACTGGAGGGGATCCAGGAAGACGACACAGAACTAGAGGGAATCAGGGAAAAACATACAACAACGGGACCAATTAGCTGCACAGGACATTGAACAAAATGAGCTAAGCAACTTAATGGCAGCAATGGGAGGAAGGGAACAAATGAGAAAGAGGGAACAGCTGATGCTATGCAAAACAAAAGAAATGTACATACCACCCAATGTGGAAGAAATAACTGTATCGCAAAGCTCATAGAAATCATAAATGTTATAGACCATGATAGACAATTTGCTCCAGGAAAGATAGAATGTGTTTGTGAGTTTAACTGAGCATCACGATAGCACAATAGTGTGAAATTTGGGAAATTATGTAATCACTTAATCATAATAAAAAAAAAACAACAAAAAACAATGGCTGAGAATCAGTTGTTCATGCCTATAATCTTAGCTACTCAGAAGCCTGAGATCTGAGGCTCATAATTTGAAGCCAGCTGGGGCAGGAAAATTCAGGAAACTTATTTCTGATTAACCACCAGAAAGCATAAGTGGAGGTGTAACTCCAGTGTTAGAATTATAGTCTTAAGTGAAGAAGCAAAGGGAGAATGCCCTGGTCCTTGGTTCAAGCCCCATTTTAAAAAGTAAGAAAATAAAAGCATGCTAAACTTCTCAGACATTTGGAAATATCATTCATTCTGTAATGATGAGGTGGGGGCTGGATGACTTATGTAGAACTTGCCTAGGCCAAGGACAAAAATAGCCTTGGTAATTATAAAAGGCTATTCATAACCTAGTTGTTAGGATTCTTAAAAAGAATTGAATCTGAAAACTCTTGTAACTAAATAAAAAAGAATATTTCTAGTTTAAAAAAGCCTAGGGGGAGACAGGCTTCCTGCAGCCTAAGAGGGTAAATTTTCTGGAACTACTGCCAGACACTTTTCCTTCTGTTTGTTCTAAATGTGTGTTTTCTGAACATAATATACATATGATCATGAAGCCTGAAAAAAAATTAACATGGCAAAAACTGCAATACTGACCCCCCAAAATTGAAAATGCAATACTCATATCCCAACAATATTCTTCAATTCTGTAGAGAAAACAATTCAACTTTAGTATGGAACTACTAAATTACAGATGAAACAGAAGTCTTAGAAATGAACTCATGGGCCTATATTCATCTTACACACACACACACACACACACATAATGGAATTCTATTCACCCATCAGAAAGGATGACTTTTCACTAGTCTTAAGGAAAATGAAAGGTTGGAGAAAATTATACTAAGAGAAAAGAGAAAGGAATGCAGACTCTGAGCAATATAGGTTTCATGGATTCATTCATAGTAGCTAGAAGGTGCCCACAAATCTACAAGTAAACAAGACAGATTATTCCTCATCCCAGTTAGAATGGCCTTTATCAAGAAACTATCAATAGTAAATGCTGGCATGGATGTAGCCAATTAGGAACTCTATTACACTGTTGGTGTAGAATGCTGTGGAATGCAGTACTGAGTTTCCTGAAAAGACTAAACATAGATCTCCTTTAAGACCCAGTAATTCCCCTCATGGGCAGTAATCCAACAAGCTCACATGAAAGCTACCGGCATAACCGTGTTCAGGGCCCAGGACCAGAGTTTAAGGACTGGAAAAAATGTTACCACAGTTGTTTTTTTCCCCCCAAATATGAACCATTTGCCATAAGATACCAAAACATGCCAGGTGCTGGTGACTCAGGCCAGTAATCATAGCTACTCAGGGGACTAAGATCTGAGAATCACTGTTCAAAGCCAGTGTTTTCAGGAATGTCTGTGAGCCTCTAATCTCCAATAAACTGCTAGAAAACTAGACGTGGCACTGTGGCTCAAGCGGGAGAATACTCGCCTTGTCTTGTAGATGACAACGACAGAGCCCAAGCCCAGAGTTCATGTCGCAGGATGGACAAAAAAAGAAACAAACAACAACAAAAAAAACGATACCAAATCATTCTATTAGCAGTAGGTAGGATAGGACTTAAATTTAGTGGGTGATAAAATGGCTTCTTTGTTGAATGATAGGAAAAGATGTAGGTAGTCCAAGAAAAGGGCGATTTTTTGTTGTTGTTGGTCGATGGGTTTGAAGTCTGGGCTTGGGCACAGTCCCTGAGCTCTTCAACTCAAGGTGAGGGCTCTACCTCTTGAGCCACAGTGACACTTCTGGTTTTCTGGTTGTTAAATGGACATAAGAGTCTCACAGACTTACCTGCCCAGGCTGGCTTTGAATAGCAGTCCTCAGATCTCAGCTTCCTGAGTAGCTAGGATTACAGATGTGAGCCACTGGCACCAGGCTAAAAATGGGGAATTTTTAGAAAAGAAAATCCACCTCTTCACCTGTGTCAAAACCTCAGATATCACTATTAGAACATTTCATCCTCAAGTCATTTCTTCAGATATCTGTTAATTTTCTCTTTTCCTTCATGTGGGAATACTGCGGTCAATATCATTTCAGCTGTGGTACTGGATCAATTGTATGGTAATTGCTAGCATCTAAATCAAGAACTGTTACAGGAAAAGAAATGAAACCCTCATTTGGAATAATTGTTTTCTCTTTTTATTACAAATCAGTGATTGATTACTTCCTAGAGTGATATTGGACGTCCTAACAGAGTGATGGCATTTTATTTCTCTTCAGCCTTCTCCCACATGTGGTCAAATATTTAAGAATACAAATATTTCCATTGATAATTCAATAGCTGATCTCTAAGAAAATGTGCATTTCTGGACTTTGCTCTCTTGTCCTTACATGTGCAGGCTTTCAATGATTTATATGTTGTACAAGGAATTCTATTTTCCAATCTTTGTGTGACCAATTTTAATCTCTCTGATCAGTCTTTCTGACTCTTTCTCTGGAGTCTCATTTCAGTCTGGCTCATAATATTAGTTATTAGATAAATAATGTACAGAGGAGTCACATTTGCGTGAGCAAGGTAATGAGTACATTTCCTAAAAAACATTGTTACCTCCTCCTTTATTTTTCCCCTACCATCCTTTCCCTCCCACCTCCACAAGTACACAACCCTCCTCTCTTCCCCCACCTAAATTGTAAAGTTCATTTTTCAACATAGTGTCTTGTGTATCTCATTGTTACAATGTGTCAACCTGTACCCCTATTTAAGCATTTTGTTTTTTTCTTTCCCCTCCATGAATTAGAGGAGTATATACAAGATGTAGGTGCACCAACTTCAAATACAGTGAAAACAGGAGTTATAGCAGGAGGGAGGAACATATAAAGAAACAAAAAAATCACATCGCACATTATATGTACGTTAGAAACAATAGCAAGAAAGAAAAAAACCACTTGTGTCCCTATCTGGGGTTCATGTCCCTTAACATCATCCTATCTGGTCATATGCAGATAGCTTTTGACCTATTCTTCCTAACCCAGACAAATATTAGTTATTGAAAATTAGGGAAACCATGGGACCAATGTTAATTTGGACTTGGCTTACTTCACTTAATATAATTTTTACCAAGACTTTCCAGTTACTAACAAATGGGGCAACGTTATTCTTTCTGATGGAGGCATAGAATTCCATTGTGTATATATACCACAGTTGTGTTGGTAGCTTTAGTATGGTCTTGTTTGTGATCATTTGAGTAAATGTCCCAAAGTGGGATTACTGGGTCATAGGGGAGCTCTATGTGGAGTTTTTTGAGGAACCTCCATACTATTTTCCAAAGTGGTTGAACAAGTTTTATACTCCCACCAAGAATGCAGTACGGTTCCCTGGTGGCCACATCCCCTCCAGCATCTGTTGTAAAAGTATGGAATGCTTCAGGAATTTGCCTGTCATCCTTGTGCATGAGCCATGCTAATCTTCTCTGAAATGTTCCAATGTTTCTGCTACGCATTTCATTTTGTGCTCCTGCACTTGGCGAGTGATTATAGGTGCGTCTACACCAGTAGAATCAGCATAAATCAAGCCAGCATTTCTTCATTTAAAATACAAGGAAAGGATACAGGTTGCCACATTGTAACAGTGAAATGTACAAGACACTCTATGGGGGGGGGGCGTGGAGTGACATGTTGGGGAGGTATGAAGGGGCGGAATGGTAGGGGAAAGACAAAGGAGGGGCAACAATGCTCAATAAGAAATGGACTCATTACCTTACTTATGTAACTGTAACCCATCTGCACAGGAACTTTAAAATAAAAATATAAATTGAAAAGATACAAGGAAAATTTCTGTACTTATAGGAAGTTGTATTTGTCACTCAATATCAGCAAGGTATTGGTTTTAGGACCACAAGCATATTAAAATTTTGGATGCTCAAATTCTCTACATAAACACAGTATATTATTTCCATTAGAATCTGCCCACAACCTAGTGCACGGTAATTGCTACGAAAATTTTTACTACATTCTATGTTTGTAGTGAAAAATAATATTATATGCACTATCGACTGATACAATTTTTTTCAGATAATTTATTTATTGTGAAAATATCGTACAGAGGGGATAATGGGCAAGGTAATGAATATATATACATATATACATATATATATGTATATTCATATATATACATATATACATACATATATATACATATACAAATATATAATGTTTTAAAATCAAAATATTTTATATACTTTTTAGAAATTTTTTATCATGAAAATACCATACAGAGTTGTTACAATTACAGAGGAAAGGTAATGAGTGTATATTTTATCAAGCATTATTACTTCCTCCTTGGTTTCCCCTTCCCTTCATATCTTCCACTACACCCCATCCGCTCCCCGAACTGCCCGAAGTTGTAAAGTTCGAATTTCAGCATAACGACTTGTACATCTCATTGCTGCAATGGGTCCATCTGTATCCCTATTTAAAAGGTTTGCTTTTGCCCTTCCCATCCACAAACTATATCAATATCAAATACAATGAAAGCCGGGGATATACCGTGGGGAGGGACATAGAACACAAAAAAGCAATCATCTTATGAATATGTTTGAAACAAATGCAAGAAGGAAAAAAATATATGAATATTTATATTGGGGTTCCTTTCACGTAAAATCAACTTATCTGACCTTTTTTGCTTGTCTCAGACATACACTAGTTATTGTAAATAAGGGAAGCCATGGGACCTATGTTTCTTTGGGCCTGGCTTTCTTCACTTAATATACTTTTATCCAAGTATTTCCAGTTCTTAACAAATAGGTCAATGTTATCCTTTCTGATGGAGGCATAGAATTCCATTGTGTATATATACCACATTTTCTTGATCCATTCATCTGCGGAGGGGCATCTGGATTGGTTCCATATCATAGCTCTCTTAAAGAATGCTGCAATAAACAGTTGTGTTGGTAGCTTTAGTATGGTCTTGTTTGTTACCATTTGGGTAAATGCCAAAAATTGGGATTGCTGGGTCATAGGGGAGCTCTATGTGAAGTCTTTTGAGGAACCTCCATACTTCAACAGATACAATCTATTCAACATTAAACAACTATGTACTAATGGGCTAAGAACAGAAAAGAAGAATTTGGCAAACGAGAAGTTATTAGGTTTAGGGAGAAATGTGGGGAAAAGTAGGATTAGAGGGATGTGGTAGGTAAAAAGAGAGTGTATTTGGCCAAGTCCTAATTTCAGAGAGGGAAATAGCTTGGGAAGAATTATTGGAGAGACTTAAAAAAACAAGAGAAAATGGAAAAACAAAACTTTACATATAAAAAGTGAAACACAAAAATTATGAAAGGGTAAAGAAGTGATATTGAGAGAAGAAAAGCTAAAAAATAAAAGTTCTTAAAATTATATAGGTAGGAGTAGATAATACTACTATTAAAGAATTTAAGCCTTAGAGGTTTTGAATTGAGTAATAAATTTCTGGGTTAAATATGTACACAAGGGAGATAAGGTCCAATAATCGATGACAGGTATGTATCTGAGGATGAGCAAAACAGCAATTAAGTCACCCAAAAAGAAGAAAGGGAAGAAAAAAATGAAAAAGAAAAAAAAAGAAGAGAAAAAGAAAACAGAAAAAAAGGACCAAAAACACAGTAGAGATTAAAACACACACAGACACACACAGACACACACACACAGACACACACACACACAGACACACACACACACACACACCTAAAATAAAAATTATGCGAGGACAAAAAAGATTAATAGAAAACAATTTTTAAAATATAATTTAAAATTTTTTTAAAAATTAAAAAAAGGTATAAAAAAGAGTTCTTTGATTGGGAAAGGGGGTGCGTGCATGGGAAGAACTTTTATCTCCCTTGTGTCCTAACCAATCTCTTGGTGGAGTCTCAGGTCTGCTTGTGGTTACTGTCTGGTCTGTCTTGATTGGTTACTTAAGTCAGTTTGTTTGAGCAGGCAGAAAAATGCTCTGCTTTACCCAGGATTTTGTGATCCTCCTCCTCGCTAGTTCAGTGGGAGGGAGATCTGCTTTGATTATCACAAAAGAAGGAGATGGCAAAGAAGGAGATGGCTGTTTCCTCTAGTTTGGAGATGGTGTGATGAGGCTAGGTTCTGGGTAGAGTTGAGGCCTTTCACCAAACAGTAGCTTTTCCCTGAGGGGATAGCTTCTGATATACTCACAAAGCCCAGCCTAGAGCCATTCTCAGGGTTTATGTATACTGAATTTCAATTGTTTTTCTAGGCTGCTGTAGGGAGGGGCAGCCTCTGGCTCTGTTTACCCAGAAGAAAGCCACACCTGTGGGGGCCAAGGATCCTCTGCTTGAGCTTGGTGACTTTCCCTTGGGTGGAGCTAAGCCTGGAATGTCAGGTCAGCTTCCTGTGACCTGCTAAATGACTCCAGTTTTCATCCAAGGCCTGAGTTGTTCATAGCTCCTCAGCCGGGCCTTTTTCAGTATCAAAAATGGAGATCTCTGGTGCTGGGGGTGGGGAGAGGTGGACTTCCCCCCTCTGCTTCCTGAGAAGGAGTGAGGATGTCAGGGTTCTACTCACGCTGGAGTGTTGGTTCCCTGGTCATCTTTAGTCTGTGATCTGCAGGATGAAGATATTTGCTCCTTGCCAGTTCTTGCTGGTGTTGAATAGAATCCACTAGCCCCCTGGGTCTGGCTCCTTTGTCCCGGATTCTCTGTGTTTAGGTAGGGTGGCTATGGCTGCCACCACCAACTCCTTGCCACAGCTGCAAGCAAGTGCTCAGGTCTGCCTGGATTTTTCCTCTCTGGCCAAACTCTGTACAGTGATCGCACACTTGGTGTGATTCTCTAGGCTAGGACTGTTCACTGGAACACTAAACTGCTATCTATGCGAAAAGTTGATAGCCTCCAGCTTCATTTCCACAGTCTTCATTCAACATTCATGAGTATATTTCTTATCAAGCATTGTTGCCTGCTCCTTTGTTTCCCCTTTGAATCCCTTCAAATCACCCCCCCCTTCCTAATCCACCTCCCAGCCAAATTGTAAAGTTGATTTTTTGACGTAACATCTTGTACATCTTATTATTGCAATGGGTCCAGCTGTATCCCTATATAAACAGTTTGTTTTTGCCCTACCCCTCCACAAATTATATCAAATACAATGAAAGCAGGGGTTATACCGTGGGGGAGGGACATACAAAGCAACAAAGAAATCATCTCATAAGTATGTTAGAAACAATTGCAAGAAAGAAAAACCATTTGAATCCTTATCTTGGAGTTCATTTAGCCTACCATCAACTTATCTGAACTTTTCTGCTTGTGTCAGGCATACTAGTTTATGCAAATAAAGGAAACCATGGTACCTATGTTTGTTTGGGCACGGCTTACTTCACTTAATATAATTTTTCCAAGTCTTTCCATTTCTTAACAAATGGGGCAATGCCATTCTTTCTGATGGAGGCATAGAATTCCATTGTGTATATATACCACATTTTCTTGATCCATTCATTTACGGTGGGACATGTGGGTTGGTTCCAAATCTTAGCTATGGTAAACAATGCTGCAATAAACATAGCTTTGCTGGTACCATTAGTGTGCTCTTGTTTTTGATCATTTGGGTAAATGCCCAAAAGTGGGATTGGTGGGTCATAGGGGAGCACTATGTGGAGTCATTTGAGGACCCTCCATACTACTATCCAAAGTGGCTGAACAAGTTTACACTCCCACCAACAATGCAGTAGGGTTCCCTTCTGTGCACATCCCCTCTAGCATCTGTTGTTATTAGAGTTCTTTGTTATAGCCATTCTAATTGGAGTGAGGTGGTATCACAATGTTGTTTGTCATTTCTCTTATGGTTAGGGAAGTTGAGCATTTCTTCATGTGTCTATTGGCCATACTTCTTTCTTCTTCAGCGAAGTTCCTCTGTAAGTCTATAGCCCACTTATTTATTGGGCAGTTGTTTCTTTGAGGATTTGTTGTTGGGGCATTTAATTTTGTGAGTTCCAATTATATTGTAGATATGAGACCCTTGTCGGTTGTATGTTTAGTGAAGATCTTCTCCCAATCAGTGGGCTTTGTGGTGATCTTGCTAGCTATATCCTTTGCCATGAAGAAGCTCTGCAATTCCATGCAATCCCATTTGTCCAACCTTTGTTTAATTTGTTGTGTTTCTGGGTCTCTTTTAAGAAAATTTTGGCCTGTGACAAGGAGACCTAGGGTTTCACTTATTTCATCCTTTGAAGTTTTTAGTGTGTCAGCTTTGACTCCGAGGTCTTTGATTGTGGAGCACATGGGCAGCAAAGATGGCGCTGAGGGGGAGTTGTGTGGGCAGAGCCCAATTTGCTTTACGTTCCATGACTAACCATCCCATGGAAGCTTAGGTGCATGATAAGGTTCTTCTTCCTCCCCTCCCATGCACACCTGGTCTTTTTTGCTTTAAAAAAGAGCTTGCTCTGAGTTAATAAATGAATTTCCTGCTTCACTTGACTCCCTGCTGTGTCTGATTATCTCCCTGGCTAAGGGAGGCAAGGGAACGGGGAAGCAGCCGCACTTACCTTTCCTTGGACCCCATTCATCTTTTGTGGGATGGACGAAGACCCAACATCTGGTGCCCAACGTGGGGCTTGAAAGGAAATGATACCAGCAGAGGCTAAGCAGTCTCACAGGGTAAGTGAAACCCTTAGTATGTTAATGCTATTACACAGAAGTAGGAGGAGGAGGCAGCATTAGGCCTAGAGTGAATAAAGGAGGACTTGAGAAGTGAGAAGGAAAAGGAATGGGTCAAATTCATCCAATAATGCACTGAAACATGCACAGTGGAAATCAAAATGAGGGTGAAAGTTACCCCCTCTGACTCAGGTGCCCCGGATGGATCCTAGGTCCCCACCCTATTTCCCTGATTGAGGGAGAGGTACGGCGCCCTACGCAACCTGTGAGAGGGACCTGCAAGACCCGGACCCCTACCAACCTTCCATGGAGGGGCCGAGGGGTGTGGAAATAACCTAATTGGAGGCCTACCCTGAAAAGGAAGGGCCACCCAGGACCCCGGACCCTGGGCCACGGGATTTGCTTCCCCAAGTGTATCTGGTAAATCTGCCCCTTGGAATGGTATCCATGGGAAGCTAAAGATCTTAAAGAGCTCCACAAGGCAGTGGAGGAGGATGGCCCAAACTCTCCTTGGGCCCAGACCTTATTACAGGACATTGCTTATCACCCATGTGTCCCTAAGGACTGTCTGGATGTGGCCAAAGCCTTCCTCACTTGTTCTCAGTTTATTAAATGGTGCCTTTCTTTAAGGAGGAATGTAGAGTGCGAGCGGAGAATAACTGGCAGGCTCAATCTGTGATACCTATTACTTATGCCATGTTAAAAGGGATGGGGAATGGTACTCCACTAGGGTCCAACATGCCGCAATACCTGGCTCATACCATGACCAGGTGATTCAGGCAGGACTTGCCACGTGGTACAAACTGGATGATGGGCCCACTGAGTCCCTCATAGCAGGAGTTACACAAAAACCTGGTGAGCCTCTAGTTGAGTTTGTAGATGGAGTCCAACAGAGTATTAACCACAAGCTGCCAGCAGAGAACCTCCAAAATCAGTTTGTAAAGCTGCTGCTCTGGGAAGAGATGAATGCAGACCACCACATGGCCTGCATGGGATTGAGAGAGTGTTTTCTGAGAAGATGGGTGATGGCCTCACAGGATGTGGGAATGCAACAGCACCAGTCCCAATCATTAGCTTTAGCTTTACATGTTCAGACATCTGCAATGACTGTGGCTATTACTCAAGCACTGACATCCCAGGGCCAAGGAACCCCAAGACCATCGGGGAAAGGGACTTGTTTTAAATGTGGGCAGGACGGGCACTTTAAGAGGGACTGTTCACAACAATCCCCTGCCAACTGGCCCTAGGGGGCCTAACCTCCCCCTACACCCTGACCCAGGGGCAGAAATGGATACCATTGGAAAAAGAATTGTGGATCCAAGTTTGATTTAGATAGGAAGCCCTACCTGGGTGGAGTGGTGGCCATTGATAAAAACTAAACTTGTAGTCCTCCACCTTCTGGTGGAGATAAACCTTGGGTACATATGCCCTTCTATGAGTCCTTGGAACACACCCATATTTGTTATTCAAAAGGCCTCTGGGGCTAGGTGTAAGCTCCAAGATCTATGAAAGGTAAATGAAAGGATGGAGCTAGTAGGAACATCCCTTAGAGGTATGCCCTGGACTCCTGCTATACCTTCAGAATATACCTTGGTGTGATTGATATTAAAGATTGTTTTTTTCTATCCTCCTGCATCCAGATGACTGTAAAAAGTTTGCTTTCTCCATCCCTTCTCTTAATTTTTCCCTGCCTGATTGGAGGTTTGAATGGACGGTGCTGCCACAGGGAATGGCAAATAACCTGGCCTTTTGCCAACAATACTTGGCCACACTTTTAGGGCCTGTGCTGGGTTCAGATACCTCTCTTGTGTTTGCCTACCCGGATGATATAATTGTGGGGCACCAAGACCTAGGACACCTGGAGGGCCTTCTGGCCCAGGTTCGCATCATATTAAGAAAGGGGGGCTTCACCATAGCACTCAATATAATTCAAAAGTTACCTTCTTTTAAGGTGCTCTGGTTCCACCTTACCTTGACTCAGGCCAGTCTCCTTAAGCCTTTGCTGGATATTCCAACCTCTCTGACCTTATCCCAACTTCAGAGCCTTTTAGGGGAAACCAATTGGCTGTTTCCATGGGTTCCTGTTCCTAAAGATAGTGTGTGGTGTGCCTTATTTGCCCTACTAAAAGGCAGGAGGCCGCAAGAAGTTATTACAATTACAGACAGCCATTGGGCAATATTTTTGCAGTTCCAAAAAGCCCTGGATGAAGTTTTCCTGAAGAGGTATTCTATTTTTGAGCCCATTTCCCTTTGGTGGTTTGGAGGTGTTACATTGATTTCTGCAATTTTAATTCAAAGGGAGGAGCCATTAGAGTGGGTTCACACTCCCCTGGGGGCACACCTCAGGTATAATCTCAGGCAGACCAACTTGCAGATGCTATAATCAAGGGAAGGACCCAAGCCCAAAGGCATATGGCCTTGAGCCTCACTCCAATGTTTTTCCTTTTTGGATGGCAGACATTGAGCGGCTCACTTAAGCCAATGCCTCATCTTGCTCTCTCCTTAGAGGGGTTTCTAGACCAAATTGACTGCCACCACAACTGGTTCCTTTGATTTTTTTTAATAAGAGTTGTAATAGTTATGAAGGAGTATCATATTAATTTTGAATTGCATTTCTCTAATGACTTCTGTTCCCAAAGCTTAAGCCAGCATAGAAGTAGCATTAAACACAACTTTGTAAACCCACTGGTGATTTTCATGGATTTTGGAATACATGTCTATTCAGAATTTATGCCCAGTTTTAACCAAGCTTCTTGTTAATCTCATCTTTAATCTCTCTATACAAAATCAATAATTAATTCAATGTAGTAGAAAGGAAAAAATTGAAAGTATCGCCTAAAAATTTTCATTTTTCAATTACATGACATTGCTTAAATCATTTTCTGTTTACACTTGAGATTATATAAATTAATTTATTTAGACCTTTTACAAGGTTATACGTATTTTATTTATTTTACATTGATTGATCTTTCCAAAGCCTGTGTGTTTAATTTTCCTTGGTGTATTTCAGTATCATGTAGCTCATATTTCAGAGTGAAGAATAAATGGAAGGAAGCAAACAAAAAATACAGTTCCTCTCATCTGATGAAGCCTCTACAAGAATGAGGAAAGAGTTCATCCTTCTAAGGACCTACGATAGGATATCAAAAAGAAAATTCATTCTAATAGGTCTTCATTATCTTTGCAATGTAACACAAATGATTTAAAACACAATATACTGCTCAGATACTTATATGTTTTTATCAGGTTTGTATATTTTCATATGATTTCACCTCAGTCTACAACATTCCTTCATTATTCTGTCCCTGATATTTTTACACTATCAAGACATAAGATCAACAGTTTGATTTACAGCATGAGAAATTATCCATCTGGCTTCCTTGGAAGCAGTGCATAGTCAATTGATAACATTATTTCTGGTTGCTCATTACATGTAATGGTTTCTGTAATACATATCACATTCTACTTAGTATTTAAAAATCTGCTTTGTTAACGATATTATATGGATAAAATTGGGGGAATAAACTCTTCCATCTCAGAACATTTTTATAGGTTTTTAATTGTAAAAGTACTGTACAGAGGGGTCACAGTTACACACACACACACACACACACACACACACACACACACATTTTCTTGATCCATTCATGTACTGAGGGGCATCGGGTTGGTTCCATATCTTACCTATGGTAAATAATGCTGCAATAAACATAGTTGTGCTTGTAGTTTTAGTATGGTCTTGTTTCTGATCATTTGGGTGAATGCCCAAAAGGATTGCTGCGTCATAGAGGAGCTCTATGTGGAATCTTTTGAAGAACCTCCATTCTGCTTTTCAAAGGGTTTGAACAAGTTTACACTCTCACTAAGAATTCAGTAGTGTTTACTTCTGGCCACATTCACTCCAGCATCTGTCCTTGTAAAAATATTGAACGCTTCAGGAATTTGTGTGTCATCCTTCGAAGGAGCTATGCTCATCTTCTCTGTATCATTCCAGTTTTAGGGTATGTGCTGCCAAATTGAGCACAGTACATTTTTTTATATATAAAGTGTAATTGATTTTCTTAAACTAGACAATTCAACAAAAAGTAAATACAAAAGAATGGTCATGAAATATGTATTTCTTACATAAGCACAGATTTAAGAAGAAACTCAAAATTGATATGTCAAAAACAAAGTAATTCCAAATATTTGTGGTTCCAGAGATGTGTAGAAGGAGGAGTTCAATTATTCTCTACAAGGCACCTGTCATAATGAACATTGCAGCAAGGGTTAAGGTTTGTTAAAGTTTTAATGCTTTAAATGTGTTTAATTCTGGGAATTTGCTTAAATATGCCAAAATAGGGACTGTTTCGCAGGTCATAAAAATTTTCCATGAAGTAGTTAAGATTTATGGTAGCAGACATATATTACTAAGTATTTACATTTCAGAGTTTATAGAAACTTTACTAATGAGAAGTTGCAAAGCCTTTGTGTAAAGAAGCAGAGTAAAGAGTTAAGAATTTGTTAACTACAATTTAGAGCTTCCTTACTTTATATGTTAGTGAGGAACAAGTGATGATATAAGCCATATACAAATGACGAGATGAGCCATAAATAGTAATCTTAGTGGGTAACTTTAAAGACTACTCATAGCCTATAAAACTCTTGTTGAACATCATAATCTTAGCCAGTTTTAAATGTACAGGAATATGAGAATATAGTAAAATCTAATATGTAGTACACTTCAAATACTGGAAACACGTAACTGATTTATTTTTCATTTTATTAATTATGAATATTTAATTGTTGGTTTTATTTATTTGTAGCATTGTTTTCTTTGTAGTAATATAATACAGTTTTGTAAGTTGTCTTTTGGAGGTATTTTGAGAAGGTTACTGGGATGGTCAACCATTTTAATAGGTGCATGTGAGTTTACAAATAGCAAATTTAAGAACAAAATATTGATTAAAAATTTTATCAAGTAGAATCTGAATCAGGAGTGTTGATAAATTTCCACACTTAAAATCTTAGCCCTAGGGTGAAGCTGACATATTACAGAGTTGAGGCCACAAAAATGAGAGACTGTGTTTTGTTCTCTTTCTGTTTTTGTTGGTCATGAGGCTTGAAATCTGGAGCATGTGTGCTGTCCCTCAGCTATTCAGCTCAAGGCTAGCGTTACCACTTTTGTCACAGCACCACTTCCATCTTTTTCTGCTTTTGTGGTGCAGAGGAATCAAACTCAGGGCCTCATGCATGCAAGGCAAGCACTATACCATTGAGCCACTTTCCCAGTTCTTGAGAAACTGTGTTTTAAAAAAATCATCTAAAGAGCATTTGTTTTAGCTTTGGGTTATATATTGAAATATATGAATATCTTTTTATATTTTTGTGAATTATCATACTACTTAATTTATATTAACTTCAGCCACTTTATTATTCTCAAAGTCATGAAATATCTCTGAGAGATTGCTTCTGTGAAAATTGTTTTTGCAATTATAATTTCTTGAGTCATTTTTAGTTTTTTATCAAAAGCACTTTATATTTTATGTTGGTGGGTTATTGTACATTAAATACCTTCAAATGCACATGTAGAATCTAAAAATAGCTGTATGAATATTCTCATATAGCTCTTATTTATCTGTTATGCACTTTCAGTATTATGATATTTCTCTCTATCTTTCACTCTATCTCGTTCACTTGCTTTCTCGTTCATGCTCCATGTCTGCTACTTAGCATTTCTGCTGGTGTACTATTATCTTTCAGGATCCACTGGTTTTGTGAGAACATGATAGGGACCATCAGTTACAATGGCATTCTTTAAGAGTTATAGCAGTCATGTGATATTCTTCTTTGCAATGCTAAATGGCAAAACAACAGATCTAAAAATTCCTTTTCACTTTTACTATTATTATAAATTTTATCTCATAGGAATCATTGGGATGGATAAGATACTTTATCCTGTTACCTAAAAGATCTTTTTCTTTTATAAATAACCTGTTTCTTTTATTATCTGTAAGTAAATACATGTAATGAAAATAAAGCTATCCTATGGATAAATTTTCATCCCTGTAGCAGGGATGAAAAACAAAGTAGTGGCAGAAGTGAGTACAAGGGATAACCATCATAGAGCAAAGATCCTCAGAGCAGTTTATCATGTACACTTTGTGTGAATGACAATGTGCGGGAACTATAGCTTAAATCACTGAACAGCTGATATATACGCACATATAATATGTACGTATAATTTTATATTTGCATATATATGTGTATATGCCCTTATATATGTACACATGTATGCTCCTATACACATGAATACACACATACATACACACATGTATACATGGAGAAAGACACATAGTTACAGCCAACACAAGTTTCACTACTTGTTGAATATGCCGTAGACGGAATGCTTGGAACCAAATATGTTGAAGATGCATTTTTCTCTAGAAGTACTTTTACCACTCCTCTTATCTCTTAAAACTGATAGGTTTTGACAGATTCAACTTGCAAAATGCAGTACAAGTGATAGCAAGCCACTCGGAAATCTCATTAAGTAATGGTCATATGGTGTCTCCCTATTTCCAACAGAATTCTTGCTTTTGTAGACATTCTCAACAACCAAAGTAGCTGGAGAATACTCTGGTAAAGAATAACGTTATAAGGCTTTAAATGGCATCCTTCCTTGAGCTCTTTTCCAAGAGCCAGCATCAATTCCTAAGCAGATGAGTGAGTCCTCAGAAGACTGGAGCTCAGGTCAATATTTAACCAACCCATTTGAAAAGTCCTATGTGAGAAATGCTGACTGAGGTCTTGCGGATTTATTGGCGAAGAAAATAAGAAAGAAAACTGCCACACGTACTCCGGTGGAGTCTGCTTAGCATGGGAAACCTGCTTTCAGATCTGAGAATGGGGCTTCAAAGAGGCCTACCTCCTGGAAAGGCTGGCAAGCCCCTGGGAAAGATGTGTTCCTGTTTTTCTTTTCTTCGCTGTATAGGAGTGCCTACTAATCTTTTATTGTTCCTGCTGCTTGTTCTACTTACTCATGCTCAACGTTCCCTTATTCAAGGCTCTTTCTTAGAAGTGTTGATGACTCCAACATCTGATGAGTGTCCTGAGAACATGACTAACTCACCAGAGTTAAGTACTACCCTAAAAGCCCCTCTTATGGAGGCTATTAGACAAGTCATATGTAAATATAAACATATTGGGGGTTTCATGACGTCAGTTCAGCAGAAGCAATTGTTTTTAAGAGATTTACAAGAAGCTGTAGGCACGGCTAGAGCAGAAAGAGTGTATGGCCATTGGAGACTTCCCTTTAATCCTAAAGCATATACAAAAGACTCATATAGATATCCTGTAGATAAAAAAATATGTAGAGGGATATATAGACCAAAAGCTAAATAAGATTCCTAAAAAGTTGGTAGATGGAAGGTGGCAATGGCTTATCAGAGGAAAATAGTGGGATCCTCTATTATCTAGAGGACCCCAAAGACTTCCCCCAGATCCATAGCCTTTTACAGGTGTGTATGATAAGAATGGCAAACGTTGGGAAAACTACTTAGGAGAAAGAACTTCCTATTACTCTTTTATTTACTGAGAGACTTGCTAGATCTACGCCTCCTTGGTGCTTACTATCAAAGAAGGAACAAGAAAGCTCTTATGAGACAGTTAAGGCCTCTATGGAGAAGAGTAAACGATGAGCTTGAATTTGATATATGGCCAGATTTAACTAAATATACTATCACTAAATATACTATCACTATGAGCTTGAATTTGATATATGGCCAGATTTAACTAAATATACTATCATGATTTTTGGCCAAAAATTGGGGACCCTCTAAAGAATGGCAAAGAAGCACAATTGCTTAGAAAAGGTTTGAAATGCATAAAGTACAAAACTAAGCAAAAGTAACTATGAAGTACTAGAGTTCATGCCTTTCTGTTCAGCACCTTGCCCATATGCTCTGGTTAATGGTTAATAGGTGATAAACATCGAAACCAATTGTATTTCTTAAAAATAGAGGTAAAGCTGAAAACAAGTGCCTATCTTCATAGCTCATCATCCAAAAAACAAGATCAGGCAACCAGCTGGTGACCACCCCAGAACAAAGCCTTGCAGCAAGATTGTGTAACCTTTTGCACTTTCTCATGGAGAGTTTTTCTATAAAAGCTTGTTGTCCTCTGCAATAAATCACACTCAGCATTCACTCCTCTTGTGTGTGAGTTGTCTGTTTGCCATCTCCCCACCTATTCCAGTTACCTCCATTAGGTGTCCTCCGTCGTCCCGACAGAGCCGTTCCATGGCAGAAAACATTTTAATGCATTAAAGTTTGAAATAATTTGCAACCTGTCAATAAATGTGTAGAACACAATTATACCAACTGACAAAAGATGATATGCATTTCATTTATGTGCTTTTGGGCTTGGTGGGTGACTTTAGGTGTGTCTACACAAGTAGAATCAGCATGAAAGAAGCCAGCATTTCTTCATTGTTACAATGAGTAACAATGAGATGTACAAAACACTCTATCAGAGGAGGGGTGGAGGGAAGAGGTGGGGGAGGTGTGAGTGGAAGGGTTGATAAGGGAAAAACAAAGGAGGGGGGTAACAGTGCTCAATAAGAAATGTACTCATTAACTTACTTAACTGTAACCCCTCTGTATAGTATCTTCACAGTAAAGACATATATATTAAAAAGATACAAGGAAAACTTCTGTACTTATAAGAAGTTGTATTTGTCACTCAATATCAATAAGGTATTGGTATTAGGACCACAGGCATATTAAAATTTTGGATGCTCAAAATCTCTGCATAAACACAGTATATTATTTACATTAGAATATGCCCAGCACCTAGTGCAGTGTAATTGCTATGAAACTATTATTTGAATCCTGTATCTCACATACACTCAGTTTTCTTAGAGTCAGCTACATATACAAACATGCATACATAGTCATGCTCACATCATTTCCATACTCACATGACATACTAAATGTAACACTGTAATAAAAATATTATAGATACTGAAAAAGAACACCTTTGCAAATGTAGTTTATATTTTAAATATAATGTATTATTGAAATACTAATGAAAGAGCTGCTGAGAGGAAATACTAATGTGCCCTCCTAAAGAGCATGTTTCTCTTTCCAAGCATCATTATTTACATCCTTCTTTCTCCCCATAAAAATTTAAATAACTACAGAATTCACCTACATGTTCCTTAATCATCAACTGAATAAATTGTTATATATATATATATATATATATACATATATACACAATGATGTATTATTTAGCCACACATAATAATGAAATCATACCATATTCAACAAAAGAGAAGGAACTGGAAAACTTCACATTAAAGCAATAAGCCATACCCGGAAAAACAAATACTAGATTTCTCATGTGCAGACTCTAGACCCAGAAAATAAAATGCCTGAGCCAGGTGTAAAAGATGGAACTATTTAAGTTTGGGAAAAAATGAGTGAGGACATGAAGAGAAATAGTGTGGAGTAAATATGTTCAAATACTGTATAAGTTAGTATGATGACATAATAAAACATATAAAAACAGGATAATAAAATTAATAAAAAGAATAAAATTAGCAAGCTATATTATGTAGACATATGTGTATAATACAATAAAAATACTTTGGGAAATTAATATTTGCTAATAAAAAGACAAAAATTCATTCTAGTTGTTATAAGTGCATTTGTTCAAATATTTCCCTGATGAATTAAAAGGAGAAACTGGTTTTGCTAATTTAGAAAGACAATCTTGTCCAAGTAGCATTAAAGTATTCTAGTTAAATACTGTCAATATTTAATTGTTCAATCAAATTAATTATTATATTAGAATATTTCCATTTTAATCTTCAAAATATTATCTCTATAGGCATATACGTTTTGATACTTATTGAATATATTTTCTTTACTTAATTTCTATTTACCATTTCCTGAATGTACTTTGGTGTATGCAATTAGGATATATTATACCTGACCAGGAAATCGATTATACAAAATTTTTATCAAAAATGCCTATAACAAAATAAAGAGGTAAATCCAAATTATGTATATTTGAAGACAATGCTTTTTTAGTCCTCTTCTCACATTCCCCATTCCCTTCTTGAGAATAAAACATATAGTAAGGAAATGATGAAAATGTTTTGGAGAAATAGGTTGACTTTAAACCAATGCATTTTGGTATATATCCAGAAAAGCTAAATTTTTACCTTATCATTTTCCTTAGTCTTTATACTCAGGTTTAATATCTGATGGTGACAGACATATCTATATCTATATATCTATATATCTGTATATATAGATAAATAGATATAAACATATTTAACAGTGGCTAAATTTAGGCTGAGGAATCTAGGTACAATACTCATGCAGATAGACCTCATCAGTCATGAGACCATGATATCACAAAGTTAACCCATGCTTACTGGTACCATGCTTATGAGATTTTGTGTGTTATAAACATTGGTTATTAGCATTTGTTTTGTAATCAACATCATTTCATGGGTTAGGAACTAAAGTGATACATTATATTCAGAACAAAATTTAAGGAGCCATCTAAAATTACCAAGGTACACATCATTTAATACAATGTTTTTAAAATGCAAGCTAATAGAAATAATTTATGAAAAAAATCAACATTTAAAATAAATACAGAATCTGTATGACTGATTTTTCTTTTACCCCAGTTGCACTATGGCTTGCATGATGACTTTTCTGGTTATACGTTTAGTTATGTCTTCATATTTAGTTGGAGAAGTTATGTTCTTTCATATATTCATTTGTCAGATCAAAGAGGAAATGAATTCCATGCCAGAGTCAATATCCATAATAATGTTTCAGTTGTATCCTGCTACTTGGCCAAAGTTTCAAATCAGCTCATGTAACTTGGGTCTTTTTTTGTATCTAACTAAATAGGTATGCAATATTGTCAGTACTAGAAAGATTTTGACCACCATTTTTTAAAATATTATTTTCTAGAAACTACTTCTCTCCTTTCATGAAATTTTAATTTCATTTATATAATGTGCTGATGTTTTCCTTTACATAACCCACATCCAGTCTTCTACAATCATGTAATCTGGAGTAGTTTAAATTATGTACAGTCATATACACTGCTCAGATTCTATTATTTGGATATTTTGTTCTTAAATCAGTAGTATTTAGTTCTCAATATGGATACTATTGGACTTATTCATTGAATTTCTGAATTTTTAAGTATGTCATGATTTTTGTGATTTGATATTGTCACATTTTATTCTTCTAAATATGTGCAGATCATACTTCACATAGTTACATTTGTTTTAAACAATTCGATCCATTCAAGGGATTTGCTATATTAGGTTCATCTAGATGAATTTAATTACAAATTAACAGAACCTTATTTCTGAGACAGAGTTATATTTATGGCTCTACTCAAATTAACATGTATTTGAGGTTTTAGTATTTACAAAAAAGGGGGGCACAACATAGGTTTGTTGCTGCTGGAGTTCTACTTTGTTGGTTGTTTTTCAACACATATGTGCATTTTATTTTAATTGTTTTGTGTCTTTATTTTTTTTCATATAACATAAAGCACAAAAAGCATCAGTGATTCAGATCTTTTCCAAATAGAATTCTAAGACATTTGAAGTTTTGTGACAACTGAGAATGAGCAGGTCTTCTTAATGGAGGGAGTAGCAGAATAACAGAGCCAATGTTTGACATGATTTGAATTCTTCTTCCTCTTGCCTCGCTGTTTCCAATGGTATTACTTCAAAGTCTTTAGTGGAAAGAAAATAATTTTGTCTGTGTGAACTCAGAATTTTTGGTTCAATTGAGACCCACTACACATTCATATTTGATTTTAACTCTAAATTCTTCTTTCCTCAGTTTTAAAAGACAGAAGTGAATTTATAATGATAAAATTAAATAAAATAAAATCTACACATTTATATGAAATGGGCCAAACTATTTTCACTTCACACTATATGTAATATACAGTGTAATAATGATAGGGTGTAAAATAATATGTAATAATTGACTTTTTGGAAAGTCAATTACAGTGTATTTTGTGAGAAAATGAGAAATAGTAAAAATTATATTTGATTATATTTTAAAAAATGAAAGTTACACCTCAAAATAACTCATAGCTATAAACTAATACTGAAAATAACATTGTTTATTGGAAAAAAGCCTGAAATTTCAATAAGCTTGCTTTTTTTAAATGGACTTGGTTCTGGGCTTGGATCAAGCTACTCAGGAGTCTGAGATCTGAGGATAGTGATTCAAAGCCAGCCTGGGCAGAAAAGGCCATGGGACTTATCTCCCATAAACCATCTGAAAACCAGAATTGGCATTGTGGCTGAGTGATACAGTAGTAGTCTTGAGCAGAAGAACTGAGAGACAGTGCCCAGGCCAACAGTTCAAGCCCCACAACTGACAAAAAAAATTTACATGGATTTTTACTTTATTATTTCATGATTATTTATGAGTGGTTGTTCAGTGAAAAATGTCATTGGTGTTTATATTTTGTGTTAGCATAAAATGAGTCTACTATTATCTTAATTTAATTTTAAAAATTACTTTCTGATTCTAGGACAGCATAAATTTTGTGTGTAGTGGTTAAGACCAGATTGTCTTTCTGAAAAAAAAAAATTTATATCACCTCCTAAAAGGAGGGACAAAAGGAAAATAAATGACAGGAAACTTACTATATAATAATCTTAATGGACTATTAGTCTTTCAGTTTGTTTTAACTTTTAAGAAAAAAATAAAGAAATTCTTGATAATATTTTATTAAACATCTAAATTTCTTCATTCTTTTCATTTAAGATTCACTTTAAAAAGAAATTCAACAGGTCCATCTCATTGTTGCAATGGATCCACCTGTATCCCTATTTAAACGATTTGTTTTTCCCTTCCCCTCCACAAATTATATTAACATCAAATACAGTGAAAGCAGGGGTTATACTGTGGGGGAGGGACATACAAAGCAACAAAGAAATCATCTGATAAATATGTTAGAAACAATTGCATAAAAGCAAAAATATTTGAATACTTATATGTCGAAAAATGAACTTTACAATTTTGGTGGAGGGAGGTGAGAGAGGAAGGGGGCAGGGGAGGGGGGAGAGAGATGGGAAGAGATGGGAATGGGAAACACAGGAGGAGGCAACAATGCTTGATAAGAAGATATGGAACCAACCCAGATGCCCCTCAGTAGATGAATGGATCAAGAAAATTTGGTATATATACACAATGGAATTCTATGCCTCTATCAGAAAGAATGACATTGCCCCATTTGTTAGGGAATGGAAAGGCTTGGAAAAAACTATATTAAGTGAAGTAAGCCAGGTCCAAAGAAACATAAGTCCCATGGTTTCCCTTATTTGCAATATCTAGTATATGTCTGAGTCAAGCAAAAAATGTGATTAGTTGATGTTAGGGAAATGAACCCTAAGATATGTATTCAAATGTTTTTTTTTCTTTCATATGATTGTTTCTAACACATTTATGAGTATTTCTTTGTTGCTTTGTATGTCCCTCCCCCACAGTATAACCCCTGCTTTCACTGTATTTGATGTCGCTATAATTTGTGGAGGGGAAGGGGAAAAAGAAATCGTTTAAATAGGGATACAGATGCATTCATTGCAACAATGAGATGTGCAAGTCTTTATGTCGAAAATGAACTTTGCAACTTTTGTGCGGGGGGAGATATAAGTTGGGGAGGGCGAGGAGAGGATGGGCAGGGATGGGAAGGGGAAACAAAGGAGGAGGCTACAGTGCTTGATAAGAAATGTACTCATTATCTTGCCCATGTAATTGTAAACCCTCTGTATGGTATTTTCCCAATAAAAACATTAAATTAAATTAAATTTAAAAAAAGAAATTCAACAGGTGACAGTAATTTTTCCTTTCTTTTTTAAAGAAATGTTCATTTCATTATTATAGTGTATCGCACAATATACCCTGAAAACATTTGATAAGGAAAAACTTTATTCCCATTCTTTGCCTTGCTTCAGTCTGTATTTAAAGCTGCATCCCACATCTTAGCCACTCTATTGTCTGTATTCTCATTTCAAACATTTCAATGAGTTTTCTTTCCCAGCAAAGTTTTACAAATGGCATGCTTTCATTCATTGTGCTTTCCAAAATATATCTCACAAATGCCAATAATGAAACCCAACCTGAAACATCTGTGGATTTTTCCACTAATGATGCAATGTATTCCCTTTCCATACTCCTTAGAACCAGCTTTTCACAGGCATTAATTGTTCTGTCAGTTCCATGCTTTAGAACTGCAGCATTTGACAATGGCATACGTGTAAATTTTTTTACCACATTTGGATTGTTTTCAGCAAGGACTGTCTTCATAGAAGATGGTAATAGGTGAGTTTTGCAATTATGTAGTTCAAAAGGTCTCTGAGTAGTGCATATAGAATATCCATTTAAGTGACTAAATATTTAAATGAAATCCCATAATATATATTCCTTCAATTTTCTGGCTAAAGTGTTCTACAATCTAGCTATTTTTAAAAGAAATATTATACGTTGTTTCTTTGTTGACAATGTAATTGGAAGACTTAAATTTTTCATATAGCATGGCTGTTTTAAATGAGGTGGATGTACCAGAACTTTTGGGACAGCATTAATGTTTGAATGTTGGATGGGAATTTTTTGGGAATTGTGGCAGGTTTTCTTGATATGAGAAGAAAAACAAAAGGCCATACTAATACTTTTATCTCCACATTGTTATATTAGTTTATTCAAACACAAATTTACCCACAAACATACAGATATACAATCATGTAGAAAGAAGACCCAGTAAGTGTGCAAGAAAATATTTTAATAGAAATTCCATAAAATATTTAGTCTGCTGAGATCTGATTAGAATTTATAGAAATATCTATTTGCTTCCACTCCTGGACAAGTCATTATCATTGGTGAAGATGTTGCCATTTGATTTTAGAATGCCCCAGAAAGAGCTATGTATAAAAGAAAAATGACTTTTGATTTCCTCCCAGACTGAAGAGAATACCTGAATAGTTCTTCTGGAGATTAAGTTTTTCAGAGTGAAACCCATGAGAACATAGACGCTCATCTTCTTACTTCTTTTATCTTTTAATCATTCTAGGTCAAAATCATTTCTCTTTGACATACCCCCCATATTGACATTGTCTTGTCGTAGGCCCCCAAAGCAACATAACCAACTGAATGAACATACACTGAAACCTTCAAACTTGTAAATCTGAAAAAGCCTTTCTGCTTAATAAATGGACAATATCACTTAGTATGGTAGGTTATAACTCTAACTCAGAAGTCTAGTCTTTCTAACAATGTAGAGTATATTAAAATGTGCTTCCTTATAAAATATCTAATTCCATGTTGCTTTTTGTGTTTTTGTTTCTGTTGATCCTAGAGCTTAAACTCAGGGCCTGGTTGGTGTTTTGTGATCAAGACCAGTGCTTTACATACAATTTGAAGTGGTCGTTAATTGGAGATAAGAATCTAATGAACTTTCTTACTCAAGCTGGCTTTGAACTGTGATCTTCAGATCTCAATCTCTTTTTTTCCCGTTTCTCTCATTTTTTAAATTGTCAATATACCATTCAGAGGGGTTACAATTACATGGGGAAGGTAATGAGTACATTTCTTATCAAGCATTGTTCCCTCCTCCTTTGTTTCCCCTTCCCAGCCCTTCCCATCCTCCCGCTCTTCCCAGCCCCCACCTCCCAACATAATTGTGAAGCTTGTTTTTCGACATATCCTCTTGTACATCTCATTGTTGCAATGAGTCCACCTGTATCCCTATTTAAACAATTTGTTTTTTTCCCTTCCCCTCCACAAATTATACCAACATCAAATACAGCGAAAACAGAGCTTATACCATGGGGGAGGGACATACAAAGCAACAAATAAATCATCTTATAAATATGTTAGAAACAATCGCAAGAAAGAAAAACAAATTGAATTCTTATATTGGGGTTCATTTTGCCTAACATCAACTTATCTGACTATTTCTTAACTAGCTAAGATTACATCCTTGAACCAACATGTTGCATATTTCGTGTAATTCCAATTCTCACTATTGTATAGATGCTCCTAGTACAATGTAAAAAAACGTAAAACTATGGATATTTGTAAAGTATAAAATGAAAGAAGAATTTTCATCCTTTACATAATCTATGCAAAATCTATACTAAACAATTGATATTTTACTGTACCTTTCGTGCAACTAGTTTGATATAATTTAATACTTGTCAGGCCAAGATTCTCTATATTCTACCAGATATTTACTTTTTCAAGTATGTATGTATATGTATATGTATATGCATATGTATATATATGTGTATGTATATGTACATGTACATGTATATGTATATGTATGTTTATCTATATATCTTCCAATGTGGATTATCAGACTTGAACCTTTGCTTGTTTTGCTGTTCAGCAGTTGAACCTGGTTGGCTCATTCTGTGACAATATCTGTGCTCATTCTGATCATTCCATTATTTACCACACCATCAGCCTTCTAAAATCAGCTTAATTTCCTGGAGGAGGTTACCAGTCAGTCCAACCATTATCAACGCAGACGGTTCTAATAAAGCAAGCTTTAAGAAAGGAAGATAACATAAAGTGAAAACTACAGAATTTCTACAGACGCCCAGTAGGTTATCCAAATTATACCTTACATATTTCACATTTCTACCTTCCTTCTCTTCTAATATTTAAGAAAGCATTGACTAACACAATAAATATATTGCATTTATAACTTAAGGATCAGTGTTTTGTTTCCAACTGAAGTCTTCCTTTCCATGAATTTTGACATAGACTTTTGGGAGATTTTTTAATTGTTATAGGATTCCATCCAAAACAAAGCCATGCATACCAAGAAAATGTTTTCAATTCAGAGTACTAAACAAAAATTAAGGTTAACTATATACCTTAAGCACAAATATAGGCAATATCAAGGTTTTTTAAAATGGTATACTTTTCTTTTTTTAGGGTGGGTCCGGTGGTGGGGCCTGAACACTGGACCTGGACACTATCCCTCAGCTCTTCAGCTCAAGGCTAGTGCTCTACCACTTGAGCCACAGTGCCACTTTTGGCTTTTTTCGTTTTGCTTATGTGGTGCTGAGTTATTGAACCGAGGCCCTCATGCATGCAAGGCAAGGGTTCTACCACTGAGCCATCTTCCCAGCCCTAAATTGTATACTTTTACTGTATAAAGTGGCTCAAACCTGTAATCTTATCTACTTGGGAAACAGAGATTACAGAATTTCAGTTCCAGGCAAGCCCAGACAAAAAAAAGAAGTTTCAGAAATTCTAACCATTTGCTGGATGCAATGAATTATGTTTGTGTTAGGAGTACTGCAGTCTAAACAGGCCCGGGCATAGTGATACTACTTGAAAATAAACAATCCAATTACAATATGCAGGTATGGCAGTACTAGAGATGCTGTTTTACAAGTATAGGGTTTTGGGGTCAATCCCCCAGTACCACTAGGAATTTAAGTGTGCCAGGGTAAGAATTTGGCTTGTCTAAGGTAAAGACTTCATACTGGTTTTATAAGCTCTAATAAAAACTTTATCTCTTTTCCTATTTTTTAAAGTATAACCATAACTTCCATGCCCAATAATTTCTAACTCTAGATTTTCTTCTATCCATTAAGTAATATGTTATCTGTTCGATACTGTCCCACTGAAATCATACTAAACTTCAACAACCCATTGCCTTAGAAAATGAATGCATTTGGAAACAGAATCTCAAAGGTAGCATTTAAGTTGATGTCTCCTGCAAGAAAAGCAGAAGGCCATGGGTATGCCAAGGAAAGAGGATTCAGAAGAAGCCAACTCTGATCTTGGAGTTCTAGTTCCACAAACTTAGAGGCAATGTATCTACAGTGTTAATGTTACCCATTCTGTGGTAGTTTATTATTACAATTACTAGCAAACGTGGAATCTATAAGACATGAAAAGTCATTGACTCTTGGGGTCCATGACTCATCTATATGATTCTAGTGAATAAGAAGGATGGCACTTGTGAGATAATGGTTCTCAGGCTGGTAGGGAATTTCATGAGGTTCTACCTCCATTTAACTACAAAAATTTCTTTGCCGGAGGCATGGTTCTAATGGTACACTGACTACTGTTACCAAAAACTGAGAGCATGAGGTATATTCAAGCCTCAAATGTGGAGGAAGAAAAAGTCCTTAAAAACAGAATTATAAATAGGAAAACAGAAACAAAAGAAATAAACTTATTGATAGAGAGAAAGCTTCCTAATGTGAACTATGGCACAAATTGTAATATTTAACATTTTCCTATACAGTAGAAATAAATGGTATTTCGACTTGACGAAACTAAAGTGTTAAACTGTATGCAGTAAATAATGACATTACATTATGTTTCCATAATTGAAGTTGTTTTCCTACAAATTTATAGAATAATGTAGCTATGGAAAAATGAATAAATATTGCATTTTCAAATAGGATTATATATCCTTGCAAGTGTTGTCTAAACTTGATCTATACTGGAATGATTGCCATTGATATCCTTCTCAAGATTCCAAAAGTTTATGCTTTCAGTTGACCTTCCACAAAACTCAATTCCCAAACATAACTTTTTAGATTGTTCATGCAATCATATGAACAAAAACATATGGCATGAAATGTTAATTACTTTTATCTGCTGTCATTAATGTAGTATACCTAATATAATTAATTGTATACCCTGAGGGAAATAAGATGCTTCCTTCTAAATACAGACTTGCAGGCACACCCATACACACACACACACACACACACACACACACACGTATTTACCACTCTGACTCAGGTTAAGTTCCAGACATTGTGTACCAGCAATGATCTAATAATCAAACTTTCCTGCCCAGACATAAATACATTCATAATTCCACACATACATAAACACCAGATTATTCAAAATAATGAGAATATTTTACAGAATCACCTAGCTCCTGAACCATCTACTCCCTAATTTCATTCATTCACGACTATGCATTTTTCCTATTATATTCAAAAATCTCTTTGAGTCTCACTGATTAGCAGACAAAAATATGTTATGTTATCATATAATACAAAAGGTAGGCAAAATTACTTGTCCCTAGGTAATCTTTAATATATCTTATCAAAGACTTCTTTTTCCTTCTCCCAGAGTCTCTTTCTGGAATTTTGCCATAATTTCTAATATCAATTACAATGGACATGCCATATTCCTTAATTCATTTTTCCTAAAGGTAATACTATGGAGTTGAATCTCGTTTGCTTGCTTATTCTAAATTAAATTTTGTCAATAAAATTATTTTTTATGTTACTCCTAAGCCATTTAAATATCAAAAAGAACTAGAAATTTACCTTGGCAATGATTTGTGAATGGCAGTAATGGATGGGGGAGATGAAAGATTTTAATCATCTATATTGCCTTAAAGATGGCACTGTTATTTAAAGGGCTAATGGTATAGTAAGCTTTGAAGGTGTGTTCTTCTTATTTCATCTAGGAATATAAAAGTATGCTTTTCATCACATTCTTACCTGTAGAGCACTAGAATTATTTCATTTTAGAGTTTATGCCCAGCTACTACTGTAGTGAAACCCACAAATAACTGCACAGCTGTGTTAACTGCTCTAGATTTTGAAATTTTCATCTAGTAGCCCTAGTGATTGGAGCCCAGATTAATGGGATAGTCACATAATAAACAATTACAAACCACCACAATATACAATGACCACGTGCAAAATGACATTCTATTTGTTTCTTTATCATTTCTTTTTTTTCTTATTAATTGTCTTTTAAGGAATTATGGGCTGTGTATTTCTCATTACTGTTGATGTAACTTAAATAAATTTACCATATTTTTCAAATAAAATAAAATAGATATAAAAAAGACATATTTAGCCACAAAATGAAGCTAAACATTTGAGTGATTTTTTTCTAGTTCTTTTCTCAGTTATCCTCAAATAACATTGAGATGAGCCAAGCATATGTGTAAATTGACATGTATCAAGCACACAGAACTTCTATATCAACTTCACCGATTAAAGAAAATTATCAATTGCTTCATGTCTTAAGTAATCTACTTAAAACAAGTATAGTATTTTGATCAATAGACCTCATAATCTATGAAATTGATGCATTATGTAAATATATGATTTCTTATTTCCACTGAATTACACTGAATTAATATTATATTTATTTAACTTTTTGCACATGAAATAATGACATTCTTGAGGATAAAACATGCCTGTTTTCCATATTGGTTGCCAAAATGCAATATTTGGGAATTTTGAAAATTTAACTTTAAATCTGAACCTTCAAATTTCACTAGGACTTCAAATGTGTTACTTACAACTTTAATGTTAAAATAAAAGGCATTATTAGAGCATTCCGAAGAAGATGGCAGAGAAGAAACTGCATGCTAAACAACCTCTCGCAGAGAAAGCAGTTTTAGTTTTCTGGTGCACATTCCTAGGCTAGAGAATTTCACCAAGTGTCCCATCACAGTACAGAGAGTTTCTTTAGCCAGATAGGGAAAATCCAGGCAAGGAGACAGATCTGAGCACTTGCAGGTAGCCGCGGCTCTGGCAGGAAGAGCACCGGTGGCCAGAGCAGCCATACCTACAACATAGAGACTCAGGGACTAAGGCACCAGACAAGGCTGGCAAGCGTATTCTACTCAACACCAGCAAGAACTGACAAGGAGCAAATATCTTCATCCTGTAGATCGCAGGCCAGTGACGACCCAGGAACGAAGACACTGGCGTGAGTAGAATGGTGACATCCTCACTGCTTCTCAAAGAGCAGAGGAGGGAAAGCCACCCCTCCCTTCCCCCCACCAGAGATCTCCATCTTTGATACTGACAAGCCTGGCTGAGCAGCTAGCTCTAACTCAGGCCTTGGAAGAAAACAAAAGAGTCATTTAACAGGTCACAGGAACCTGACCTGACCTGCCAGGCTCAGCTTCACCCAGAGGAAAGTCACCCAGCCCAGGCAGTGAAAGCTCTGCCCCCAGAGGAGTGACTTTCTACACTGGGTAAACAGAGCCAGAGCTACCCCTCCCTAAAGCAACCTAGAAAAACAATTGAAATTTAGTAAACATAAACCCTGAGAATGGCTCCAGGCTGGGCTCTGTGAGTTTCTCACAAACTAACCCCTTAGGGCAAAGCTACTGTTTTCTGAAAGGCCTCAACTCTACCAAGAACTTAGCCTCATCACAGCATCTCCAAACTAGAAGAAACAGCCATCTCCCTCTTTTGTAATACTCAAAGCAGATCTCCCTCCCACTGAACTAGCCTGGGAGGAGGATCACAAAATCCTGGGTAAAGCAGCGAATTTTTCTGCTTGATCAAACTGATTTAAGAAACCAATCAAACCACAGGAAAACCAAACAGCACAATCAGACCAGAGACTCTACCAAGAGTCTGGTGATGGACACAAGGGAGATACAGGATCTTCTCTTCAACTCCCTCCCCCCCCAAAAAAAAATCAAAGAACTATTTTTTGTACCTTTTAAAATTTTTGTTGAAAACTGTTTTCTATTAATCTTTTTTACATCATAATTTTTATTTTAGATGTATATGTGTGTAAGTGGGCGTGTGATTTTTTAAAATCTGTACTGATCTTTTGGGTTTGTTTCTTCTCTTTTTTATCCTTTTCATTCTTTTCATTTTTTTCTCTTTCATTCTTTTTTGTGTGACTTAATTGCTGTTCTGATCCTCCTCAGGTATATACGTGTTGTCAATAATTAGACCTTATCCCCCATTGTGTACACACTTAATACAGAAATGTATTACTCAGTTCAAAAACTCTTAGCTATAAATTCTTTAATAGCATTATTATTTTTATACACATATAAAGCCTATGTACAAACGTGAAAAAGGAAATCAAACAAAACGTAGAAAGTGCCAAAACCTCCCCTGCTCCAGAATTGGAAGGATCAACATCATGAAAATGCCAATATTTCCAAATGCTATCTAAAAATTCAGTCCGATACCTATCAATATTCCAATCCCAAAATTCATAGAGAACAACAAAATACCGCAAATAGCAAAAACGACCTATAACAGAAAGAACAGTGCTGGAGGAATATCAATACCAAATTTCAAACTATATTACAAAACAATAGTCATCAAATCAGCTTGGGACTGGCACAAGAACAAACCTCAGGATCAATGGATTAGAAGTGAAAAACCAGAAATGAACCTACAGACATATAGCCAACTAATCTTTGATAAGGAAGCTAAAAAAAATATAGGATAGAAAAAAGACAACCTCTTCAGAAAATGGTGCTGGCAAAGTTGGTTAACTACTTGTAGAAAAATAAAGATAGAACCTTATATATCACCCTGCTCCAGAACCAACATCAAATGGATCAAAGACCTCGGAGTCAAAGCAAACACTCTGAAAACATTACAGGACAGAATAGGGGAAACCCTAGTACTACTTGGCACAGGCCAAATTTTCTTAATCGAGACCAAGAAACACAACAAATCAAAGAAAGGTTGGACAAATGGGATTGCATGAAATTTCAGAACTTCTGCATGGCAAAGGACATAATTGGAAGATCAATAGAAAGCCCACGGATTGGGAGAAGATCTTCAGTGGCCATACAATGGACAAGGGTCTCATATTTAAAATATACCCGGAACTCAAAATAATAAATCCCCCAACAACAAGTCCTCAAAAAAAAAAAAACAACTGCCCAATAAAGAAGTGGGCTAAAGACTCAAAGACAAACTTCTCTGAAGGAGAAAGAAGCATGGCCAATAGACACATGAAGAATTGCTCAACCTCCCTAGTCATAAAAGAAATGCAAATAAAAACAACATTGAGATACCACCTCACTCACAGAATGGCTATGATTAAGAACTCTAATAACAACACATGCTGGAAGGGATTTGGACAGTAGGGAACCTTACTGCATTGTTGGTGAGAGAAAAACTTGTTCAACCACTGTGGAAAGTAGTATGAAGATTCCACAAAAGACTCCACATAGATCTCTCTTATGACCCAACAATCCCAATTTTGGGCATTTACGCAAATGATCACAAATAAGAAAGACCATACTAAAGTTACCAGCACAACTATTTTTATTGCAGCATTATTTGCCTTAGCTAAGATATGGAAGCAACCAGATACCCCTCAGTAGATGAATGGATCAAGCAAATGTATATATTCCCAATGGAATTCTATGGCTAAATCATAAAGAATGACATTGCACCATTTGTTCAGAAATGGAAAGATGGAAAAAATTATATTAAGTGAAGTAAGCCAGGCCCAAAGAAACATAGGTACCATGGTTTCCTTTATTTGCAATAACTAGTATATGTTTGAAACAAGCAGAAAAGGTCAGATAATTTGATGTTAGGGACACTGAACCACAAGATAAATATTCAAATATATTTTCTTACATGTGATTGTTACTATTTCTTTGTTGCTTTGAATGTCCCTCCCCCATGTTATAACCCTGCTTTCACTGTATTTGATGTTGGTATAATTTATGGAGGGGAAGGGAAAAAACAAATCGTTTAAATAGGGATACTGGTGGACCCATTGCAGCAATGAGATGTACAAGTCGTTATGTAGAAAAACGAACTTTACAAATTTTGCCGGGGCAGGGTTGGTGGGGGTGGGAGTTGGGAAGGGATGAAAAGGAGAAAAAAAAGAGGAGACATCAATGCTTGATTAGAAATGTACTGATATCCTTGCCCATGTAATTGTAAACCCTATGTACGGTATTTTCACAATAAAAAATATCAATACTAAACACCTTAGAGAAATACAGATGAATGAAATGAAAGGCTTATATTACAGAAAGAGTTACAACTCTCTGGCCATGTCCTTTTCAGAAACATTTCCAGAAGTAATAACTCTGCTACTTGAATCACAGACTACGTTTCCAGAGAATTATATATTTTACTATAATTTTGTGTCAGTTTAAAGAATAATATTCCGTGTAGGAATTGCTCACACTTGTAATCCTTCCTACGTTCAAACAAGCTGACAGTTCAAACAAGCTCAGCCAGAATTGTCTGTGACACTTTTATCTCCACTGAAACACCGAAAGACCAGAAGTAGAGCTGTGGCTCAAGTGTAGTAGAGTTCTTACCTTGACCCAAAAAAAGCTCAGGGAGAGAAGGGATGACATGATCCTAAAAGAAATATACCTATTACCTGACTTGTGAATGATAACCTCTCCTTACATCACCTCTACAATCACATTAAAAATTGAGTGATTATAAAAAATTAAAAATATTACCCAGAACCTGATATCAACCCCAGAACAAGTACATAAAGAAAGAAAATGAAGTATAAATCTCATTAATATCTTAATGAGTTTAGCTATGTAGATTTACTCCTTAAAGTTGATGATTTATCAACAAAACTGTGTACAAAAAGGAAAATATTCCATCTTTTGTAGCTTACTTTTCTCTGTTATAAAATAATCATTTACCTATAGTTCTAGGCAAGATACTGTACAAGTATTAAATATTGTCTATTCCTCAGAGAAAATGCTATAATGACTTCATCTCTCTCTCTCTCTCTCTCTCTCTCTCTCCCTCTCTCTCTCTCTCTCTCTCTCTCTTCTTTGAGAGATGGAGGGTAATATTATCAATAAATGCAGTAGCACCACTCAGAATTTAGTTAGACTCTCAAAAACTCACTGTTCTGGAAAATAAATCAATAATCAACAAACTTCATTTTAAACATGAGAAACCTCCTGAGATATCTTTCTTAGAGTATGTGATATCATTAATTGGTTCTAGACATCCATAAGATTTTAAAATTTTATTTGATACGTTTATAGCTTAGACAGAATGTATTTTATATATAGAGTAATACATGTGCCATTATAAACAAATATCCCTTATCAAAATACAATATCTAAATGTCTTACCTACATTATTCCAATTTAGTTCATTAAATCATGTGCTATATATCGGGGCAAAGTTTTTCATGATCCTTCCTATTATATTCTTTCTCCATTCAGGAAGACACATTACAATACTTGAGCTCATGGTCAAAGCTAATATGTGGCTCATTAGGACTTACTGGGATGTCGATTTCCCTCAACCACTGGTATCAAATTTTGAATTCATTGGAAAGGAAAGCTCCACTGCAAACCTCCAAGACCTTGGCCTGAGGTAAACCTGTCCTTGTTGGCTTAGTGCTTCCTCTCTTTTCCCTCTTGCCTTTCTTCTCCCTCTTTTTCTCCTTCTTTCTGCACTTCTTAATGGCTTTGCATCCTCTCTCAGGGGTCTCCATCAGCAAAATACATGTGAGAGAGGGGATGAATTGTCCTGTTAATTGTGGGGTCAATTCTCTATATTTCATGTCTGTCAAGAAATAGGTAGGATAATAGTAATCTTTGGAGGATATGATCAGTTAAATTGTGCCTTCATTGTTGATGTCATAAAGAATAATGCATTATTCATGTACAGATTATTTACTAATTGACTACAATATACTAGAAGGAAATCGTGGCTATTCAGAGAAAGGAAATAGAAATAGATTCTGAACACAGATTTTAATTCGATTTGGATAGGGTATCTAGAAAATAAAAATTGGAAGTGTTTTCATAAGGAATACAATATTAAATAAACACAAGACAAGCATAAACATAGAGTCGAATCTCTACTATTACTCATACATACATACAAAACAATGTAATAGAAATCTTGTAAAACTTCGACGTTTGTCTGATCTTTGGCTTTTGTTTATTGGGAAGATTATTGTTGTCTCAATCTCATTCTATGTTGTTGATATAATTTTTATTTCTTTCTCATTAAATTAAATTTTGTAGTGATATCATAAATTTTCCTAATTGTTCTAGATTATATATGACTGATATGAAAACTTTGTGTGTAGATGTATGTGGGTATACGTGTGTGTGTGTGTGTGTGTGTGTGTGTGTGTGTGTGTTTGTGTGGTTATGCCAGTGAAGGAGCTTGAAATTCAGGGAACTTGTTTTCTCACTTGGCTTTTCCACTCAAGTCTCATGCTTCCAACATTTTCCTAGTTAACCAAAAAGTCTCTCAGGTTTGTGTGTGTTGTGGCTCTCTTTGAACCAGTTTGTTTATGTTTGTGTGTATGTGGATATATGTGTGATATTAATATTGCCTAGTAATCTTCTTCATTATAATGGTATTAAAGAGTTAACAAAGCAGCTTATGAATACAATATATCGGCCGGTGTCACTCCTTTCAACATTCTCACCCATCTCTCTCCTACATACCCCTTCCCTTACTCTACTTAATTTTGCAGAATATACATTGGATTTTAACTGCACTTCCTACCACTTCTCTTCGTCAGTAGTTACCATTGTGTCCTAGAACTCACTCAACCCCAAGACTTTCTTCTAAATACTTAAAAGAAAATTCGAATTCTAAGCTGGGCACTGGTATCTGATGTTTGTAACCTTAGGGACTCAGTAGCCCAAGGACTAAGGATTGAGGTTCAAATCCAGCCAGGGCAAGAAATTCCTTCATATTCTCATCTCTAATTAACCACCAAACAAGCCAGAAGTGGAGCTGTGGCTCAAGTGGTAGAGTACCATCGTTGAGTAAGAAGAGCTCAAAGACAGAACCCAAGCTTTGAGTTCAAGCCTCATTACTGTAATACACACAAGAGATTCTAATTCTAGTTATATTATCACCTTTTGGATTGAGTTAAAACATTCATTTTTTCCCTTTTGAGTAGTGCTTACTTGTATTTTAAAAAAAGTTGTAATACGTTCTAGTGGCACTAGCTAAAATAAACTTATATCTCAAAAGTAACTATCAAGAATGGACCAGCTTGGTGAAGGAGTCTTGGTGCTCTGAGGTCTGTGGGAAAAGGTAAATTGGGCCAGGGGTGGTGATCCCGAGGGGGCTGAAGATCTTTGGTATTAGTTTGGGTTGAGAGAAGAGTGGGAGAAATAGTCGAGTTGAGTCATTTATAAACTGTGTCCAACAGGACCCCAAGCCTGTTCCAGGAGTTTGAGCAAGTGCCCTGCTTTTATGGGCCTTTCTTTATGAACAAAGTGTGCTAAAGTTGGCATAAAGGACAAGGAAGGTATTGCTTTGTGCATTAATGTGGTTGAAGTAAGAATTTGGATGAGTGGCTTCCAGACGGAAGGGTACTTGTGTACATGGACACAATCTGCAGAAACCATGAAAACTTCAATCAGGAGCAGTATGTGGAGGGCAAGATGATATGGGTGGCAAAAAAGAATTGTAGCATGCAGCAGAAGAGTATTGAAGTGAAAAGTAGCAAGCAGAGATTTTCACTAAAGAGACCACTTTGACACACCTATGCCCCATGAGTGGTGAGTGCTCCACCTCCTGCAACAGCTGATTGACATTGGCGCCATACTGGCCAACATACTGCTGGTTCAGAAGGGCTTGGCCCTGTTACTGAATTCTCTTCACAATTTCCTCAAGGTTCTGGCCATGAATTCTGTGATCTCCTTTAGTGCCAGCGATTACAAGAACCACCAGAAGGTCATGTGGACACTCACATGGGATCTGTGGAAATCATCCTTGGAAGTATGAGCACGAGTGGGATGTGTGTGACATGTTGTTCCTTCTCCACCTATTGTACAGATGATGCGCTCTGAAGATTGTGGCTTTGTACAGAACTGTTCATTGTGTGGTTGCATTTTAAGCAGAGAAAATAGAAGGGGTCACTACTGCTTTGCCTCTTCTTTTTTCCTTAATTTCCAAGTGGCTACCAGTGGACCCAGTGACAGAAAAGGGACAGCTGTCCTGTTGTCATCTAGGTGACAAATCAAGATTTCTCCAAGCTTAGTAGATGAAATGCCTGCTACTGAATCTCTCTCTCCCCTCTTTTGCCTTTTGTTTTTATTTTTAGCCTCAAAGCTGCTATTAGTTTTACTAGATGCCTTTTTTGTTGCTGGAAGCTAACTAAAAATAGTAAAAAGGAAAGAGACTGGTTGTATCTAAGTTGAAGCGGGTAGCTCTGTTAATTATTCCAGCAAGAATTTGTAATGGATTAGATTCTGCCCTAGTGTGGGAGGACAAATTTGAAAAGTTACTAGCTTGTCAAGTTTCAAAATTTGTAGCTGCATGTCAGAAGTGAACTCCTACATTTTCTGAGCCTACCTCACTTTCCCAAGTTTTATGTTGACATAGACACTTAAGCATCCCCACATAATATGAATAGGTTTCGATAATATTTAAGCTCTTTTAGCTTCATTTGGGAGTACCATGCATTTTTTTTATTTTTAAGAATGATGTTCTGTAGTTAGAGTTTGTGCAGGAATGTTTATTTTTTCAATTGGTGACCAATAATGCATCACTCCTTCCCTGATGTATCTTAGGAAATGTTTTACTCCCTACAACGTCATTCTCAATTTAATTCAAAATGAATTAGTTTCTCCCCACTCTTCACTACGAAGTTAGAATAGTGTGGAAATTATTATTTTCTATTTTAGCCTATTTAATTTTCTTTCTATTTAACTCTTCAAAGGAAAAAATTAAATCACCCAAATAATTTCATATGGCCTAATAACCATTTTCTTTAAAAGTTAGAACTCTATGTCCAAGTTACAGAGGACATTGAATTCCACAAGAGAATCAAAGCCAGGAGAAAATCCTTGAGACTCAATTTCCCAGATAACCAGGAAAAAGTACAGTTAGTACTACCAAGAGGTCATAATTGTTGCGACACCAACTGTGACTGTCTTCCAGCGAAATTATAAGATATGTGCACTTGAGAAGAATAAATGTTTTCTCACATATCTCTTTACAAATTTAGGAGGAAATTGTACAGAGTACTGTTAGAAACAGCCAGCCTTAGCACAACCAAATTCTTTAGCACCACTGAGAATTTAGTTGTACTCTCAAAAACCTAGTGTCTGCTTTGAGTTTCAAGTCTTTGATACATTTGGAGTTGATTCTGTTGCAGGGTGATATATAGGGATCTAACTTTAGTTTTCTACACGCATTTAACGAATTTTGTCAGCAGTATTTACTGAAGAGGCTGTCTGTCTTCAATTATTTTTTATATGCTCCCTTATCAAAGATTAGCTGGCTATAGGTCGGTGGGTTCATTTCTGGGTTTTCAATTTTATTCCATTGGTCGACAGGTCTGTTCTTGTGCCAGTACCAAGATGTTTTGATTACTATGGCTTTGTAGTAGAGATGGAAATTTGGAATTGATATTTCTCCAACACTATTCTTTCTGTTAAGGACCGTTTTTGCTATTCAGGGTATTTTATTGTTCCATATGAATGTTTCGATTACTTCTAGTTCCTTGAAGAATGCGGTTGGAATATTAATAGGTATGACATTGAATTTTTTTGCATGTTTCCCCCCCCCCCATGATATAAACTGTTTTCACTGTATTTGATGTTAGTTCCCTGCATCTTTTATATACACTTCTCTAGCTTGGGGAGTGGAAGGGAAAAAACAAAATGCTTAAATAGGAATACAAGTTGACTCATTGTAATAATTAGATGTACAAGACACTATGTTGAAAAATGAACTTTACAATTCAGGCAGGGAGGGGGTGAAGAGGGAGGGGGAGTGTATTTGTGCAAGTCGGAGGAGGGTAGGGGGAATACAAAGGAGGAGGTAAAATGCTTGATGGGAAATGTGATTATTACCTGGATCATGTAACTGTAAACCCTCTGTACAGTATTTTTACAATAAAAAGCATTTTAAAAGTGTTTTGGAAATTCAAGGATTTTTTTAAAATGTAGAAACCTCCTGAGATAGGTTTCTAAGAGTATGTGATTTTATCCATTGAGTCTGTAGATCATAATTTTTCTGAATTTTTATTTGATACTTATATAGATTTCAGAGAATATTTTATATACAGAATAATATGTGTCAGTTTAAATAAATACCCTTGATCAAAACACAGTATCTAAATGTCTTGCCTACATTATTCCAACTTAGTTCAGAAAGTCACATGATTTGTTTCAGATCAAATTTCTTCATGATCCTTCCTATTACGTTCTTTCCTCCATTCAAGAAGACCCACTACTATGTTTGAGTTCATGGCCAAAGCTGATATATGGCTCATTACCTAGGAGCTACTGGGATATTGACTTCCTTCACCCACTGTTACAAAATTTTGAATTCATGGGAGGACTCCACTGCAAACCTGCCAAATCTCTGCTTGAGGTAGACCTGTCCATGTTGGATTGGTGCTCCCTCTCCCTTTCCCAATTTTCACTTTCCTCTCCAACAATGCTTGATAAGAAATGCACTTATTACCTTGCCCATGTAATTGTAACAACTCTGTTATTTTCTCAGTAAAAAAATCTGAAATATATTACTCATACTCTGGAATGGTTTATATTGATTATTAAATTGGCTCTTCAAAGCAATTCCTTGTATTATGGGGTGCCCATTTTCTGGTTCAATATAATCTATTTGCTGGACGATCATATGGAAGAGTACTTATATTGGGCTTCTTTTATCAGGATCATTATTTCAGGGTCAGTTTTGAAAGGTTGATTCTAATGTCACCAGACAGGGAAATGGAATGGCCAGGGGTTGGAATAAGGGTGGGCAGGAGAGAGAATATTTGATGGGATAGGAAGGGGAAACAAAGGAGGATGAAACAATGCTTGATAAGAAATGTTACTCATTATCTTGCCCATGTAATTGTAACTCTTCTGTATGGTATTTTCATAATAATAATAAAAAAAGATTTCAGCATTAAAAAAAGATTTTCAACATGTGTATCTGAAAGGACTTGCATAGCCCAATACACTTTGCTACTTTTGCTTTAACTCTTAGTGTAGTGAATCATTTGGGTATTATTTCATAGAAGATAATAACTTAAGGACAAACTTATATCGTGTAAATTATGTGAATGATTTTTCTTACAATTGGAATAAATATAGTGATGGTAAAGTGAAGTAGGATTGTTTAGTGGCTCTTGAATCACATCATAGGTAACCATGTAAACGTGGTGCAGCTTTTCTAAGGCCCTTTTGATGTATTTGAACAATCTCTGATGAGTTAACTGCTTTTAGAAATATTAAGAAATACTCATTTGAGCAAACAAATAGAGTTCTCCTTTGTTCTTAGTTATGGTCTGCTATTAGGACTTCCACAGACACCAAAATCTGAGGATGTGAATTTCTCTGATAAAATACATAATATAATTATAATTAAAATAACATTAAGACTATAATATTAATAGCATTATCAATACAAGTATTCACATTATCTAAATATATTGACATCATTTGGTTACATCAACTTTTAGAATATTTATAACTGAATTTAAATTGTTTGAAAATAGTTATTTGATGATGTATAGGAAATGAGAAAAAGATTTGTGTACATATTGACTACAGATGCAAACAGATTCACCTGGTTATTTCTGATCTTTCATTTGCTGGTTTCATTCCTGCATGGAGAACATGCAGAAAAGTGACAATTGCAAACTTGCCTTTACTAAAGGGTGAACTTACATGAAGTTTATGTTTGGCTAAATAGCTATTTTATGACTTAAGTTGTTTTTGTCCCTTCCCTCCTTCCTTCATTTTTCCTTCCTTCGTTCCTTCGTTTTTTTCATTCCTTGCTTCCTTCCTTTTTTCCTTCCTCCCTGTATTCCTTCATCCCTACTTCTCTCTCTATCTTCTTTCTTTCTCTCTTCTTTTGTTTCTTTCTTTCTTTCTTCCTTTTTTCTTCCATTCTCTCTTTCTTTCACTCAGAATAATTCTTATGGCCATAGAAAAAATACCAACTGTTGGACTCCAAGATATTATGAGTAATTATAAAATTAACTAGATTAATATTAATTTTAATAATCTAGCTATATCTTAAGACAAATTATACTAAAAACCACTTCACAAAATTTGCAGTATATGTAAAAATATTACTTTTACGATGTTGTTTATTTCTCCAAATGAAAATAAGAATTTAGATATATTATTTTGCTTGTGTGTGTGTATGTGTGTTGTTCTTGTGATTTGAACTCAAGGCCTATCCATTATTTTCGTTAACTCAAGGATAGTGCCCTAACATTTGATTTGATCCCAACTCCACTTCTGGCTTTCTCTCTCTCTCTCTCTCTCTCTCTCTCTGTGTGTGTGTGTGTGTGTGTGTGTGTGTGTGTGTGTGTGTGTGTGTGTGTGGTTGTGTATGTATGATTAAATGAGATATGTCCTACAAACTTTCTTGCCAACGCTGGCTTTGAACCCCAGCTTACTGAGTAGCAACTATTACAAGTTTGAAACATTCATATTCAGCACAGATATAATATATCTAATAATAAAATAAAATTCTTATTTGAATTCTAAATTCTCAATTTAACAAATTAACATTTAGATATTTAGTTATTAAATCTGAATCTGCACTGTGGAAAAAATATTTTTCATTTTTATGTAAAAATATACACGCGTAGGTTTAAATGACAGAATATTTGGACAAATTTAAATACTCTATTATTCAAAAGCGTCAAAGGGATTATTAAATTTCTCCTGTAAGCTAAAATCAATATGTTCTGTCAGGGTGAATGAAGCAATTTGTCATTAATTTTAAATAATATCTACTGTGGTTATTTTTTTTCCATTCTTTATAACCTAAATTTTTTAACATAAAATTTTTCTACATAAAAATGTACATTCATACATTTTGTGAGTATACAGAAATCTTAGTTACTGGTCATGTATTTCTGAGGTTTGAGAACCAATTCATTTTAGAGAAAAACAGAATTTCAACACTGATTTTTAGAATTTGAATCAAACTAACTAAAGCAGAATATCCCATGACTTATCCAATTATTCTTATAGACTTGACTATAACTTATTTTTGTTTGTTGTTTTGTTTTTGTTTTTGTTTTTGGTCCAGTTGTGGGGCCTGAACTCTGGGCCTGGGCGCTGTCCCTCAGCTCTTCAGCTCAAGGCTAGCGCTCTACCACTTGAGCCACAGCACCACTTCTGGCTTTTTTGTTTTTGCTTATGTGGTGCTGAGGAATCGAACCCAGGGCCTCATGCATGCAAGTCAAGCGCTCTACCACTGAGCCACCTTCCCAGCCCCTATAATGTATTTTTGAATGGCAGTAATTCATATTATATCTATTATACTCTATATACCTATCATACTCTGTATAATAACTAACAAATAAATGATCGTGATAATATTCATTTTTCCTTCAACTAGAAAGAAAGAAATTCAACAGAGATGACAAAACACTTGAATGGAAGTGCCATAAAATTATGAAAAATTAAAGTCATTGTGAGTTAGATGAAATAGTCATTTTTGAAGGTCACAAAATGAAATATCTTGAAGCTCCATTATCTGTTAAGTAAAATGTGTTTGCACTCAAAATATTTCATTCATCTCTGCAGCAATGGTATAACCAAACCAACTCCATGCCAAATAGCTTCTCTGATTAATTCAAGTAAATATTTAGGGACAGAAGTTATTATAATTTTATAGAAATATCTATTCAATACTTTGAATTTAAATCTGAAATCATAAAGGATTGAGATTAATAATTAGCTTTCACTATGTTGCCCTAAAGAGGTGGTGAACCTTTTCAAGTGGGCACAATTGTAGAGATTTGCTCACTGAGAACTTGTGATCAAATAGGATGTTAAAATTCTTTTCCTCCTCTTCCTTCTTTTTGTTCTCTGACTCCTTCTTTTCCTTATCTTGTTCCCTCTCCTAATCCTCCTATTTCTCAGTCTTCCACTCCTATTCCTCCTCTTCTTTACTTCCTGGCTTCCATGAAGACACATTCTCCATCAAATGCTCCTGACATGGGGTAGGGTACTGTGCCACCACCAACCCAAAGCAGTGAGGATAAGAAACATAAACTGAAATGTATAAAATTAGAAGGCAAGATTAATATTTCATTCTTTTAAATTGATTTTATAAAGTATTTTGTCATATTAATAGGAGACTGACAGCATATACTCATTTATTTTAAGGGATAATATTTACTGGAAAAAATATGACCAACATTGCCCTAATGAAAGGATTGATTAACTTAATATTATAGAAAAACAAATCTACTTTAAATATCAGAAATACTTCAACAAAAGGCAAAAAAATCACCTGTATTGTTTGCTATGAAAAGACAGTAGAATTCAATCTGTTTCTCAAAGAAATTTACCTATATTTGGCAGTACTAATGATATAAATGATATAAGAAGACTGAAGAACAAATTTCAACTCAAACTGTGTGACATAAAATTTAATTTGGCCCCTGTAAAAAACCTTTTTATTCTATCTGTGTTTGGTCCACAAAATCGCTTGTATATTAATCTAATCATATTTTTAATTAACTTAAATAATTGTATGGGAGTTGTTGTATGACACAGCAGTTTATGAATAGTGTTTACTGAGGTTTTTTGTTCTTTTTCTCTCCTGAGATTTGAACACTGGGCCTGGGTGCTGTCCCTAAGCTCCTTTGATGAACGCTAGAACTCTATCCATTAAGCCACAGCAGCACTTTCAGATTTTGCTGAGATTTAATTGGAGAAAATAATCTTACAGACTTTTCTGCCTGGGCTGGTTTCAAACCTCAATCCTCAGCCTCCTGAGTATCTAGGTTTAGACGCAAGAGGCGTTAGTGCCTGGCTTAATACAATGCATCTATTTTTTGGAAGCTAGTTAGGGGCTTGAACTCAGGGCCTTGGCAATGTCCTTCAGCCTCTTTTCCTCATGCTAGCACTCTACAACTTGTGTCACAGTGCCAATTCCAGATTTGTTTTTTTATGTAGTACTGAGGAATCAAACCCAAGGCTTCACACATGCAAGGCAAGCAGTCTACCACTAAGCTGCATTCTCAGCCCAATACATTTTTTTTAATTGTGAAAATAACGTACAGAGGGGTTACAATTACATGGGCAATGTAATGAGTACATTTCTTATCAAGCATTGTTGCCTCCTACTTTGGTTATTTGTGGAGGGGAAGGAAAAAAAAGATTGTTTAAATAGGGATGCAGGGGGACCCATTGCAACAATGAGATGTATGTGATGTTATATTGCAGGGATGGTAAGGGAATACAATGCATCTTGATGATCATTATCCCTCATCCTTCTCAATCTTATCTCATCCCTCATTTTACATAATTTTGTAGAATATTCACTGACTCACAATGTCATATATAATCACTCAGATGATATAACAGATCATATTTTATTGATAGTCTTATTCAGCAACGTAATAAACATGTATTAGAGAATTCTGTGATTTTAAATTCTGAATTATCACTCAGATTCACCTACTACTATTCTAAAATTTTTCTTAGGCTAATGCACATGCAATGTGGAATTCTTCAATAAAGTACAATGATTCATAGAATGTTAAAGAGTTGCACTATGAACATCACCTTCAGTTCTAGAACATTTTATTATCACTACCCTCTGAAAATGCTCCAATACCGATTACTAGTCACTACCTGTCATGATTTCAACCTACCCTCCCCTTGAGCAAATATTATTTCACAGTCTACGTCTACAGATGTGCCAATTTTATAAAGCTCATATAATTAGAAAACATAGTCTATTTTATCCATTTCTCCCATGTAATATTAGTGTTTCTAAAGTAAGTCCATGCAAGTTTTTCTCGTAAATAGAACATATTGTTTTGTATGCATGCGTATAATTTTATAATGTCTTCTGTGAGAATTTCAAAATTTTATTATATAGTTTTGTAAAAGGTTTTGATAATTACATTCTTTTATATTTGTCTGATTGGACACATGTTTAAATATATTTTGTATATTGAATTATGATTCAAAATGCTGCATCATAGAGGCAACTATATGTGTAATATCTTAAAGATGGCCATTATGTTTAACAAGCAGACTATATCACTTTAAGTGCCAAGCACCAATGTATAAAAGGATTCCAATTTCTACACAGTGATTGTGCAGTGTTATCTTATTGTTGTTTCTATTTCCACTAATTTTATATGTATGCAATATATAGGTATGTTATGATCTTTCCATATGTTCCTTGTCTGTTGGTATATTATTATAAAGATATGTATTTGGATTTTTTCACTTATTCAGGATGGTTAAATTTTTCATTGGCATTAATATGCTCTTAATATATTTCTGATTCAAGTCTCTTTAAATAAATATATATGAATACACACTATGTGGACATATGCATATATTCCTACTTATATGTGTATATATACAAACACCTATATATGTATACATGAAGATGTATACATATATATGATTGTGCAGATATGTACATACATCTATTAGAAATATACTTATATTATTACTTTTATTTTTCTGTAAGGTTTCATTTTCCTTATATTTGCCAAACATGTCCTTTATTGATTTTACTTTATTTTATTGTTAAGATGTTGTACAGAGAGGTTACATTTGTAAGGCAATGAGTACATTACTTGTTGATCATTTTTATCCCTTCCTCTCCTTGTTGTTGTCCCACCACCCCTTCCCTTCCCCAGCTCCCACATTTCAATCTCCACACCCTTCACAGCATGAAGAAGTAAAGTTCATTTCCAATATACAGTCCTGTGGAAATCTTTGTTGCAATGGGTCATCCTGTGTCCTTGTTTCAGCGTTTTGTAATTCCCTTTCCCCTCCCCAGATTAGTCATGCATACTCAATATGCAGGGTATCAAAATCGAGTACAGTGATAACAGGGGATATGCCATAGTGGAAAGGACATACAAAGGAAACAACAATAAAAATGAAAAAAAATGACATTGTACACTTACAACAATAACAATAAAGACAGAATTCCCAAGCATGTCCTTTACTACCAAGGTAATTATTGCAGTTCATGTCCTTATCATTTTTGGAACTTTGCTAAAATGTTTTGTAGCATTCCATGTGGACTTATATGTTCAATTTTCCTAAATCTACCTACTAATAGGATACCTACCAGCTCTCTTATGAAGACAAAAAGGCAGTCTTCTACAGCTTGATTCCAAACCACTTGTATTTTTTCCTTGTGCTATGAATACTGGCTCAATCCTGGTGCCTGTAGCTCACGCCTATAATCCTACCTAGTCAGGATGATGAGATCTGGGGATCACTGCTCAAAGCCAGCCTGCGCAGGAAAAGTCCATGAGACTCTTCTCTCCAATAAACCACCAGAAAACCGGTAGTGGTGCTATGGCTTAAGTGGTAAAGCTCTATAATTGAGCTGAAGAGCCGAGGTACAGTGCCCAGGCCCAGAGTTCAAGGTCCACTACCAACAACAACAGGGCTGGAAAGGTGGTTCAGTGGTAGAGAGCTTGCCTTGCATGCATGAGGCCCTGGGTTTGATTCCCCAGTTCCACATAAGCAAAAAGGAAAAAAGCCGGAAGTGGTGCTGTGGCTCAAGTGGTAGAGCGCTAGCCTTAAGCTGAAGAGCTGAGGGACTGTGCCTATGCCCAGAGTTCAGGACCACAACTGGACCCAAAAAAAAATCAAAAAACAAAACTAAACCAACAACAACAACAGCAACAATAACAACAACAAGGAGAATACTGACTCAAAAAGCAATAGCATTAAGCAGTTTTAAAGATAGGCTCAAGTTTAACATTTTAGTATTATCTTAGATACCAATGGCATTCTAATCTAATGAGCCAGGAGTGTTCAGAATGTTGACCAAATTTCTTAGTTTATTTACACAATTATTATAATTATGTATTTTCTCATCTTTCTTTCTTTAATTTCATCACAGAATCTGTATTTATCCTTTATGTCATACATGAATTCTTATGACTTTGGAATGGTGTATATTAATTGTATGAAGATATCTTATTGAAATATTTTTCACACTCACATATTGATCAAGGGCCTGATTAAACTGTTTCTGTCTTTCTCCATTCCCATTGCCCCTTGTTTTTCAACTGTTTTCTGTGAATTTCTTTGTGCTATCTTCACACATTGTCAAAATGTATTTCAGTGTTGTTCACCTACAGTCATTGAAAATGATACAATGCTGAATATAAGCAAAAATCTAAGTAAAAGGCAACCTATATTTTTTGTGAATTGGAGGATACAATTGAGCAAAGATATTAATTGTCCACGACCCTTTTTATTATTTTTTTGGTTATTCATGGGGCTTGCAATGTGGGTTTGGCTCTGTCCCTCAGCTCTTCAGCTCAAAATGAGTGCTCTACTCCTTGAGAAACTGTACCACTTCTGGTTTTCTTGTGGTTAATTGGAGATAAGAGTGTCACGGACATTCCCGTTCCAGTTGGTTTTGAACCGCAATCCTCAGATTCCAGCTTCCTATGCAGCTAGGATTTCAAGCGTAAGCCAAGGGCACCCAGCTTCACAGTTTTATTTATAAGGTTATGACAATTTCTAAAAACACCTGACCAGATACTTTGTCTCATTGACAATGAAAAATAAACTGGAATATATTTCTCTGTTCAACATTAAAGTTGTTAGTGAAAATTTGTACATTTGTAGAGGAAAGATTATCCAGCTCAATGGGTCTGTAGGGCATCAGATTAGAGCCACATAAATATTATCAAGGAATGTTTAATAAGAGTGTTAAACCAAATACTTGTGGAATGATATTCTCTTTAATAAGTCGCTATAGGTTAGACAGCATTGGGGAGAATTAAAAAGTGAACGTTGACTTAAACATAACAATTTACTCAAATATTAACTTCAAGCAGGATTTGTAGGTGGCACAAAAACCAAAAAGAGTGATGTAAATGTAAAGCAAATGAAGATGTCTTGACAATTTTGGAGACAGAGCATTTTTAAATTCGGCATTAAAATTATATGAAAGGAAAACTTGATATAGTAGAAGTCAATAAAAGTGTAAAATAGTTTTGTCTGTCTCATATACAAGTAGGGAATAGAAGTTGGGAGCAGGTGCCTCATGTATCTCATCCTAGCTACTTAATAGGCTGTGATTTGAGTATTGCTGTTTGAAGCCAGTCCACAAAATAAAGTCCCTAAGTGTCGTACCTCTGATTAATCAGCAAAAAAAAAAAAGCCGGAAGTGAGACATGATTCAAATGGTAAATTGGTAACAAATTGCAACAAATCTCAGGGACCCTGAGTTCAAGCCTCCGGACCATACATACATGTACAAAAGTAATAGTAGTAATACTAATAGTGATGATGATGATGATGATCATGATCATGATGATGATGATGAAGTGATGAAAATGATGATGAAGGTTACCCATAGTCAAGAATAAAATATTTGCAAATCCTATACCTGAAGAATGCCTCAAATCTAGACTCTACATAGAACACTTATAACCTAATGTTAAAAAAAGAACATCCATTAGAAAACAGCAAAATACATCTTGTGCAAAATAAGCACACGAAAAGCTTCATCAGTCATCAAATAAATGCACATTAAAATTAAAATGACATCATAAAACATGGATGAGTATTACTTCACAAAAAACAATAATGACCAGACTAAATGCAATCAAGAAACAGAGAAACTGGATGCTGGCAGGAATGTCAAATGGGAAAGCCACTTCTGAAAACATATTGACAGGTTCCTAGAATATGAAATATGCAGTCTCCCACAGTATAGCACAGGAATTGAGCTCTTCAGGTTTTATCTCATAGAAATAAAATGTAATATTCACCCAAAGGCCAAAACACAGAGCTTTATAGCACGAATATTTCCTCTAGCCAAAGATATGAAAATCAATTCAGGCTTTCTTCAGGTGAACGGGAAATGAATTGTGCTACATTCTCTAATAACAGAACCAAAGGCAACTTGAGTGAATACAATACAATATTAAGGTATACAACAACTGGGCACAATCGACTATAGACTTGAAAGGAATCCTAAAAGCTTATTTATTGCATGATCTAGAAGTCGAGGGAAAAAAACATTGTGGGTTACCAGGATGAAACAGGTTTGGCAGGGGACAAAGAGAAGTAGTGGGTTTAATTATAAAAGGGAAGCATGAGACATACTTATTTTTGATAAAGAAACGTATCTGTAAATATCGTGTTTTAATATAGTGTTGATAAAATTATATTAAACTTAATATGTGCACAAAATAATCAAAACGACTGAAGTCTACATAAGGTACTTGTGAAATATTAATGCCCTACTTGTAATGACGTACTATAAATATTTAAAGAAACTGGAAAAAGTATTCAAGGGATTTTTCACTGTTCTTCTTATAACATCATAAAGATCCATACTAACCTCAAGAGAATTTAATGATATCTAGAAAACAGAAGTCAATATTGAGTTTTTAAATTGAAAAATAGTCTGGGTCAAAGCTTGCTAATTAGAAGACAGAGATTTATAATACTGATATCCACGGCCAGTTCTGACAACAATAACTTGTGAGAAATTACAAAAAAAAAAAGAAAGCTAGAATAGTGTAATTTCCCTGTTATCTGACCTTTGTGGAAGCCATAGGTAAGAGATTTTTGCTCAAGGGAAGCTTGGCCAAAAAGTAAGACCTCATCTGAAAAATAATCTAAAGTGGTTAGAGCCTTAGCAACTTCAAGCACCAGTAGTGCTAAAGGAAAAAAGAAAAGAAGAAAACAGAAAAGGAAAGGATAGAAAAGGAAAACTATTTCCTCTTTATTGTTGTAGTTTCATGTCATTGGATACAAGAATTGAGAGTATTTTGTTTACTGTTTTAGGATTCAGGCCTCTCTACTATGAAAACATTTATTTCAAGTAATTATTTATTGTTACTATTTATTAACTAATTATTAGGCCTTGAGGATTGAACCTGTGGCTTGTATGTATTAGTCTAGTCCTACAAGTGAGCTGTACCCCAGCCCTATTGTATAGTTTTGGAAATTGCTTATGAATTCTTCAATAGGTAGCTACTCCACTTTTCATCTTATCTTTTCTCTTCAACTTTTTCCCCTATGTATTTTAGTTTATGTCTTGAAAACTTCCTTCAATTTTATCTTCTAATCTTAGAATTTTGCTTTTGAGATTACAGAGAAGTCGGTTACTTTTATGACATTTATTAAAATTATTAACAGATATATGTATATATCACATGTCTGTTTGATTCTTTGAGTTCATTGCAATAAGCAAAATTTTATATGGTCATATGCACATAGGTATTGAGCCATTGTGATCCTTTCCTAAGAATAGCTTCCCTTGTTCTTTCCATGTGAATGCTTAGAGTGGTGTTAGTTAATCATTTCCAAGTGTAATTTTTTGTCTTTTATTATCTATTGGATTAACTTGTAGATTTATGGACATATTCTAATTATTACAATCGAGGAAAACAGTGAAGCATATATTTAATCTGATCTGGCTTATTGCACTTAATATCATTTTTTCCAGTCTTTCTATATCCTCAGAAATGGGGTAATGCCATTCTTCCGAGTGAAAGCACAGAATTGCATCAATACAAGAGAAGTAAAACCCAGGAATGAATCCCTCCTATAGTACATAATCCTTGATAAGGGAGCCAGAAACACAGGATGGAAGAAAAACAATCTCTTCAAATACTTGTGCTGGTAGAATTGGCTGTACAGAGAAAACTGAAGTTAGACCCTTATATATCCCCCTGCACCAGAATCCATTCCAAATTGATCGAAGACCTCAATGCAAGACTAGATACCTTGAAAACGTTACTGGAAGGGTTAGGGGAAACACTAGGGCTCCTTGGCATAGGTGAAAACTTCCAAAGATCACGAAGCACAACAAATAAAAGTAAGTCTGGATAAGTGGGATTACATCAAACCAAATCAATTATTTGTCATACTCAAAAGCCATGGAGAAAAACGAGAGTGTAGCACAGATTTATTAGTGAGCAAATGTACAGATTAGAGCCTCAGCCAATGCTAAACACTCCGTTTTCTAACTAGATCATTTATAGTGGGTTTACATGAATATACGAGATTTCTGGTGGGGATTAGAAAGAAAAGAACTATTGCTAAGACATAGGTAGCATGTGAAATGAGTTGTACCTGGAGAAAATGAGGGATTAAGGCAGGGGTGTCTACTTCAAAGCCTTGGTTTGGTGCCAGCTACATAAGGTATAGGTGCACAAGGGAAGTGGGGTAGAACAGGATTGGTTATAAACAAAAGCACTGGTCTGAAGCCTCAAAATAAGGACCCCAGTCTGTGTGGACCTAACAGTCTCTAACATGAGGCTTTATTTAAATTAACAAGCACAACTTTAGATTTTTGCAGTGGGATGGTGCATAGTCACAGGCAATGTCTTCTATGTCAGGTATCCAATCTACTCTTTCACTTGTTACCCATTAGCCAGGTTTCAACACAAATGAAATTTTCTCTCTCATGAATCAAAATTCTGTCAAATGATTTGTGTCTTCTAGATGTCTACACAATATTCTTCATGGTCTTATCTCCTATTTTTGTCTTCATTATTTATTTTCATAGTACTTTTTATTGTCTTGTGTTTATATGCCATTTTTAGGGCTTGAACTCAATATTAATAGTCTCCCTTGTAATTTTTGTTCATGGCTGATGACACTCTATCCCTTGAGCCTCATCTTCACTTTATCTTTCTTGCTGGAAAATTGGAGGTAACTTTTCATATTTTTGTCTGTTTAGACTGACATTGAACCAAAATTTTCAGGTCTTAGCCTCCTGAGTTTATAGGATTCTACACATGAGCCACTAACACCAATCTTTGCTTTACTGTTATTTTAATTATGTGGTAGAAGAAAGTGGAAGCATATTTGTGTTAAGTGTGCAATTTTCAAATACAAGTTTGAATCAACTTGATATAATGTAACTTTTATCAATTTTAACAGTTAAATCTATGTTCCCATTCCCACAGGAATACTATTGAAAACAAAAGGCATAATTGTTTTCCTAAAACAAATAATAGATCCATGAACTAATTTCACTTTACAATTCATGTTTTCTATAAGTTTTATTAGCAGACTTCCCTGACTAAAAGGAAACATATTAATTCTATACCACAAGGAGCAAAGTGATTATAGCTAAGAATAGATAGTTCATCACAGCCAAAAGATAAGGTTTTGAGCAATCTCATTTAAAAGAATTGTTACATACAGAAACTAATGGATATGAGATAGTTTGTTCATTACAGAAGATAAGAATGAATGGGATTACCACTCAATACTTCGTAAATATGTAAAAATTAATTATGTAGCTAGGTGTCAGTGGTTCATGTTGTAATCCTAGCTAATAAGAAGTCAGAGAGCTAAATTTAGTCAATCGTCAGGTTGGAACTCTGGGCTTGGACACTGTCCCTATGCTCTGCAGCTCAAGGTAAGCACTCTACCACTTGAGCCACAGCTCCACTCCTGGTTTTCTAGTGGTTTTCTTGGAGGTAAGTCTCACAGACTTTCCTGCCCCAGCTGGCTTTGAACCGTAATCCTCAGTTCTCAGCCTCCTGATAGCTAGGATTACAGCCGTGAGCCACAGGCACCTAGCTCCGTAAGACTCTTATCTCCAATGACCCACCAGAAAACTGGCAGTGGTTTAGGTGGTAGAGCACTAGCTTTGAGGTGAAGAGCTAAGGGACAGCGTCCAGGCACAGATTTCATGCCCCACGACTGACAAAAGTTAAAAATAACAGTTAAAAATAAACAAATATTTTGACATAAATGTTAAAATATAATTCTAAAAATTTTAAATCCTCACTAGACATAATAGTTTACATAAATGTAGAGAAGTGTTTTCTGGTTTTAGTTGTCATTGAATCAATTGTGTCAATCACACATTTCTCATTCAATTCATATTTATATGTTTATTTAGTTATATGCCATAAGTATAATTAACTGATTAGTGATAGGCAGTGCTGTATTAGGAATCTCCCTTGGTTTTCTAACATTCACCCTTTTACCCTAAAATCAATATGCCATCCAAACCTTGTCAGAGGTGTCATTGACAATAAAGTTTCTCATCTCATTGGAGCAGAAAAGTATAAGCCATAATTATTGTTTGGAATAACTGTCACATTTACATGCATTTCACTTAGTTTAAGAACCATGTCAGTGATAGAAAAATGTCTTCTGAGCTTTTCAGTCTCTTCGGAGATGAAAATCTTAATTATATACCTAATTTTCTCTGCCTAACATCCTATATCTTAGGAAGATCTTTTTGTGTACCCTGTGTTCCTGATTACAAGAACTGAATGAAGGCAATAATGAAAATAGCCAATGAAAATATTGAAAACAATTTAAAAAGCAATTGCAGACACTCCTTTTATCTTCGGTTTCAATGAGAATATACGTTAAAGTTTCACATTTTTGTTATCATTTAAAGAGCAATAATTAAACTTTAATTAGCAGTGAAAAGAAAACAGAAAACTGTGTTTGAAGACAGCTTGACTTTGAACAATTCAACATAATCATAATGTATTTAGTTTGTTTTTCTATGTAGTTGCCAAAATAATAGAGAGCATCAGGAAAACACTTAAGCCAAAGCAGTAAACTTTTGTCTATAAAATAATTGTGATGGTCTCAATCTCTCAAAATCAGGCTTGCAAAGAGGAAAGTGTATTTGCTTTGGTGTGAAAAATAAAAAATATAAAAATCCTTTATTAATGTTTATCATATCTTGACTAGGAATTCTTGTGTTGGAGAAGAGGAAAGTTATGAAAAAGTTCAAAATTGTTTACTATTCCCAAAGAGCATTCTTATTTATCAGCTATAGAAATGGAAGTAGCCTTGGTTACTCTTAGTATCATGCTTTTTTAACTTTAGAAGCAATATTTGTTGCTGGGTTATGAGCTGCAAAACCTTAATTAGTAATAAGAGTCATTTCCAAAGAGAGGAAAGTTGCTGTGTACACAAACCTAAAATATCAAAGGCTTAGCATAGTGGAAACTACTTTTTAGCTATATCAAAATCTGTAGGTATAGATTTTGTTTCCCACTGTTCCTGGTGATCCATTTTTGTGATCTTCTTTTCCACCATTTATTGACCCTATAATATCCTATACCATCCTGGGATTGCTGTATCTTTACTGGATTCTCTAATTTCTGTTGGAAAGTTAGGAAGGATAGAAAATTGAGTTTCTGTTTCTATTTTACCTTATTTTTTATTACTTTAGAAACTGTAACTCAAAATGACATAAATTATCTATATAATATATATTTTATATGAGATATAATTATATATTTATGTAATATATAGTTATATAATTAAATTATATATTTATATATATCATATGTATTGTATATAATCGTAATGATATGATAGATATATAACTTATAATATTATATATTATATATGGTATTATACATAATTATATATTATATAATATATTATATAGTTAATTATGTAATATATAATATAAAGATTAAATATATTATATATCATATATAATTATATAACTATGATATATATAATATATAACAATATATAATACATACAATATATTATACGTAATATATGATATAATATGTGATATATTTTATATATAGCATATAATACATAATATAATATATATTTTTATATATAATATACATTATATAACATATATTATATATAAAACATTTTATATATGTATACATATATTATTTTTATATATTTCACATATATAATATAATTATGTATATTATATGATATATATTATGTAATGATATGATTATATAATACATATCATATACAATACATAATTAAAATTATATTATATATATAATTATCTTTATAATAATACTAGGAGACAGATTTCATTTCCAAATTCTAATCCTAGCCTTCTACACAACTTTGGTATTTAGTGATCCCCCAAATGTGATATTAAAGATAGGGAACTTATTTAGATACTTTTTAGAATTTCAAGACTTCATTAATGCAATGCCCTTAGTATTAGATACATCATACATGTGCATTAAGCCAGTGGAACTTTTTCTTATTCTCAGAAACTAGGACATGTGGTGTCCCTGTAATTGCATCACGGAAAGGATATAGTTGAGTTAGTTTACTAAACTAAGTCTACTGTAACAAATTTCTACAAGTTAAGTGGCTTGTATAATCCGTATTTATCATTTTACAATTCTAAAAGTCAGAAATCTAAAAGAAGTCCCACTCGATTAAAACTGAGCCACCAACAGAGCTGAAATACTTTTCGAGATGATTCTAGTGGAAAAGGCACTTACTTCCTGTTCTGCTTTCCAGATACTTCAGAATCTGGGTTTTTGTCTTTTCCTTTATCTTCTAATGTAGCACTTCTTAATCTTTCTGATGGTTCTTACCTAATCATGTCCCTTTCCAAATACATATGGGACTTTTGTGTACCCATTTGAGTGTACTTCCCCCATTGATAATTATTCAAATTTGCATTCCTTGTGTAATAAAAGGTGATTATTTTACAAATACACATATGTTTGTAAAATAATATATATGCAATGCAAATCTACATTTGAGGGATTAGATATTTGGGGATGATAGATATTTGGGTAAGGTATTTTGTTGCATACCACAATGAGTGTGTAGCATTCTTTCTAGTATAACCTGTTATCCTTTCATTAAATTTGAACCACATATTTCTTCAATGAAATATAAATAAAAAATGTCATCCTTGAAGGCAATTAATCCTGGTTAAAATATAATGCTCTAGAAACCTTAAATCCCAGAGAGCAGCTCCTGAAGCAGTTCTGGCACTATCAGTTTTTGTACATTCTGCTTAAAATCTTCTCTTTTCAAGATCATTTGATGGCTATTATTTTGGAATTATGGCTAATATTTATTTGACTGCTATTTTTAAAGAATGCATGATTTAATACCTGTTCTCTTTTTCTAACTTTTTGTGTCTAATCTATTCCCCAAAACACAGATATTTGACTTACATGAATTGGTTATTGTAGTTGAATCAGTGTGGAGAGGAAAAGAAGAAAAAAAGATGTCTCTGTGGATATTTCATGTTAAAAATGTACCTACAAGCTATTTATCTTAAAATCATCTATTTTTCATGATGTTAGATTCTCATAAAATTTAATCCCTCAACTCACCCAATGAAAATGCAGCCTTATTTCATGCCTGCCAAAAGCAAACAACAAATTACTATTTATTAAAATGTATTTTTAAAATTTTTTTAAATTATTTTTATTTGAAATCTATATTAAAAAATTAGCCAAGGCAAATATTTTATTAGATAATTAACTCATGTTAAGACACTATGGTGGAAGCCAGACAGGGGAAAAAAACTGTTTTTATTCTTCATCGAGCTACTCTGTTTTACTTCACTTATTTCTGAAAAAATTAAATTCTGGCTTTGAAGCCTCTTGCTTGATATCCACAAAGTGTCATTCTTCCTTAATTAATAGGAGAATTTGGAGAAAGGATGAAAATTCATACTAAAAAAAGAGAAGAGAAAAAGAGAAGGAGATCCTGGATGAGTGAGCAAACGGTGAACTATTAATGACAGCATCCAAACATGCAGGGCCTTGCTACTCAGGCTCTGTGAGATTCTCACCATTCAAACATACAACAAACAAGTTGAGTCTTGCTTACCTTCACTCAGTCATCTTCGTATGAGTCCAGTGGTTTTAGGGTATAGTTTTTGTTTTGTTGTTTGGGGATTATTTCCTCTTCCTTCTCCCGCACCTCCATTTTCAAATGGTTTGTAGCGGATGTTAAGAGATTAAGTACTGAGTATTAAGAGACTAAGTACTGAGTACTTGGAATTGTCCCACTGATCAAGGAACTCTTATCTAAGAAAGTGCATTTCTTCACAAGCAGTGTCATACCATCTTTTGGCCATCTGCTGGAAAAGTAGAAACAAGTCACAATAAAGCCTTTTTAATTGTATCCTCTAGTATTATAGACATAGTACAGTACTGTATCATCCCTCTGTGAATATAAATACCTTGTACCTGCTTTATGATACGTAGTAGTAGTGACGGTGCTTTATCAGAGCTGTTTTTAATGATGTTACTCAAAAATGTTTTCTTTCCAAGAAGAAATAAAACTCTCCCTCTTTGCAGACAATATGTTCCTGTATTTAAAGAATCCCATATACTCCACTCCCAAATTACTCAAGCTGATTCAAAACTTTGGCAAAGTAGCAGGGTATAAAATTAACCCCCCAAAATCAATGGCTTTTCTGTATGCCAACAATGAGAAAAGTGTGGTTGAAATTAGGAAAGCAACTCCATTTGTAATAGCCCCACAAAAAATAAAATACCTAGGAATTAACTTAACCAAAGAAGTGAAGGAACTCTATGATGAAAACTTTCAAATCTTGAAAAAGGAAATCAACACAGAACTTAGAAAATGGCAAAACCTCCCATGCTCCTGGATTGGAAAGATTAACATCGTGAAAATGGCAATACTTCCCAAGGCTATCTACAAATTCAACGCGATACCTATCAAAATTCCACCCTCATTCTTCAAGGAAATAGAAGAGGCAATCCAAAAATTTATATGGAACAATAAGAGACCCCGAACAGCAAAAATGCTCCTCAACGGAAAGAACACTGGTGGAGGAATATCAATACCAAATTTCAAACTCTACTCTAATGCCATAGTAATCAAAACAGCTTGGTATTGGCATAAGAACAGACCTCAGGACCAATGGAATAGAATTGAAAACCCAGAAATGAACCTACAGACCTATAGCCATCTAATCTTTGATAAGGAAGCTAAAACAATAGAATGGAAGAAAGACAGCCTCTACAGTAAATGGTGCTGGCAAAATTGGATAACTACTTCTAGAAAACTAAAGCTAAATCCTTATATATCACCGTGCACCAGAATCAACTCCAAATGGATCAAAGACCTCGAAGTCAAAGCAGACACTCTGAAAACATTACAGGACAGAATAGGAGAAACCCTAGGTCTCCTTGGCTCAGGCCAAAATTTTCTGAATAGAGACCCGGAAACACAACAAATTAAAGAAAGGTTGGGCAAATGGGATTGCATGAAGTTGCAGAGCTTCTGCATGGCAAAGGACATAGCTAGCAAGATCAATAGAAAGCCCACGGATTGGGAGAATATCTTTACTAGCCATACAACGGACAAGGGTCTTATATCTAAAATATACTTGGAACTCAGAAAATTAAACCACCCAACAACAAATCCTCAAAGAAACAATTGCCCAATAAATAAGTGGGCTAAAGACTTAAAGAGAAACTTCTCTGAAGAAGAAAGAAGGATGGCCAATAGACACATGAAGAAATGCTCAACCTCCCTAGCCATAAAGAAATGCAAGTCAAAACAACATTGAGATACCACCTCACCCAAGTTAGAATGTCTATAATCATGAACTCTTACAACAACATATGCTGGAGGGGATGTGGACAGAAGGGAACCTTACTTCATTATTGGTGGGAATGTAAACTTTTTCAACCACTTTGGAAAGCAGTATGAAGGTTCCTCAAAAGACTTCACATAGAGTTCGCCTATGACCCAGCAATCCCACTTTTGGGCATTTACTCAAATGCTTACAAAGAAGACCACACTAAAGCTACCAGCACAACTATGTTTATTGCAGAATTATTTATCATAGCTAAGATACAGAACCAACCCAGATGCCCCTCAGTAGATTAATGGATCAGGAAAATGTGGTATATATACACAATGGAATTCTAAGCCTCCATCAGAAAGAATGACATTGCCCCATTTGTTAGGAAATGGAAAAACTTGTAAAAAATTATATTAAGTGAAGTAAGCCAGGCCCAAGGAAACATATGTCCCATGTTTTCCCTTAATTTCAATATCTAGTATATGTATGAGTCAAGTGGAAAAGGTCAGATAATGTGATGTTAGGAAAATGAACCCTTAGATATGTATTTTAATGTTTTTTTCTTTCATGCATGTGTTTCTAACGCATTTATAAGATTATTTCTTTGTTGCTTTGTATGTCCCTCCCCCACAGTATAACCCCTGCTTTCACTATATTTGATGTCAGTAAAACTTGTGGAGGAGATGGGGAAAAACAAGTCATTTAAGGATACAGGTGGACCTGTTGCAACAGTGAGAAGTACAAGTTGTCATGTCGAAAATGAGCTTTACAATGTCTGTGCCGCGGGGGGCGAGAGGGTTGGGGGGCAGGATTGGCTGGGGGGAGGGGGGATGGTGGGAAGGGCTGTGAAGGGTAAACAAAGGAGGACGCTACAATGCTTGGTAAGAAATGTATGTATTATCCTGCCCATGTAATTGTAATCCCTCTGTACAGTATGTTCACAAATAAAATTTAAAAAAAGAATGTTTTATTTCCAGATGATGATTGAGAAGTTAATAAAAAAATTGGTGCCAGGTTCGACAACAGTAACGGAACTTTTTATGGGGTTTTGTTTTTTATCTTTTTTCTTTTCTTTTTATTAATGGATGTGCTGGATGTCTAGTTTTGTTCACATGACTGCAGAACCTGGAAAAGCTATTGCTGCTATTGATGCATAACATACTGCTATTATTTGTATATATATATATATATATATATATATATATATATATATATATACACACACATATATGTATGTATATATGTATGTATATATATATATATATATATATATATATATATATATATATAATTTGAATTTTTGGAAACTTTAGCTGTGCTGTCAACGTTGGAAAAAGTATCCCAGTTTACCGTGTTGAGTTGGCATTGTACAGAAATTAATAGCCATATTGGTCTAAAAATATTAAACTTAATTTTTTTCCATTGGTACAGGGTAAATGCACTCTATTAAATATGTAAGGTCTTATCTACGTGGGTTTGATTACAGAAACGAATAAAGTATTCTCTAAATAATGAAAAAAAGAGAAGGAGAAATCTAACCTTTTGTTTTTCCTCATCTTAATCACGATGTCTGGGTAATGATTGTGGATATTAAATACAGTGCTCTAGAGTGATTAAACACATCTATACTAAAAGATAACTCCATAAGTGATCATATGGAGAATGCTTCTTTATAAAAAAAAATGTAGTAGCATCAAACAGGAAATTTTATCTGTTTGCTTACTTCTTGTTTAGTATTTGTTAAATTCTGGTGTGCCATACTCAACTCTCATAAAGGTATACAAAGATGTTAAGAATCTAATATCTTAATATCATATTCTAATATTAGCTTAATTCTTGCTGTGTTATATGTATGTGGCTGTATTTGACTTTTGCCTGAATTTGACATGCTATATTCCTCCAGTATATAAGTTGAAGGAAGATTACCTCTGGAAATATGCTATTTTTATATTGAAGGGAAAACAAGTCTGCTGTTAGACACAGACATTTGGACAGAAATCTTCCCCTAGAAATAGCCTGTCGCCACCTCTGTTTCACTTTTGTAAACTGAAGTAGCTCACATGACCCATCTTGACATTGCAGAGTAGAGTTAAATCTGAACTACAGGGAGCTGATTCATGACATAGTGTAATATTCGAAAATATGCAACACTTGAGATGAAAAGGGAAAGAAATGAGAACTATAATACAGTCAATCATACTTGCTATCATATGTCTCTGCAAGAAGGAAGTTATTATTTATCTTTGTTTCTAAAACTACTGAGATCTTCAAATCATGTCTTTAATGCTCGGATGTTACAGGAATTAGAGAACATTTTGATACTGAGACACCATAAAATCTCATAGAAAGCTGGAGTAATCATTTCAATACTACATTTTGTTCTGCTAGGAGAAGAAACCATTTTAAAGACAATACTTTATACTTTCTTACCTAGGATCATTTTTTCCCAGAAATGAATTTTGTTAATATATGTGACTATTCACCAGAACAAATGCCTTCATTTATCTGCATCTTGTGCAGATAGCATAGTTAATTAGATGTAAATGGGAGCTCATCAGTAGCACTTTTTAAAAATGCAAAAAAATGTGGGCAGGGAACCATTATACATATTTTTCAACCATCACCTTCCACATCCTCCTTCTTCCTTCCTAGGAAACACATCCAATGAATAAAAAGGCTTAGATATTTGGAGCTTGACCATGAAAGTGGAAGCAGAAAATTATGAATGTCAGAGATGACTGTTAACAGTGTTTTACATAATAATGTCACATGTAAAAGCCCTGTGAGTCCTGCAGGTTTTAAGAGTTGTACTTCCTTAGTGATGTGATGGGAATGTCAGCCTTACTGGACTTAGTATTGTTTCCACTTCTTCTCTACCACTTGGCCAAAATTATAATACATATTAATGGAATGAAATATTAATGCCATCTTAAGAAAGTCATTTAGGTCTCTGAAAATGTGACTTCATTGTACAGTTATTGCCTAGCATGCATGAATCCCTAGGATCAATTCCTTAGTACCAAATAAATAGAAAAAGACAAACTGTAAGTGGTGCTGTGCCTCAAGGGGTAGAGTGCTAGTCTTGAGCCAAAAAAAATCCAAAACAAAACAAAACCTCCTCAGGAACAGGTCCCTGGCCCTCACTTCAAGTTCCAGGACTGGCAAAAAAAATACATTTAGTTAGTAAATGCAAAATAAAGAACCCATATTTGGAAAATATAATTGCTCCTTCCATGCTGATACCTGACAATAGTCCTTAATTCATGTAGTTTATCTATATTAGAATACTGTGTTGAAAGAAAAAAGTTTTGTTAATAAGTCATGGCTATTAATGCCAGGAGTGTGCTTACATATCAGGTGAAGATTAATTCTGGAAATTCAAAGATTCCAGGATTTTGTGTGGTCACCGCTAATCACAAAGAGAAGCGTAGTCTAAGTGAGATTTAGAAAACTTTTTGGACATTCATGGCACCAAAAAAGCAGGGGCTAATTAACAATTGTGACAGAAGAGAAGGAATAACTCCAGATGGAAGGAATAAATGATAATAATTACTAAGTTATACCACCAACTGTTCTAGGGAACCATTTTTGGTTATTGAAGAACTAGTTATCAAGTAGGCTTATTCCTCATTGCCTTTAGCATGCTAAATCTCGTTGGCTAGTTCTTAATCTCTGAGTGATAAGTTGTATCTCCTTCAATGCTGTTCTTTCATACCTGATCTCCTTTGCTTTCTAAAAATCTCAGTCTTTCTATATTTCTCTATGAGCATTTCCTGATACTAAACACACCTAAACAGATTGCAGAGGATACTAATGTAAGGGTCCCATAGCTCATGATTCATTAATGTAACAACATGGAAAAGGAGGACATATTTATTGCTACCTCAATTTTTCTGAACAGCTACAATGTCAGCATTTGATTCAAATTTCAATTTTTTTTTGTCTACATAGTGTCATGAAGTGCACATAAATGCAAATATGAGCCGGGTGCTGGTGGCTGACGCCTACAATCCTAGCTACTCAAGGAGGTTGAGACCAGAGGATTGCAGTCCAAAGCAAGCCTGATCAGGAAAGTACATGAGACTCTTATCTTCCAATAACCACCAGAAACCTGGAAGTAATGCTGTACCTAAAGTGGTAGAGTGCTCAGCTGGAGCTGAAGAGCTGAGGGACAGTGCTCAGGATCAGATTTCAAGCCCCCTGGCCAAAAAATGCAAATATGACTTTAAGTTTCCCCAAAAGGAACTATGAAGTCAATAGTTATGTTCCCAAGCAGAAAAATAATTCCAAAATGATTCAGTGCACCTACTTTTGTGGAGTTATTTAAGTTATGGCATCTTTGATGGGCATATTCTCTTCCTTTAAAAATTGTCAAATATTAGCTTTATAATAAACTTCATCTAGTATTTCTTGGTTCAAAACAGAAATCTTAATACAGTTGATGTCACTTGGCTTTCTTACTTTCTCATTTCAAAGCCACCCAGGCAGGAGAGTCTGTTATAATCTTATCTGTAATTAAACACCAAAAAAGCCAGAAGTGAAGTTTTGGCTCAGGCAGTAGATTACTAGCTTTGGGGGAAGTTGGACAGGAAAAACAATTGTTCAGGGACATAGTCCAGCCTGTGAGTTCAAGCCCCAGAATCAGCACAAACTAAACAAACAAACAAGGAAAAAAACCTCAATATTACTTTGGGACCATCCTTAAAGATCTGGTTTGAGAAGAGGCTCTTTTGCTGATCATACTCACTGAATGCTGCTTTTTTGTAATCCTTATTGTGATGGAGAACTCAGGACAAGACTAAAAGAATTGATTACTGACTCATTCAACAAGAGAATCATCTCAGTAGTGAAATATCCATGCATAAGGCACATTAAAACCTCCCTGTAGTAGAACACTTTAGAGTAGAACACTTTTTTGTTTTTTTTTTCTTACTCATTTTTTAAAATATTTTTACTGTGAAAATACTGTGCAGAGTGGTTACAATTATTTGATGTCGGTATAATTTGTGGAGAGGAAGGGAAAAACAAGTCGTTTAAATAAGGATACAGGTCGACCCGTTGCAACAATGAGAAGTACAAATTGTCATGTCGAAAACGAACTTTACAACTTTGATTAGGGGGGCGGGGGGAGGCTGGGAAGGGATGGGGAGGGTAAACAAAGGAGGAGGCTACGATGCTTGATAAGAATTATACTCATTATCTTTTAAAAACAATGTTATTTCCTTGTGTTTTATGCTGGTATTCAAATGGCTTGTGTTTTATGCTGGTATTCAAATGGCACGTTGATTCCTTTTGTAATATTCTCAACTAGAAGTTTAGAGACAAGTTGTATGTGAGTAAAGAACACACATGAAAAAGTCAGGCACAGAATTTCCTTCAATCCTTAGATTCTTTTCTTGTACAGTAAAAAGGAACACACAATTTAACTTGCACTTTGTCATTTCTCTATGTTCAATTCCTCTCTTGGGATCAGTTTCCACTTACAGTAACAGTTCCTGCCACTTACTTCCAGGAACAATCTATGGCATTGCTCGAGGTAAACTAAATGTTTTCTGGCTTCATTGAAATAGCACAAAGACATCTTTGGACATGAGGTAATACGAGTTTCAGAGACGACTTAGTAAATACAACATATAAAATATAAATGGCTTATAAAACATTATCCATGTATATATGGCCATATAAGATGATGTTAAGTGAAATGAACCCAAGATAGGGACACAATTTGTTTTTTTTCTTTTTTGCTATTTTTTTTAATGTATCTAAAATGTAGTATGTAATTTTTTGGTTTCTTTTTTATGTCTCCCATGGTATAACACCTGTTTTCATTGGATTTGAGGTAGGTGCCCTGCATCTTGTATATACATTTTTCTAATGTGTGGAGGGGAAGGGAAATAACAAAATGCTGGAAGAAAGATACAGGATGGATTATAGGAACAATAAGATGAACAAGACACTATGTAGAAAATGAACTTTACAACTTGGGGAGTGGAGGGGGAATTGTGTAGATGAAGAGGGAATGGATACCACAGGAAAAACAAGAGGATGTAACAAAGCTCAATAGAAATGTACTCATTACCTTACTTATGTAACGCTAACCCCTCTGTACACTATTTTTACAATAAAAACATGAAAGAAACCATTATCCAGGAGTACATTAAGTTCAAATTTCAAAAGTGCTCTGTAAATTAAATTTAACTGGGAAGAAGATTCTCAGAAACGTTTATTTTTTGTGTGTGTGTTGTGCATTATTTCCCAAGTGTAGATAAGTTAACAGGAGAAGAAAAATAGGAATAATAGGAGAAAGAAAAGTTCTGTGCTCAAGTATAATTGTTCAATTTACTATAGAAGACTCTGCAAATAAGACAACATTGAACCAATAAAGCCAAAGTCACTATGTAGATCTATGGGAGTGACATAGAGAAAGCATTAATACTAAGTGGAACATGAAGGAAGAGGCCACTCTCTTTCATCTTCTATCTCTAAATCATGGTTGCTAATCATGCAAATTTGTAAAACATAGACTGGAAGAATAATTCTGGTTCCCAAGCAAGTTAGATATAAGAGCATGGATTTAACTGGAAAAAAAGTCTATGTTGAGATAGCACGAATTATACTAGTATCAACTTGTGGCCAAGAACTCATTTCTTTTTTTCTTTCTTTCTTTCTTTCTTTCTTTCTTTCTTTCTTTCTTTCTTTCTTTCTTTCTTTCTTTCTTTCTTTCTTTCTTTCTTTCTTTCTTTCTTTTTTCTTTCTTTCTCTCTTTCTTTCTTTCTCTATTTCCTTCCTTCCTTCCTTCCTTCCTTCCTTCTTTCCTTCCTTCCTTCCTTCCTTCCTTCCTTCCTTTCTTTCTTTCTTTCTTTTTTTTCTTTCTTTCTTTCTTTCTTTCTATCTTTGTTTCTTTCTCTTTTTTTTTGATGATCGTGGCAGTGCTTGAACTCTGGGCCTGGGCAATGTCTCTCCATTCTTCAGCTCAATGCTAGCACTCTACTTCTTGAGCTGCAGTGACACTTCCAGTTTTCAGGTGGTTAATTGGAACTAAGTGACTCAGAATATTTATTTCCTATTCTTGCTGGATTTGAACTGCAATCCTCAGATCTCAGCCTCCTGAGTAACTAGGATTATAGGTGTGAGCTCAAGTGATGGAATACTCGTCATGAGCAAAATTGCTGGATAAGGTTGCTTAGGCTTTTGCATGCACCATGCAAACATACACATACACACAGAGGCACTTATATGTGCAAACACCTGCACAAATGAAACAACTCTCAGAATGTGGAGAAAAGTTAGAAAACAATAGAAAATATATCCTGAGTAAGACTAGATCAAGTGATAATTTTTATTATTGGAAGACCTCAAGTGAAATTTCTTCAAAGATGTTTGACAGTGTTACATAGGTAGGGACCAGAGATAATAGAAAAGTCAAGTAATCATTATTAAAGGTATCGGATCCATGGAAGAATGAATCACAGACCCCTGCAGGTGCATCTCCAAATGTTCATATCCTGTGTCAAATGTTAGAATGTCTTTGAAAATAGTACATAAACCGTCTGAGCAGTCAGTCTAATGGATAAGATCATCGCAGAAGTTCAGAATTGCTAGTCTGTATCTAGATTAAATAAACCAACAAACTATGGCAGGGCAATGTGATACAAGCCTGGTATTCTAGCACTCAGGCTAAGACAGGAGATTAGAGAGTGCATATACATAGCGATACCTTCTCTGGACCAAATAGTATAATTTTGGCTCTATGAAACATTCCAAACAACAAGAAAGGGATACACAGTAGGAAGTTTGGGTTAATTTTGCCATTATGTTTTGAGTAGTCAAGTTTCCTATTGAAATGCAATTCATATATACTCCTCAGTTGTGTTTTAAATGCTCTCTTCATTACAGAACATTACTAGATGCAAAATGGCTCCTGATTTCCGATAAAAAATTTGAGAAAGTAATCATGATTCTGTTGGATTCCAAAGAAATGATGAAGGATTACAAATATTTAAGCCTGGAGACATAACTAATTTCATCTAATGTAGGACTTTGTAGACCTTGCTAAGTTAGAATTTAGATTTAAACTAAATATTTTGCTTTTCTTTGTAATTTTATATTCTGTAGGATACTACAAAATTATTTTTAAGTAGAGGGTTTAATTGACAAATTCACCTATGATTCTGGCATCCTATTTGCCTAAAATATTCTTTCCAGGGAGGTATAATTAGAAATTAGTTAATAGATAAATCCAACAGTTCATGAATAAACTGATAATGTGAATAATCTAGACAGAGTTGCCAACAATTGGATGATATTAATTAACAAATTTAGAAAAAGAGCAATTTTTGAGGCTTTGGTATAACATGATATGAAGAAAATAATTGTGTGACGAATTGGTTCTCCAATCTTTTCGTAATTCAGGAGGAAATTTCCTTAATTACATGCCTCTGTATACAATGAGCAAAATGCTAGGGTTAGAGTTGGTTTTTATTTTATTTTGTTTTTTGGTTTATCCTCAGGTTTGAACTCTGGGTCTGGCCACTCTCTCTGAGCCTGTTTGTGGTCAAGGCTCATGCCCTACCATTTCAACATCAATGCCACTTGTGTCTGGCTTTTCCTGATCAGTTTATTGGAGAGAAGAATGTAAGGAATCTTCCTGCCTGGTTGGGCTTTGAACCATCATCTTCTGATCTTAGCCTCATGAATACCTATGATAGATAAAAAATATAAATATAAATAATATTTGCAAGTGTTCTGATTTCTAGAATACCACTGGGGGGAAAATGATGCAGCAATGTTTAGTGTAGTGTTCTTTCCACAATAGGAAGGGCATCGCATTGGCAGAAGTGTACTATTTTTCCACAATAGAGGTACGCTATTCATGATGTGAATTAAGGAATTTTATGGTGCACCTTACAAGTTGAAACTGTTGGGCTAGGGTGACTTCATGGCATAAAAGCTTGTGATTGATGGTCATAGACATAATAGCTCAATATGATGAATAAATGTTTACTCTTGAGGAAGTAATTATTACACATGCTTCGTAGCTATATCCTCTACTAGAATGTGGCAATTTTTTCTGTTGATTTCTCAATATGAAACACCCCATTGGAAACTGCAGCTATTGCAGAATTAAACAACATGCAAACAGGTACTATTTTTAATATCTCTGGTATGGAAGGTTCAGAATTTGAAAATGAAAAGTTAGTAGTTGTAGGAATTTTGAAGAACACATATATTCTGTCCTCTTAACAATTATTCAGTTTTAAAAGTTAGGAGTTTCCAGAGAATTAAACTGTCTTCTGTTTCACTATGGGACAAAACTAAAATTATTGTTTTTTTGTTTCAAAATAATGGCAAGTATATTGTGAAAATATTGTATAGTTGGATAACATTCAAGTTGGTGAACCTCTGATAAAGAAAGGAGTCATTAATTCAAATTAGATGCCAAATAGTGTTCATTTTTTAAAAAGGTAATACACATAGAATAATATTTACTATAGCAATACAGTGAAATTATATTTTAGGGAACTTATTTTTAGGGGTTACAGTAATTATAAAGTAGTGAATACATAACATGTCTAAATTTTACCCACTCTCTCATGTTTCTCACACTTTTCTTTTACCCCAATACCCTTCACAAGATGTAATGTAAATTTTCAACATGTTGTCTTGTGAGTATTGCTATTGAATTGGTTTTCCCTTTGTTCTTTGTCTCCCCAATTTTTTGTTCTTCTTCCTTTGCTAAATTAAGATAGATGCATATACAATAAACAAGTACCAAAATCAAATAGAGCAGGGGATAAACCAAGGGGAAAACCCAAAAGAAAATAGAAATCACATAGTACATTAAAAACAACAACCACAAAGTAAAACCTGTGTTTCCATGTCTAGGTGTTCATTTTGCTCAACAAGATCTTATATTGTCCTATATATATAGCTTTTGAGGCTGGAAACTGTTTCTTTGTGTTTTGTTTATTTTATTTAGAAGGATTTTTTCCAAGTCTTTCCATTTCTTTATGAATTGGAAGCATATAATTCCTCTATCTACCTATCTATCTATCTATCTATCTATCTATCTATCTATCTATCTATCTATCTATCTATCAAACCACATTTTGTCAATTCGTTCATCTTCTGAGTGGCATATTGGTTTATAACATGATTGCATGTAAGTATCTCTTAAGGTCATTCAAAAATGACAGATGCCACCTCTCCAGACATACTAAAATCATGAATTCTACGTAAGGAAGGATTTTTTTTGGTGGTACAAGTGTTGAGAAATATGGACGAGTGTAATGTATATCTTCAACTGAATTAGGCAGGATGGTAGTGACAAAATATCTCCTTGAGAACGATATAGGAGGCTGCCAGAAGTATGAAGAAATTCAGATAATTTTGAAGAATTTAGAAATGCAAGCTCAAGTATGTCTATTTAATTAAAAGTTATGTAAGTGGAAGAGCAAAAGATGGGGAAGAGAAGAAAATAACTGACAGCAGATCATTATCCTAAGTTAGAGTATAGAAAGACATAATCTAGAATTTGGAGGAAGATGGCAGAGGAGAAGTTGGAGGCTAAACAATCTTTCTCATAGACAGCAGGTTTAGTGTTCCAGTGAACATTTCTAGGCTAGAGAATCACACCCAGTGTGCCAGCACAGTACAGAGAGTTATGCCAGAGAGGGAAAATCCAGGCAAGGAGACAGATCTGAGCAGCACAGGCGGGAGCCGCCATACCTACAGAGTCCAAGACAAAGATGCCAGACAGCACACAGATTCTACTCAACACCAGCAAGAACTGACAAGGAGCAGATATCTTCATCCTGCAGATTGCAGACCAGAGATGGCCTAGGAAACAAGACTCTGGCGTGAGTAGAGCCCTGATATACTCACTCCTTCTCAGGTTCAGAGGAGGAAAGGACACCCTTCCCCCACCACCAGAGATCTCCACCTTTGATACTGACAAAGGCACAGCTGAGAAGCTAGCTCCAACTAAGGCCTTGGAAGCCTTGGAAGTAGATCACAGTAAACTAACCAGAGGAACCAGGCTCAACTCCACCCATGGCAAAGTCACCCATCCCAGGCAGAGGAACTCTGCCCGTGGAGGAGTGGCTTTCCTCACTGGGTAAATAGAGCTACAGGCTCCCCCTTCCGAAAGTAGCCTGGACAATCAATTGAAATTCAATGAACATAAACACTGAGAATGGTTCCAGGCTGGGCTCTGTGAGTGTCTCAGAAACTAGCCCCTCAGGGAAAAGCTACTGTTTGCTGATAATCCTCAACCATACCAATAACCTAGCCTCATCATACTATCTCCAAACTAGAGGAAACACCCATCTCTCTTTTTTTGGAATACTCAAAGCAGATCCACATCCCACTGGACTAGCCTGGGAGGAGGATAACAAAATCCTGGGTTAGGCAGAGCATTTTTCTGCCAGCTCAAACAAACTGACTTAAGAAACCAATCAAGCCACAGGAAAATCAAATACCACAAGCAGACCAGAGACTCCACCAAGATACTGTTTACGGACACACGGGAGATTCAGGAACTTCCCATTCCCCCCACCCCAATAAAAATCAAGGAACTCTTATTGTACCTTTTTATTAATTTATATTTTCACCTTGTTTTCTATTAATCATTTTTCATCATATAATTTTATTTTAGGTGTATATGTGTGTGTGCTTTGTTTCTAAATCTCTTCTGACCATATAGTGCCCCCGTTTATTTTGATTTTTTTTCATGTATTTTCTCTTTATTTTTCACATGACTTAATTGCTGGTCTGCTCATCCCCAGATATATACCCTTCCTCGATTATTAGACTTTATCTCCCATTGTGTACACACTTAACCCAGATATTTATTACTCCATTCACAACCTCTTAGGCTTAAATTCTTTAATAGCAGAATTATCTCTTTTTACATATGTAATTTTCAAGTAACTAATTTTAAGAACTTTTATTTTATAGTTTTTTTATATCTCCCTTCTATTCCTCCCCTCTTGTCTTCCTATCCTTTTCTTCTCTCAATATCATTTCATGAAATTTAAATAATTTTAAATGTTTCACTTTTTAAATTTAAGTTTTTCTTTTTCCATTTTTTTAATGTCTCTTCTATGAGAACGTTCACTTCCAAACTCATTCTATGAATCAATCAAAACCCTCATCCCAAAACCAGGCAGGGACTCATCAAAGAAAGAGAACTATAGACCCATTTCTTTGATGAACACTGATGCAAAACTTCTCAAAATTTTTTTGGTCTATCAACTTCAACAATTTATCCAAAATATCATACACCATGATCAAACAGAATTCATTTCAGGGATGCAAAACTGGTCCAATATATGCAAATCAATTAGTATAATTCATCACATCAACAAGAGCAAGGATAAGAACTACATGGTTATCTCAATAGATAGAGATAAAGCATTTGACAAGATCCAATGCCCCTTTAGGATGAAGGTTCTGGAAAAATTAGGAATCCATGGAATATTCCTCAATACAATAAAGGTTGTATGGGACAAACCGACAGCCAGCATTATACTTAATGGTGAAAAACTAAAGCCATTTCTTCTTAAATCTGGAATGAGACAAGGATGTCCACTCTCTCCACTTCTCTTCTATCTAGTATTGGAATGCCTAGCTATAGCTATAAGACAAGATGAAAACATAAAAGTGATCCAAATAGTGAAAAAAGTAAAACTCTCCTTTGCAGATGACATGATACAGTATTTAAAGAATCACATGGATTCCACTCCCAAATTACTCAAGGTGATTCAAAAGTTTGGCAAAGTAACAGGGTATAAAATTAACCCCCCAAAATCAATGGCTTTGCTCTATGCCAACAATGAGAAAAGTGTGGTTGAAATTAGGAAAGCAACTCCATTCATAATAGACCAACAAAAAATAAAATACCTAGGAATTAACTTAACCAAAGAAGTGAAGGACCTCTATTATGAAAACTTTAAAACCCTGAAAATGAAATCAAAATAGAACATAGATAGTGGCAAAAACTCCCATGATCCTGGATTGGAAAGATCAACATCATGAAAATGGCAATATTTCCCAAGGGCATCTGCAAATTCAATGTGATATTTATCAATATTCCAACCTCATTCTTCAAGGAAATAGAAGAGGAAATCCAAAAATTCATAGGGAACAATAAAGGACTCTGAATAGCAAAATGATCCTTAACAGAAAGAACAGTGTTGGCGGAATATCAATACCAAATTTCAAACTCTACTATAAAGCCACAGTAATCAAAACAGCTTGGTATTGGCACAAAAACAGACTTCAGGACATTGGAATAGATGTTAAAACCCAGAAATGAACCTACAGACCTATAGCCATCTAATCTTTAATAACGGAGCTAAAAAAGTAGAATGGAAGAAAGACAGCCTGTTCAGTAAATGGTGCTGACAAGATTGGTTAAATACTTGTAGAAAACTAAAGCTAGATGCTTATATATCACCCTGCACCAGAATGAACTCCAAATGGATCAAAGACCTCAGAGTCAAAGCAGACATTCTGAAATCATTACCGGATGGAATAGGAGAAACCCAAGGTCTCCTTGTCACAGGCCAAAATTTTCTTAATAGAGACCCAGACACGCAACAAATGAAAGAAAGGTTGGACAAATGAGATTGCATAAAATTGCAGAGCTTCTGCATGACAAAGTACATAGCTAGCAAGATGAATAGAAAGCCCACGGATTGGGAGAAGATCTTCACTAGCCACACAATGGACAAGAGTCTCATATCTAAAATATACCTGGAACTCAAAACAGTATATCTCCCAATAACAAATCCAAAAAGAAACAACTGCCCAATAAATAAGCGGGCTAAAGTCTTAAAGAGAAACTTCTCTGAAGAGTAAAGAAGGATGGCCAATAGACACGTGAAGAAATGCTCAACCTCTCTAGCCATAAAAGAAATGCAAATCAAAACAACACTGAGATATCACCTCACCCCAGATAGAAAGGCTATAATCAAGCACTCTAATAACAGATGCTGGAGGGGATGTGGGCATAAGGGAACTTTACTGCATTGTTAATGGGTATGTAAACTTGTTCAACCACTTTTGAAAGCAGTATGGAGTTTCCTCAAAAACTTCACATGGAGCTCCCCTATGATCAAGCAATCCCACTTTGGGGCATTTACCCAAATGATCATAAACAAGGCCACACTAAAGCTACCAGGACAACTATGTTTATTGCTGCATTATTTACCATAGTTAAGATATGGAATCAACCCAGATGCCCCTCAGTAAATGACTGGATCAAGAAAATATGGTATATATACACAATGGAATTCTATGCCTCCATCAGAAAAAATGACATTGCAAAATTTGTTAGGAAATGGAAAGACTTGGAAAAATTATATTAAATGAAATAAGCCAGGGCCAAATAAACATAGGTCCTATGGTTTCCCTTATTTACAATATCTAGTATATGTCTGAGTCAAGCAGAAAATGTCAGATTAGTTGATGTTAGGGACATGAACCTCAAGATAAGTATTCAAATGTTTTTTTTTTCTTTCATGCGATTGTTTCTAACATATTTATAAGATTATTTATTTGTTGCTTTGTATGTCCATTCCCCACGGTATAACTCCTGATTTCACTGTATTTGATGTTGGTATAATTTGTGGAGAGGAAGGACAAAAACAAATCATTTAACTAGGGATACAGGTGGACCCATTGTAACAATGAACTGTACAAGTCGTTATGTCAAAAAACGAACTTTACAATTTTGGTCGGGGAGATGGGCGAGGACTGAGTATGGGGGATGTGGGATGAGAAGGAATGGGAATTGGAAACAAAGGAGGTAGCAACAATGCTTGATAAGAAATATACTCATTATCTTGCCCATGTAATTTAACCCCTCTGTACAGTATATTCACAATAAAAAAAACAAAAACTAGAAAAAAATGAAATATACTCATTATGTTTTCCATGCAATTGTAACCTCTCTCTGTTTTATTTTCACAATATAAAAGATATACTCTATAACTTTCAAGTTAAAAAGAGACCAATATCCTACTTCCCGCTTAATTTAGATTCATGCAAGATATTTATTTGGCTTTTTCCCACTACAATGCTCCAAAATAAGTGAAAATTTATAAGAACATTTATGTGATTGTCATTACTTCAACCTGACCCCTAACTGTGATAAGTCTACTTTTTCTCACTTTGCTCTTTAAAAATACTCCCTAAATTGATGATGTTGGTGTTGATTAGAGAGTCAGAGTTAGGGGATTCTACTTATATGATTGTCCTTGAATGGTTTAAAGCAGTTTTTTCCCGAGTTCTCCAAATACATCGTCTGACTGTACTTTGAACACACCCTCACACCTGAAATTGTCCTTCAGCATTTCCTTGGCATATTCTACTTTGTGCCTTTGTCTTTTTTTTTTTTTGCACGTTCCTTTTGAGTTCACAGTTACTCTATTCCCATTTCATCTGTACAAACTGCTAAGAACATTGTTCAACTACCACTTCTTTTTTGCCTTCGCCCAGTCTATGTATGAGGATACTTTCTCCATGTTAAGCAATAGGGTAGTGCTCAGTATCTGAAGGGGAAAGTTCCACAGTTTAACCCTATGCTCACATTACAGGATGTAGAATTTAAAGCATTTTGAAATAAGCAGTTATACTAGAATTGAAAGGCTCCTTAGGGACATTTTCTTAGAAATCATTAATTTACCCAGGAGAAATATAAATATCCACAAAATTTGGAGATAATTAGTAAGTATCTGAATTAACACTAGATCCTAGATGTAATGTTATTACAAGTCACCATTGTATTATTTTACATTAGAATCCTTCCCTCCTTGCCAATGTGTATGAGAAAATGAAAGAAAGTCATTAAAGCAAAATGCCTTATCTTTTAGGAATTTAGTATTAGTAGTGAGGATAATGGTTGAACTCTTCCATTCAATAAAAGCTTGAAGTTTATAAAAGCACTTCCTACATATAACAATTTGTGGCAGCATGGAGATATCCCTAACAAGAAATAGATTTAAATAGAGTATTTGGCAGTTATGATTATTCCATTGCTAAAGATGAATCAATTTGAGGAGACTTCAGTAATATCAGTGAAGCTGTATGTTCAACCTAATATTTGGTGTTACTTGTCCTACATTTATAATGGATAGACTGATAAGATACCCAAACATATCTACATATATGTCAATAAAATCCCAAACTGATGTGGATACATGGGTAACTCATTGGAACTGTAGGACAAATTAGACTTGTCTGTGCTGTAGTTCAATCTACAATCTCATGGCTAAACAAAGGTTTCAAAAGTATTCACAGAATACCTCTAAATAAAGTTCATGACAGTTACATCTGTATAATTCTTCTAAGGTCAGGATAAAAGTATTTGTTCCCAACATTTAAAATCAGCAGGATCTGTTGAATTCATGGATCCAGAATTGTATGGCTTCACATTCATATATCAAAATTTTATCAATATGACATATCTCTATCATTTTACAAAAATACTGTTCTTATTGAACTTGTGTATATCCTTTTAGTTTTCAAATCCAAATAGCATATTTCTTACAATATCTCTGTAACAGTTTTGTCCTTTTCTCCCTGCAATTTTTTCCCTTTCTTTACTTCTGTAAATCTGTGTTTATTACTTTCTTGTTTCCTTATTTATCTCATTCTTCTAATCTTGTCCTCACTGGTGCTCACATTGCTCACAGTTTGTCAGAACTTTCCATTTCGTCTTCCCTTTAAAAATGCCCCCCGATTTTACTATTCTTTTTCATATTCCTGGTCGTAGGTATTTTTATTATATCTAAAGAGACCTATCTTTGCATCTTTTTATTATAAAATTTAGAACTATCAGAGACTTTTCCCCCTAAATCTATCATTTCTACCTGTAGTCCTTATCGCCAAGAATATCACTAATACAGTTGCCTGGCCAGAGACATAGAACACTTCAGATTTCTTCTTAACCTTTTACTCCTGCCCATTAGTTAAGATGAATGATCAACATTTTCTCAGTTTCTGTCACTAATATGATTTCTATGTACTCCTTTTTTGTGCCCCTGACACCAGCCTGTTTCAAGTAATCATCAATGATCACCTAGATTTAAGCAACTTTTCCAAAGTATTTTTCCCCATAGTCTTTTCATATTGGTCCTCTCCATCACCAAATTACTGGTTCTTGTAAGCACACAGAGTGAAGAGCTCAGACACAAATTATAGTAGCAATATTTACTCATTACATTGACTGTTGGCCTCTCATTTCTCATCTGTAAATGGATGTACTCTACATATTGAAGAATATATTTGTTGACTGCTAGAGAAAGAAAAAAGTAAAGTGAAGAGTCTTTACATTTTCCAGCTTAGCTTACAAATAAAGAAAGAGTCAAATTCAGCTTGTTGGTATAAAGTCACAAAATTTTTCATGCATGTACAGAGTACTGCTATGATTGTGTGGCAGGGAAATGTGATCAGAGACAACTTGGAACATGCTGTTGCTCTTCTCAGAAGCAAGAGTCTATTTCAAAAACCCCTGAAACTGACCAGCTCCATTCTTTCCAGGTTAACTACCTGGGGAAAACTGGACATTTCTTGGAATCTTACCTGGATGTAGCGAAGGCCAATCCTTTAAGATGAGCAATAAGTACTAATCATAGCCAGGGGAAATGTCTGGTGGTATTTCATGAGACCACTATTGGAGATGTTACTGGCCAACTGGAGTAGAATCTGTGCTTTAGTTCCATTGGCCAACCCACACCTGAACATTCTCAAACACCATAAATTAATGAGGAGATACTTCTTAGTTATCAGGTCATTCAAACTTCATATTTATAACTATGCTACTTAGGGGCGCTTGAAAATTTTCCAAAGAGTTTAAAGCTAGAAACAAGAAACAGGAACTCAAATTAATTTTATTCTTTTTTATTCTTTTATTAGTTTTATTATTAGTTTTATTCTCCACAATCTATGATCTCCATAAACAAATTATTCCAATATGTGCTTTTATTTTTCAGTAGTGTTTGTTAATTGAAAATGCCACCATGGAAAAGTAAGTAGGAGCCACTGGTAGGATTGAATGGGAAAAAAATAGGTCTAAATACGATACTTGACCAGATACTTGACCAGATAAGAAGGTGATAACTGAAATGAGCCCAAACATTGGGACACAAGTGGTTTTTTCTTTATTGCTATTGTTCTAACATATTTATAATGTTCCATTTGATTTTTGTTTCTTTATATTCTGCCCCCCCCCCCCAAACAGCCTAACCCCTGTTTCCAATGAGTTTGATGTTGGTGTTCTGCATCTTGTATATACACTTCTCTAGTTTGGGGAGAGAAATGGAAAAAACAGAATGCTTAAATGGGAATACAGGTTGACCCATTGTAACAATTAGATGCACCAGACACTGTTGAAAAACAAACTTTACAATTTAGGGGGTGTGGGAGGGAGTGTATAAGGTAGTTTTGGAGCTGGGAGGTTAGGGATGGTAGGGGAAATACAAAGGAGGAGGTAACAATGCTTGATGGGAAATGTATGCTTTACCTTGCTCATGTAACTAACCCCTCTATACAGTATTTTTACAATAAACATATAAAAATAAAAGAATAAATATACTTCAAAGGGAATCTCTGTGGTGGTTGGAGGCCAATGCTACAGAAAGACTTACAAGGATTTAGTACTGGCAAAAAAAAATTACCTAAAAACTGAGATGATGCTGAGTATAATCCTAAATGCTCAGGTGGCTGAATTCTGAAGATCTGTGTTTGAAGCCAACCCAGGCAGGAAAGATGAGACTTTTATTTCCAATGAGGCTGTAAAAAAGATACTACATTGTGGTAGCTTTGAGTTGTGGCTAAAGTGGACAGTGCCCAGAGCATGAAATCAAACCCCAGACCAGCCCCCAGTCACTTATAAAAAAGGTTGTTTCTTTGTATGTTGGCAGATCCCTTTACTAGTTTGATGATAGAACAAGCATTTTAACAATGAGTTATTGTGTCAATATTTACCTCTTTAGTAATTGTTTCATAGTAATGTGTGCATGGTTGCTTTAGGTCTTGTACAACAGGTTTTGTTCAGTAACTGACTGAAAAACTGCCTTAAACAAACCATTTTTTAAATCAAAATATCTTATTGGATACTGCTGAATAGGAAAGTCAGTGTTTATTGGTTGGAAGAAAAGAAAGCAAAATCAGATGGGAGAATTGTAGAAGTTAAATCCTGAAGTACTTGATTGATACAAGCACTTCCCTTGTAAAGGTAGTCAAAACCTTGCCAATGCTATTTTAGAGAAGTTCCAGGGGCTAGAGGCATGGCACTAGTGGTAGAACACCGGGTAAAAGTTGGTTATTTTTCATATGTCCAGGTGTTCTGGATTTGGTTGATTATGAAAACTTTTGACTAGTTTGAAAGAAGTCAAAAATTTGAGCCAATATGAAAGATGATTCCAAAGTTCAAATTCATGGGAGCCAATGGTGAGCTGCCTGTCCAGTGTGTTTATTCAACTTGGGCGTGTGACAGACAGAATGCCTTCCACAGAAGTAAACTTTGCCTTGCTGAGAAGGTGTTTGTAGGATACCTTAATTGCCTCCTGTATTTCCAACACAGATTGTCTGTGCCATTCATGAGGGATCCTTGGAGCCCCTCATAGGCGACACATCCAGCCTTCCTGTTGAGCCAACCTCCTGATGGTATAAACATGCCATCCTTGGTAGCTGATAATGGAACTAGATATAAAGTTAATCTGCAACATCAAGAAGAGCCCCAAACAGGCACCCTCAGAAGCAAGCATCCTCATGCCTTGGCCTTGGTAGAAAAATATGAAACTATGTATCCTGCTTTGGTACTTGTGTCTTTGTAGGGATGGGGTATGAGAGAAGTATCTTAGATTCAGGCTCTTAAATTCTTTCTGTCTAAGAGTCTTGATCTGCAAATTCATTTGTCCATGTAGGAAGAGGGAAAATTTGAGATAGAGTCATCTCTGAAAAAAATCTCTAATAATGGAGTCGAGAAAAGGAAAGGACAAGAAACAGTATGAAGGGCAAAGTGCACCAAAATATCTTTTTCCATTACAGCCTGTAATTTAAGAATTCTAAACCTAGGAAGCCCAAGAAAATTGGAGCTAAAACGCTTCCCTCAGACATTCTTAATATTGTCATCTTTTAGGGAGAATGTGGGGAAAGATATGAAAATATGTGTTAAGGCTGATTTTTTTTTTGAGGTCAAATTTTAATGTTCACTTTGTAAACTAAATGCTCTATATCCCTTCTCTTTGTAAATACCCATCAGCATTAAATATAAAGTGATTTTGAAAAAAATAAAAATGACTCAGAAGAAATTATAAATGCAAAACAATCTTCACAGAAGCAAACTCTCAGAGATATTTCATGACTTTAAAAAGGATGAAGTGGATGAAGTTAGTATATATTTAGAAGTACAACAATGCACAAAACGTAAAAAGATATTCATATATTTCATTATATAACCCAAAGCAGAAGCAAATGTTGTTTAGATGATTTTTTAAAATACAGTCTCTCAGGTACTGGGAAGGTGGCTCAATGGTAGAGTGCCTGCCTTGCATGCATGAGGCCTTGGGTTTGATTCCTCAGCTTCACATAAGCAGAAAAAGATGCAAGTGGTGCTGTGGCTCAAGTGGTAGCACTAGCCTTGAGCTGAAGGCCAGAACCCTGGCCAAAGAGTTCAAGCCCCATGAAAAACAAAATCCAAATAAAAAACAAAACAAAACACAGTCTCCCACGTTTTTGGCCTCAACTCTGTAATAGCTCTACTACAGCCTAGGACTAAGATTTTAAGTGTGGACATTTATCAATATTCCTGATTCAGATTCTACTTGACCATTTTATAAATAAATATTTTGTTCTTAATTTTCCTCTTTTTAAATTTACATGCACCGATAAAAAATGGTTTGGCTATCCCAGTAACCTTCTCAAAGTACCTCCTAATGACAACTTACAAAAAGTTGTATCCTATTACAACAAGGAAAACAATGCTACAAATACAGAACGCCGATAATTAAGTATTAATGATTAATAAAATAAAAAACAAAACAATTACCAGTGTTTTCAGTATTTAAAGTGTACTATATATTAGATTTTATTATTGTCATATTTCTTTACAGTTAACAGTGGCTAAGATTATGATGTTCAACAAGAATTTTATAGGCTATGAGTAGTGGTTAAAGTCACCCACTAAGATTGCTATTTGTGGTTCATCTTATAATTTGTATATGTTTTATATCTTCATTTGTTCCTCTCTAACATATAAAGTAAGGAAGTGGGTTCCATTCAGCATTCCCTTTGTGGTCTCCCTGACTTCCTTCAGCTCTTTGTTAATGGATTCCATGAATGCCTTTAGTGATCTTTGTGTGTTCTCTACCTGGTCTCTCAATTCCTGTATTACTCTTTGATTAGCTTCCTCCCGTTCGTGGGATTCCTGCAGATCTCTTTGAGTGTTCTCAGCCTGCTCACGCCATTCCTCCCTTTCTCTTTGAGTATTCTCAAGTTGTTCACGCAAATCCTGTATCAGTTTTTGAGTAGCTTCCTCACGCTTATGATATTCCTGTATAAACTTCTGGGATGCCTCCTCTCTCTCCCTGTCACGCTCATACAGAGTCCTTTGTACGTTGTCAAACTTTTCATTTATCATGTTTGCCAGCAGTGTTTGTAGAGCTGTTTGGGAACTCTCCTCTGGATTATTCATTATCTGTTCTAACCCCTGATTATCATGATTGGGAATTGAGATACCCGAATTTGCCATTTTTCTTGTGTTTTTCCGGCTTACTCTGCCCATTTGAGATGAAGATAGCACCAGTTTTGTGCTAGAACACTATCTTAAGGCAACCATCAACCAAAGTTTGCATTTGTACAGTCAATAGTCTACAGATAGTGTACAATAGTCTACAAGAACTCTAACAACAACAGATGCTGGAGGGGATGTGGACAGAAAGGAACCTTACTTCATTGTTAGTGGGAATGTAAACTTGTTCAACCACTTTGGAAAGCAGTATGGAGGTTCCTCAAAAGACTCCACATAGAGCTCCCCAATGACCCAGCAATCCCACTTTTGGGCATTTACCCAAATGATCACAAACAAGGTCACACTAAAGCTACCAGCACAACTATGTTTATTGCAGCATTATTTACCATAGCTAAGACATGGAACCAACCCAGATGCCCCTCAGTAGATGAATGGATCAAGAAGATGTGGTATATATACACAATGGAATTCTATGCCTCCATCAGAAAGAATGACATTTCCCCATTTGTTAGGAAATGGAAAGGCTTGGAAAAAGTTATATTAAGTGAAGTAAGCCAGGCCCAAAGAAACATAGGTCCCATGGTTTCCCTTATTTGCAATATCTAGTATAGGTATGAGTCAAGCGGAAAAAGTCAGAGAATGTGATGTTAAGAAAACGAACCCTCAAATAAGTATTTTAATGTTTTTGTTTCTTTCATGCATGTGTTTCTAACGCATTTATAAGATTATTTCTTTGTTGCTTTGTATGTCCCTCCCCCACAGTGTAACCCCCGCTTTCACTATATTTGATGTCAGTATAACATGAGGAGGAGACGGGGACTAACAAGTCGTTTAAGGATTCAGGTGGACCTGTTGCAACAATGAGAAGTACAAAATGTCATGTCAAAACCAGCTTTACCATGTCGGTGGGGGGGGGGAGGGGGGGTATGATTGGGTGGGGGAGAGGGGGGAGGCTGGGAAGGGAGGTGAAGGGTAAACAAAGGAGGAGGCTGCAATGCTTGGTAAGAAATGTATGCATTATCCTGCCCATGTAATTGTAACCCCTCTGTACAGTATGTTCTCAAATAAAATAAAATTAAAAAAAAATAAAGTAAGGAAGTGCTATAGTTTTAATAGAAACTGTGTAGATAATAAAGTCAACTATTTACTCTGCTGCTTTACACAAAGATTTTGCAAGTTCTCATTAGTAACGTTTCTAAACTCTGAAATGTAGATACTTAGTGGTATATGTCTGCTACCATGAATCTTAACTATTTTATAGAAAAGAATTATGACCTGCCTAACAGACCTAGTTTGGGCATATATAAGCAAATACCCAAAATTAAATACATTTCAAACATTAAAACTTTTAACAAACCTTAACACTTGCTGTAGTGTTCATTATGACAGGTCCCTTGTATAGAATACTTGAATTCCGCCTCCTACACTTCTCTTGAAATATAAATATCTGGAATTATTTTTTATTTATTTTTTATTGTGAAAATACTGTACAGAGGGGTTACAATTACATGGGCAAGATATTCAGTACATTTCTTATCAAGCATTGTAGCCTCCTCCTTTGTTTCCCCTTCTTATCCCTTCCCAGCCCCCCCTGTCCTCCCCACTCACTCCTCACCCCCTCCCCCACACCAAAGTTGTAAAGTTCGTTTTAAACATGACAACTTGTACTTCTCATTGTTGCAACGGGTAAACCTGTATCCTTGTTTAAATGACTTGTTTTTCCCCTTCCCCTCCACAAATTATATCAACACCAAAAACAGTGAAAGCAGGGGTTATAATATGGGGGAGGGACATACAAAGCAACTAAGAAATAATCTTATAAATGAGTTAGAAACAAATGCACGAAAGAAAAAACACATTTAAATACATATCTTAGGGTTCATTTTCCTAACATCAACTTATCTGACCTTTTCTGCTTGACTCATACATATACTAGATATTGCAAATAAGGGAAAACATGGGACCTATGTTTCTTTGGGCTTGGCTTACTTCATTTAATATAATTTTTTCCAAGTCTTTCCATTTCCTAACAAATGGGGCACTGTCATTCTTTCTGATGGAGGCCTAGAATTCCATTCTGTATATATACCACATTTTCTTGATCCATTCATCTACTGAGGGCCATCTGGGTTGGTTCCATATCTTAGCTATAGTAAATAATGCAGCAATAAACATAGTTGTGCTGGTAGCTTTAGTGTGGTCTTGTTTGTAAGCATTTGGATAAATGCCCCAAAGTGGGATTGCTGGGTCATAGGGGAGCTCTATGTGGAGTCTTTTGAGGAACCTCCATATTAGTTTCAAAAAGAGGTTGAACAAGTTTACACTCCCAACAACAATGAAGTAATGTTCCCTTCTGTCCACATCCCCTCCAGCATCTGTTGCTATTTTCCTGGGGTGAGGTCGTATCTTAATGTTGTTTTGATTTTCCTTTCTTTTATGGCTAGGGAAGTTCAGTAATTCTTCATGTATCTATTGGTCATCCTTCTTTCTTCTTCACAGAAGTTTCTCTTTAAGCTTTTAGCCCACATATTTATTGGTCATTTTTTTCTTTGAGGATTTGTTGTTGGGGGATTTAATTTTTTGAGTTCCAAGTATATTTTAGGTATGAGAGCCTTGTCCGTTGTATGGCTAGTGAAGATCTTCTCCCAATCTGTGGGCTTTCTATTGATCTTGCTAGCTATGTCCTTTGCCATGCAGAAGCTCTGCAACTTCATGCAATCTCATTTGTCCAACCTTTCTTTGATTTGTTGTGTTTCCGGGTCGCTATTAAGAAAATTTCGGCCTGTGCCAAAGAGACCTAGGGTTTCTCCTATTCCATCCTGTAATGTTTTCAGAGTGTCTGCTTTGACTCCGAGGTCTTTGATCCATTAGGAGTTGATTTTTGTGCTTGGTGATATGTAAGTGTCTAGTTTAGTTTTCTAGAGGTAGTTAACCAATTTTGCCAGCACCATTTACTGAAGAGGCTGTCTTTCTTCCATTCCATTTTTTTTTAGTTCCCTTATCGAAGATTAGATGGCTATAGTTCTGTAGGTTCATTTCTGGGTTTTCAATTCAATTCCATTGGTCCTGAGGTCTGTTCTTGTGCCAGTGACAAACTGTTTTGATTACTATGGCTTTATAGTAGAGTTTGAAATTTGGTATTGATATTCCTCCAGCAGCATTCTTTCCGTTGAGGAGCGGTTTTGCTATTCGGGGTCTTTTATAGTTCCATATGAATTTTTGGATTTCCTCTTCTATTCCCTTGTAGAATGAGGTTTGAATTTTGATAGATATTGCATTGAATTTGTAGATAGCCTTGGCAAGTATTGCCATTTTCACGATGTTAATCTTTGCAATCCAGGAGCTTGGGAGTTTTTCCCATTTTCTAAGTTCTGTTTTGATCTTCTTTTTCAAGTTTTTAAAGATTTCATCATAGAGGTCCTTCACTTCTTTGGTTAAGTTAATTCCTAGGTATTTTATTTTTTGTGGGGCTATTACAAATGGAGTTGCTTTCCTAATTTCAGCCACACTTTTCTCATTGTTGAAATACAGAAAACCATCGATTTTGGGGGGTTAATTTTATACCCTGTTAATTTGCCAAAGTTTTGAATCAGCTTGAGTAATTTGGGAGTGGAGAAGATTATGTCATCTGCAAAGAGGGAGAATTTTATCTCTTCTTTCCCTATTTGGATCCCCTTTATGTTTGCATCTTGTCTTATTGGTGTAGCTAGGCATTCTAATATTAGATTGAAGAGAAGTGGAGAGAGTGGATGTCCTTTTCTTGTTACTGAGTTAAGAGGAAATGGCTTTATTTTTTCACCATTAAGTATAATGCTGGCTGTAGGCTTGTCATATACAGCCTTTATTGTATTGAGGAATGTTCCATGGATTCCTAATTTTTCCAAAACCTTCATCATAAAGGGGTGCTGGATCTTGTTGAATGCTTTTCTGATTCTGTTTAGAAAACCATGTGGTTCTTATCCTTGCTCCTGTTGATGTGATGAATAATATTAATTGATTTGCATGTATTGAACCAGGCTTGCATCCCTAAAATGAATCCTGTTTGGTCATAGTGTATGATTTTTTGGATGAATTGTTGAAGTTGATTGGCCAAAATTTTGTTGAGAAACTTTACATCAATGTTCATCAAAGAAATGGGTCTATAGTTCTCTTTCTTTGATGAGTCCCTGCCTGATTTTGGGATGAGGGTTATGATGGATTCATAAAATGTGTTCGGTAGTGAACTTTCTCTTTCAATTTCATTGAAGAATTGGAGGAGTATTGGTGTTAGCTCTGCTTTGAAGTCTGTGTAGAATTCCTCTGTAAATCCATCTGTTCCTGGACTTTTTGTAGCTGGGAGTTCTCTTACTGCTGTTTCTATTTCAATGCTTGATATGGGCCTGTTAAGATGGTTTAACTCATCTTGGTTTGGTTTTGTCATGTCAATATTTGCTAGGAAAAGCTCCATTTCTGCCAAGTTCTCATACTAATTAGATATAGTTTTGAGAATTATCCCCTTATAATGTTCTGAATCTTGGTTGTTTCTGTGCTGATGTTTCCATTCTCATCTCTGAATTTATTTATTTGGTGTGTTCTCTACTTTTTCTGATAAGATTTGGTAACGGTTTGTTAATTTTTTCAAAGAACCAAATCTTTCTTTTGTTCATTCTTTCTATAGTTTTTTTGGATTCTAGTTCATTTAATTCTGATTTAATTTTAATTATTTCTTTCTGTCTACTGGATTGGGGTTTAGCTTGCTGCTCTTTTTCAAGGAAGTTCAGATGTCTTATTAAATTGTTGGTTTCATATCTCTCCAATTTGTTGATGTAGGAACTCAGAGCTACAAATTTGCCTCTGAGTACTGCCTTTACTGTGTCCCAGAGGAGCTGGTAATTTGTGTGCTCATTTGTGTTGAATATCATGAAAATTTGAATTTCCTTTCTAGTCTCTTCCATGACCCACTGGTCATTCAATAGTGTTTTGTTCAGCCTTTGTGTGTTACAAGACTTTCTTTGGTGGCTTTCGGTGTTGAGTTCTAATTTTCTTCCCTTGTGGTCAGAGAGAATGCATGATATAAATTCAATGTTTCTGAATTAGGACAAGTTTGCTTTGTGACCTAAAATGTGGTCTATGTTAGAAAATGTTCCATGTGCTGCTCAGAAAGTAAACTTCTGAAGCTGCTGGGTGAAATATTCAGTAGATGGCTGTAACAACTAGTTGATCTGGGCAGTTGTTTAGATCTGCGGTTTCTCTGTTGAGGTTTTTCCGAGTTGATCTATCTAGTGGGAAGATTGGTGTGTTAAAATCCTCAACAATTAATGTCTTTGGATCTATGTGGGATTTGAGGGAAAGTAGTGTTTATTGGATAAATTTGGGTGCTCCGTTGTTTGGCGAATAGATATTTAGAATTGTAATATGCTCCTGAAGGAGAGGTTCCTTAATTAGTATGTAGCGACCTTCTTTATCTCTTCTCACAAATTTTAATTTGAAGTTATTTTATCTGATATTAGGATTGTAACTATCGACTATTTATGGGGGCCGCTTGCTTGGTAGATTTTGCTCCAGACTTTAACATTAAAAATGTGTTTGTTTTACTGGCAAAATGTGACTTCTGAAGGCACCAGATAGAAAGATCTTGTTTTTTAATCCAACTAGACAGTCTATGTCACTTAATTGGAGAGTTAAGTCCATTAATAATGAGAGATAGGACTGAAAGGTATTTGGGAGTTCCTGCCTTGTTATCCACCTTCTTGGGGCTCCTAAAACTGGGTTCTTCCTATGGTTCTTGGATTCTCAGTGTGGGTGCAGTTTCTTGGCCTTTATTGCGGTCTTGTTGGTTTTCTATGTGTAGGACATCTTTAAGAATCTTTTGTAGGGCTGGTTTGGTGGAGATGTATTGTTTCAATTTTTCTTTGCTATGGAAGGTTTTTATTTGGCCTTCAGTTATGAAGGAGAGTTTAGCTGGGTAGAGTATTCTTCCTTGATAGTTGTTTGTTTTTAGGGCATGGCATAGATAATTCCAGGCTCTTCTTGCCTTGATTGTCTCTGCTGAGTAATCTGTGTAGTTTCTAATTGGTTTCCCTTTATAAGTTATTCATCTTTTCTCCTTCACAGCTTTAAGGATATTTTCCTTGGTCTGAGTTGATCCTGTGTGGATTATAATGTGACAGTGGGATTTCCTATTCTGGTCTGGTCTATTTGGAATTCTAAAAGCTTCTTGTATCTGAATAGGCCTATCTTTTTGCATGCTTGGGAAGTTCTCTGCTAGGATCCTATTAAACAAATTTCCTAGACCATTAACTTCTGTTTCTAGGTGCTCCTCTACACCCATTATCCTCAGATTAGGCCTTCTGATGGTGTCTTCCAAGTGTTGGATAGATCTATCATATTTCTTGGACTTGGCTTGGATGGTTGTATGTTCTTTCTCTATAATATCTAGGCTGTCTTCAATCCTCTAACCTACTGTCAAGGCTTTCTACTTTAATTTTAAATTCTTCTCCTTCTAATTAGTCAGCTTTGATGGCTTCAAATCCTTTGTTGCAGCTTTGTTTTAGATCTTGAATGAACGTCTTTACTTCCTTAATTGGGTGTTCAATGTTTATTCTAAAATCACGTAGTTGATTGTTTATGGTTTCCTTGGACTCCCATTCCTTCTTTTGGGTTCCATTCAGCATTCCCTTTGTGGTCTCCCTGACTTCCCTCAGCTCTTTTTTAATGGCTCCCATGAATGCCTTTAGTGATCTTTGTGTATACTCATCCTGCTCTATCAATTCCTGTATTACTCTTTGCTTAGCTTCCTGATGTTCATGCCATTCCTGTAGTTCACTTTGCGTGTTCTCAGCCTGCTCACACCATTCCTGCCTTTCTCTTTGAGTATTCTCAAGCTGCTCACGCAAATCCTGTATCATTTTTTGAGTAGCTTCCTCACGCTCATGATATTCCTGTATAAATCTTTGGATTGCCTCTTTTCTCTCCCTATCACGCTCATACAGAGTCCTTTGTAAGTTTTCAATCTTTTCCTCCATTGACCTTTTGTTTGCCTCCTCTGTTTCCCTATCACGCTCATACAGAGTCCTTTGTATGTTTTCAATATTTTCATTTATCATGTTTGCCAGCAGTGCATTATTCATTATCTGTTCTGTTTCCTGATTATCATGAGTGGGAGTGGAGATACCCGGACTTGCCATTTTTCTTGTGTTTTTCCAGCTTACTCTGCCCATTTGGGATGAAAATAACACCAGTTTTTTGCTAGAACACTTTCTTAAGGCAAGCATCAACCAAAGTCTGTATTTGCACAGTCAATATTCTGCAGATACAGTCTAGTTCAACAGATACATCTATTCAACTTTTAACAACTATATATTAATGGGGTTTGAACCACGAAGAAGAATTTGGTAAACCAGAAATTATTAGGTTTAGGGAGAGATGTGGGTTAACAATAGGAATAGAGTGATGTGGGAATGTACAGGGAGAGTTAACTGAGTCCTAATCTCAAAGAAGGAAATAAGTTGGATAGTATGAAAGTAGAGAGCGAAAAAAAAGAAGAAAGGAAAGGGAAAAAAGTGACCAAGAAAAATAGAAAAGTAAAAATTTAAAATATGAAGCAGAAAGGAATACAAACTATTCAGAGAAGAACGTGCATATAATGAGAGACAGGGAGGAATATAAAGGAGATGTGAAAAATTTAAAAATAAAAATACTTAAAATATTATGTAGGTATAAAGAGGTAGTACTGCTATTAAGGATTTTAAGTCTAAGAGGTTTTTAATTGAGTAATGAATTTGTGGATTAACTGTGTACACAATGGGGAATAAGGTCTACTAATCGACTACGGGTTTATCTGAGGATGTGCAGAACAACAATTAAATCACATAAAGAAGAACGAAAGAGAAGAAAAGGTGAAAAGGATAAGAAAGAAAGAAGAAAAGATCAGAAGTTCAGTAGAGCTAAACAAAAAACAAAAAGAATTTTTTTTAAAAGAAAAGAAAGAAACACGCACACACACATATACCCCTAAAATAAAAATTATAAGAGGAAAAAAAGTTACTAGAAAACAATTTTTTTCAAAAAAGGTAAAAATTAAAAGTTTAAAAAAAGTTTTAGAAAAAATTTTTTATAAAAGGTACCAAAAAAAAAAGAAAAAAATTTTTTGGTAGGGGTCGGAAAAATCATGTATCACCCTTATGTCCATAACCAGCCTCTTGTTGGAGTCTCTGGTCTGCTTGTGGTGTTTGATTTTCCTGTGGCTTGGTTGGTTTCTTAAGTCAGTTTGTTTGAACAGGCAGAAAAATGCTCTGCTTTACCCAGGATTTTGTGATCCTCCTCCCAGATTAGTTCAATGGAAGGGAGATATGCTTTGAGTATCACAAAAGAGGGAGATGGCTTTTTCCTCAAGTTTGGAGATGCTGTGATGAGGCTAGGTTCTGGGTAGAGTTGAGGACTTTCAGGAAACATTAGCTTTTCCCGGGGGCTAGTTTGTGAGAAACTCACAGAGCCCAGCCTGGAGCCACTCTCCGGGTTTATGTTTACTGAATTTCAATTGATTGTCAAGGCTGCTAAAGGGAGGGGCAGCCTCTGGCTCTGATTACCCAGTGAAGAAAGCCACTCCTAGGGCTGGCGCCCGAGCTGAGTGACTTTTCTCTGGGTGGAGCTGAGTCTGCCAGGTCAGCTTAGGTTCTTGTGACCTGCGAAATGACTCCAGTTTTCTTCCAAGGCTTAAGTTGGAGCTAGCAGCTCCATCGAGCATTGTCAGTATCCAAGATGGAGATCTCCAGTACTGGAGGGTGAGGGAAGGCCTTCCCTCCTCTGCTCCCTGAGAAGCAGAGAGGAAGCATCATATACACTAAATTTGGAATGATACCGAGAAGATTAACATGGCCCCTGCTTAAGGATGACAGGCAAACTCCTGTCATTCCATCGCCTAAGTTGTTAGGAAATGGAAAGGCTTCGGAAATAGATTATGAAGTGTAGTAAGCCAAGTCCAAATAAACATAGGTCCCATGGTTTCCCTAATTTTCAATAACTAATATATGTCTGGGATAAGCAGAAAAGATCAAAAGCTATGAGCATATGACCAGATAAGATTATGTTAAGGGAAATGAACCGACGTTAGTGACACAAGTGGTTTTTTCTTTCTTGCTATTGTTTCTCACATACTTATAACATACAATGTGTTTTTTTTTTTTTTTTTTTTTTTTGCTTCTTTATATGTTCCGACCCCATGTTATAACACCTGTTTTCACTGTATTTGAGGTTGGTGCGCCTACATCTTGTCTATAGTCTCTTCTAATTTGTGGATGAGAAGAAGAAAAAGTAAATGCTTAAATAGGGATACAGGTTCACCCATTGTAACAATGAGATGCACAAGACACTATGTTGTAAAATGAACTTTACAATTGAGGCAGGGGAAGGGAGGAGGTGAGTGGACTTGTGGAGGTGGAAGGGAAGGGATAGTAGGGGAATAATAAAGGAGGAGTTAACAATGCTTGTTAGGAAATGTACTCATTGCCTTGCTCGTGTAACTGTGACCCTTCTGTACAGCATATTTGCAATGAAAACATATAAAAATGTTCTGAGATGGAAGAGTTTATTTCCTTTATTTCACTCATAATATCGTTAAGAAATTAGTGAAAAACACTGATATGAAGGTATTTTGAATAAATGTGTGTGGGCACATGCACATGTGCCAACACACTTGCATGTGTGTTGGCATGCTCAGAGTTTGAAATCAGGGTTTCAAGGTCTTGCTAGTCCTTTTTGCTCTATTAGTGAGCTACTAAATGAGCTACATCTCCATTCCTGGCCCTTTGCTAGTTCATTAAAATTTTTGAAAAATAATCTTATGAATTTATTTTACCCTGATAGGCTTCCAACTGTTATCCACAGATCTCAGGCTCCTGAGTAGATATCCCCAGTAGTAGGATTACAGGCGTTATAAACCAGCAAAAGGCTTTCAGAATAATGTATAAAGTAGAAGAAAATTTACTTCACAGGGGCCTGTTTTATCATCTCCTACTTTTAAAACATTTTGGATTGATTATATGTGAATTTATTTCGTTTTGGAATTGTTAAAAGACAGTAAGTGTTGATATTTAAAATTTTAGTACATTTTAAAAAGGATACTGGAACTGTGGGACAGAAGAAATATGCTTCTCTTTGTACCTCAATTTATAAGCTCAGTTCTGTGCATGATAACCCAATGTCACCAAGACATTGTATACTATTATTTCTTGGACAATATGAATATTGAACTGAGAGTGTCATAGAATGAAGAGATTTTATCTACCTTTTGTGTATTGCTGAAAGACTTTTGGAAACTTTGACTCATTTTCTTCCTCACTCACTGTGTCTTTGGGCCATACACTTACTGCCTTTAATTACAATTTTTTCCAACACTAAAATGGTAATAACGTTAGCATTATAGCAAATGTTACCTTAAGAATGAAAGGAAATAACACTTGTGAAATACTTAATATAAACTTCTATGGATGAGTTTGAGTTTAGCCAGCAGTCTTTTTTAAATACTAAATAAAATGTGATAAGTAGTACAGAAACCATTACATGTAGTGAGCAACCAGAACTAATATCTATTGACCATGCTCTGCTTCCAAGCAAGCCAGTTGGATAACTTCTCATGCTGTAAATCAAACTGGTTATCTTATGTCTTGTTAGAGTAAAAATACCAGAGACAGAACGATGAAGTTATCTTGTAGACTGAGATGAAATCCATATGAAAATGTGTAAAACTGATAAAACATAAAAGTATCTGACCAGTATAATGTGTTTTATAACATTTAAGTTACATCGCAAAGATAAAGAAGACCTAGAAGAATGAATTCTTTTTCTGTTGTCCTATCATAGGTCCTTAGATGGATGAACTCTTACTCATTCTTATATAGGCATGATCTGATGAGAGGAACTGTATTTTTTGTTTGCTTCCTTCCATTTATTCGTCAGTTTGAAATTTGAACCACTGGGACTGAAAGAAACCAAGGGAAATTAGACAAACAGGCTTTGGAAAGAACAATCAATGTAAAATATATGAATTACAGCCTTGTAAAAGGTCTAACTAAATTGAGTTATATAGTCACAAGTGTAAACAGAAAATGATTTAAGCAATACCATCTTATTGAAAATTGAAAAATGTTAGGAGTTGCTACATTTTTTTTTCTTTTCTACCTTCAATTAATTATTGATCTGGTTTAAAGAGCTTAAAGATGAGATTAACAAGGAAATGGATTAAAAATGGACAAAAGGTCTGAATAGACATGTTCTCCATAAAGCCCTGAAAAGTGCCTGTGGGTTTACAAAGTTGTGTTTAATACAACTTCTATGCTGGCTTAATGCTTTTTGAGTAGAAGTCATTCGAGAAATATAATTCAAAATTACTATGATACTACTTCATAACTATTATAACTCATAAAAAAAATCAATGGAACCAGTTGTGGTGGTAAAGGCTTGTAATTCCAAGCATTTAGGAGGTTGGATTTAAGTCTAAGGCCAGTTTGGGTTACTGCAGATAGTATAAACCTGCCTTTTATTACCTTTGAACAAAAGGTAATAATGTTGGTGAGTGGGGAGAAAAGGAAATTTTCTACATTCTTAGTTAGTATTCTCATTGTAGAAACTAGTATGCAGGTTTCTAAAGAAACCCAAAGTTGAAATATCATCTGACCCACCAATCATGTGATTATTTCTCACTGGGTAATTCGTAAATATATCTATAGTTCATTCTTATTCACAACAGCCAAGATATAAGTCAGAGTTCAGTGTTCAACTACAGACTAATAAAGCAAATGTGATACATGCACAAATATCATCATCTGTTTCATCCTTAAAATAGCAAGAGACTTTCCCATTTGCCACAACTTACAATGACCTGAAAGTTGTAAATGAAGAAAAATGTTGTGTTCTGATCTTTGTAAACACACACACACACACACACACACACACACACACACACACACACACACCTCAAACATTAAGACGGAATTTTTTTAAAAAAATTAAAGCAAAGTGTAACTTCTGGGGCATTTAGTTCACAATGTAGAAGATAGTGGATATACAGTATGACCAGGTATAGAGTTGTAATGTACAACATGAGGATACAGGGGACAACACTGGCCTTACATAGGAAGGAAACTAAGTAAGTAGGAGTTGTTCTTCCTAGGGGAGCATTATTGTGTACATCAAGTATAATCTTAGTAGATAAGCAAAATAACTCAATAGCTATGCACATATGACCGTATAAGATGATTCTAAATGAAATGAACTCCAAGATATGTTCTTTGTTGTTGTTATTCTTAATGTACTACATGATTTATTTTTATCTTTTTTGTGTTTTCCCCACCTATGGGTTATCCCCAATAGTCACTCTATTTGATTTTGATACATTGGGTATTGTAAATATGTTGAACTAAACTGGGGAAGGGAAAGGGAAAAAACAAAATGGTGAGACAAAGGACAAAGGGGGAACCTCTGCAACAGTGATACTCACAAGACAATATTTTGGAAATAATCTTGGGAGGTGCATTGGGAGCGAAGAGGGAGAAAAATGAGGGAAGGGGAAACAAGTTAGAAAAGAAATAAATGCATTACCTTACTTATGTAACTATACCTCCTCTGTACACTATCTTGAAAATAAAATTTAAATAAAAAATAAAATATATGGGAGTAGCAATACAGTCGATGGGACTAGGGGAAATTCTGTACTACAAAAAGAAGAGTAGAACAACTGTGGAGAGCAGCAATTTAACATAGGAAGTAATAAACTAGCATACAGATTTTCAGCCTTATGTCAGTCACTAGAAAGGGAAAACAAAATGCATAATCAGCAAAATAATAGAGATAAAATAGAAAATTAAACAATTGAGGTGAAGAGATGACTTGGACCAAGAATAACAAATGACACAGTTAGGAAACAATAACAAGATGGTAAGTTTAATAAATATTAAATTAATTCTATTAAATGTAGTTTACATCACAATTTGTTAGAATGATAATTCACATCAGAGTTTGGTAGTATATAATTTTAATAATATATTAGTTATTATTGATTACTTCATATTGAATGTTTAATATATAATTTTAATTTCTGCCAGGTATAGAAAAGAAAAAAATGAAACTTACTTTAATAATATATTTCATGAATTGTGAAATTAGAAGCATTAGAATTTAAACAAATAATATATCATTATTGTTTCATTTCTGCAAATTAATGTAATAATTCAAAGTATCTTGTACTCAGCACTCATTTTAATATGAAATAATAAATTATTGCACATGTCTCAGTATTAGGTGGAAGATTTCAGCATTGTGGTGAAATTCACACCACACAATATAGGAGGGATTACTCATCTCATCTAGCTTAAATGGTGGAAATTTGAATTCTACATGCATGTTAAATTCCTGCTCGGTGACATCTAAAAATTATATACAATCATATACACGAGGACTATTTCAGATTATACTTAAACGTCATATTCATTAATTAAATTTTTATTATTTTGTACCAAATGAGTAGATGATAATGTATCTGTGCCAGATTATTCATATTGAGGCTTATTTTATATTTCTGACATTGTTTCTCCAGTTGGTTTTAATTTTCCATGAGGGGTTCAGTGTATTATATTGGATATATGAAAGTAAACTGAATGTTTATTTCATTAATCCCTTGCATCTTGTCTAATCCCAATATAATTTATCTATGTGTTTGAAGTAATGAAAATAACAACAGATATAAGCAAGATAAATCAGTCTTTAGTCGACAAGTATTTTCACATTTATTTTGATAGTTGGTCCTCTTTTACACTACAGAATATTACTCTTGGGAAAATGTGCTCCATGCTGGCCACAACTGCAGAATATTATGGTTTGATCTATAATAAGAGAAGGAAGGAAGGGGACCTTCCTTCCAAAATTCTGCTCCCTGGGATGTGAGCTGCTTTATGGTCCTGAATTGGAAATGAACATTTTTCACAGTCAATCTTGAAAAGCCATCTTGATAGACCATTTCTGTAAGTGCTTACAGAGGATTATTGATGCCTTTGCAAGGATGCCAGATTGCCTCATTTTGGGAAAATTTAAACAGGAATTTAGTCAGCTGTTTTTTGAATGTTTAGGAGAAAAACCTATTGACCCTAGGTCAGGGGACCACTGGGACCCAGAGAATCTACTACCTTGAATAGTAATCCTACACTTCTAAAACAAAAAAAAAAAAAAAACTACACCAAACAAATAAACAAAAACTCCAGTAAGCACAGCCAGTCAGGGCTGCTATCACAGCTGACACGAAGTCAGGGAAAAACAGAAACTGAAAGTCATTTAGCTGATGAATATATTTTTAATGAGGCAGACTCAAATGAATCTCCAGAGAGAATGTCAGAAAGACTGAACAGAGAAACTAAAATTGGTTACACAAAGATTAAAAATTAGAATTCCTTGTAGAACAAATAAATCATAGAAAGCCTGTATATGTAAGAACAAGACAGCAGACCAAATTCCAGAAATCCACATTTTCTTAGAGGTCAGCCTAAAAAATTATCAATGGAAATCTTTGAATTCTTAAATATTTGACCACATGTGGATGAAGGCTGAAGAGTGAAAATGTCATCACTCACATTAAGAAGTAATCAAGCAAAGATTTGTAATAAAAAGAGAAAACAATTATTCCAAAAGTGGGTCAAATTTGTTTTGATGTAACATTTCTTGATTTAGGTGCTAGCAATTTCCATACAATTGATTCAGTCCCACAGCTGAGTTGATACTGACTGTTGTATTCCTACATGAACTAAAAGAGAAAATTTACAAATGTCTGATGAAATGAGTTGAAGGTGAAGTGTTCTATTAGTGATATCTGAGGTTTAGACACAAGTGAAGAGGTGGATTTTCTTTTCTAAAAATCCCCCATTTTTAGCCTGGGGCCACTGGCTCACAGCTGTAATCCTAGCTACTCAGGAAGCTGAGATCTGAGGACTGCAGTTCAAAAACAGCCTACGAAGGAAAGTCCCTGAGACTCTCATATCCATTTACCAACCAGAAAAACAGAAGTGACACTGTGGCTCAAGAGATAGAGCACTCACCTTGAGTTGAAGAGCTCAGGGACAGTGTCCAAGCGCAGACTTCAAGCCCCTGGAATAACAATAAAAAAAATTAATATAACCAGTTCCTCTTCTTCTTGATCTTCTCTAAGTAGGATACATTTGATTAACTTCTATCCTACTGATTTGGTGGAGGTACATTGTTTCAAGTTTTCTTTGTCATGAAATATGTTTAAATATTCTTTAAATGTAAAGGAGAGTTTGGCTTGGGACCATATTCACGGTTGGTAGTTGTTTACCCTTACTGTTTGTAATACATCATGCCAGGCTCTCCTTTTTACCATATCAGCTAAGAAATCTGTATTTATTCTGACTGTATATCCTTTATAAATAATCAATCTTTTCTCTATGGCAGCTTTAATAATGCTTTCCTTGATCTTTATTGATCCTCTAATGGATTATGATGTGGTGGTGGATTGTTCAGTTCTTGAATTCTGTTTGGTTTCTAAAGGCTTCTCTTCTCTGAATGAGCCTATCTCTTTGGATGTTTGGCATGATCTCTGGTAGAATTCTGTAATAGGTTTCCCATTCATTTAGTTTCGTGCTCTTCTCCTTCTTGATACCTATCTCCCCGAAATTTGATCTTCTGAGTCTTGAAGTTCTGGCAAGATCATTTCTTATCTATTGGATTTGTTCTAAATGATTATTTCCTTTTTCTAATTATGCCTACTCTGTCTTTGACCCTGAGATTTTCTTCTATGTCATCTATTTCCTGTGGAGACTTTCTACTTTGTTTTTGATATCCCTGTATTCTAATTTGGTCAATTTTAGGGGTTCTATCTCTTTATTAATACTTTGGTTTAGGTCTTGTATGGACTTTGTGTACATTTTTGGGGGGGGAGGGGGAGTTGCAAGGGTTGTTTCTTAGCTGTGTCTTCTCTCATATTTTTAACGAGGCATCAATTTTAGTCTTGGACTCCCTTGTCTTCTCAGAATTTATTTATCTTTCTGTTTGTAGTATCCGTGAATTATTTTGCTAATCTTTGGTTGGTCTCATCTTGTTCTCAAATTTCCTTGTAGAGGTTTTCCATCTTTCCATTAATCACAATTTTCAGCTGTATATGTAACTATCTTCTAGGTCCTTGTAACTATCTTCAAAGTACTTGATTGTCTGTTCTAATGCCTGATTATTTACTGTGTGAATTATACTAGCTTGACATCACTTTTCTTGTATTTTTCTCATTTGTTCTTTCCATTTGGAGATTTTCTTTTTGGGGGAGCTATGATCTTAATAGATGACTCTCTATGTTCTTGGTTGATTTGTCAGGTGTTGGTTTGGTCTTCGGTTGTGATTTGTTTTTCTAGAATTAGGTTATTGTCTCGACCATTAATTGTAGGAGTAGAAATCAGTTGTGGTGAGATGTTGTGATGTTAATACTTGTGGTTCCAGTGACAGTTTGGACTATCCTATGGCCAACTAATCTTCGATAAGGGAGCTAAAATAATAGAATGGAAGAAAGTCAGCCTCTTCAGTAAATGGTGGTGGCAAAATTGGTTAACTACTTGTAGAAAACTAAAGCTAGATCCTTATATATCACCCTGCACCAGAATCAACTCCAAATGGATCAAAGACCTCAGAGTCAAAGCAGACTCTCTGAAAACATTACAGGATGGAATAGAAGAAACCCTATATCTCTTTAGCTCAGGCCGAAATTTGCTTAATAGAGACCCGGAAACACAACAAATCAAAGGAAGGTTGGACAAATGGGATTGCTTGAAGTTGCAGAGCTTCTGCATGGCAAAAGACATAGCTAGCAAGATCAATAGAAAGCTCACAGATTGGGAAAAGATCTTTACTAGCCATACAACAGACAAGGGTCTCATATCTAAAATATACTTGGAACTCAAAATATTAAATCCCCCAACAACAAATCCTCAAAGAAACAATTGCCCAATAAATAAGTGGGCTAATTACTTAAAGAGAAACTTCTGTGAAGAAGAAAGAAGGATGACCAATAGACACATGAAAAAATGCTCAACCTCCCTAGCCATAAAAGAAATCCAAATCAAAACAACATTGAGATACCACCTCACCCAAGTTAGAATGGCTATAACCAAGCACTCTAACAACAACAGATTCTGAAGGGCATGTGGAGAGAAGGGAAACTTACTTCATTGCTAGTGGGAGTGTAAACTTGTTCAAACACTTTGGAAAGCAGTATGGAGGTTCCTCTAAAGACTCCACATAGAGCTCCCCTATGACCCAGCAATCCCACTTTTGGGCATTTACCCAAATGTTTACAAACAAGACCACACTAAAGCTACCAGTACAACTATGTTTTTTTGCTGCATTATTTACCAAAGCTAAGATATGGAACCAACCCAGATGCCCCTCAGTACATGAATGGATCAAGAAAATGTGGTATATATACACAATGGAATTCTATGCCTCCATCAGAAAGAATGACAGTGCCCCATTTGTTAGGAAATGGAAAAACTTGGAAAAAATTATATTAAATGAAGTAAGCCAAGCCCAAAGAAACATAGTTCCCATGGTTTCCCTTATTTGCAATGTCTAGTATATGTATGAGTCAAGCACTAAAGGTCTGATAAGGTGATGTTAGGAAAATGAACCCTTAGATATGTATGTAAATGTTTTTTTTCTTTCATGCATTTGATTCTAACGCATTTATAAGATTATTTCTTTGTTGCTTTGTATGTCCCTCCTCCACAGTATAACCCCTGCTTTCACTATATTTGATGTCGGTAGAATTTGTGGAGGAGATGTGGAAAAACAAGTCGTTTAAGGATACAGGTGGACCCGTTGCAACAATAAGAAGTACAAGTTTTTATGTCGAAAATGAAGTTTACAACTTTGGTGCGGGCGATGGGGGGGAGGAGACTTGGGTGGGAGTGGGGGGTAGCTGGGAAGGGATGTGAAGGGTAAACAAGGGAGGAGGCTGCAGTGCTTGATAAGAAATGTACTCATTATCTTGCTCATGTAATTGTAACCCCTCTGTACAGTATATTCACAAAAAATAAAAAAATAAAATAAAATAAGTGAACTCATTACCTTGCCCATATAATTGTAACCCCTCGGTATGGTATTTTCACAATTAAAATAATAATAAAAAATATTTAGGCTCAAAATGCAAGTAAAATTTAGACCTACATGCTGAGTAAGAGATATGATGAATGTGAAATAGAGGCTTGCTATTAACATGATTATTCGGTCATATGTAGGTTTAGGATTAGGCAAGATGTTACAGTTGGGGTTAGGATGAGAAAAAGATGTAAGATTGTGTAAAACTGCAACTTATTTTAAGAAGAATGAATGACATCAAAGTTAGAATGAATGAAAACCAATGTCAGTGTTACTTTAAAAATTCTGATACCAGGGCTAGGATGTTGGCTCAGTGGTAGAGTGCTTGCCTTGCATTGCTGAGGCCCTGGGTTCGATTCCTCAGCACCACATAAGAAAAAAGCCGGAAGTGGCGCTGAAGCTCAAGTGGTAGAGCGCTAGCCTTGAGCTGAGGAGCTGAGGGACAGTGCCCAGGCCCAGAGTTCAGGCCCCACGACCGGACCCCCCCCCCCAAAAAATTCAGATATCATTTGGTTTAAAGTGTGAGTTACTGTTTTATTTCTTGTTAGTGTTCGGGAAGGATAAGCTTTAGGTTAAAATTTAGTTTTCCACTAAGAAGTAGAAGCAAAAAAAATGTGTGATTGAATTATATAGAGACAATTTTCCTTACATTAACCAGTTGGTGTTAATTCAGATTGAGATTATGATTAGGTTTCATGTTAAAGGGGGTTTAGGAAAGAGTAAAAAATGGATTAAACTGGTGGCTCACGCACATTATCCTCGCTACTCAGGAAGCTGAATTCTGAGGATGCAGTTCAAAGCCAGCCCAGGCAGGATAACATTTTACATAAGTAATCTGCAGGAATATTTTCTAATCAGAGAGAGAGCTAGCACAGTGACAATATGGGTGATACTTGTTGCTCGGTTATTTTATTCTCTTTCTTCAGTGAGGAGTTCAGAAGAAATCCTGAGTTTAATGTTTTACAGATATAGTTCAGGATTTCTTTTTCATGAATCAAACATGGGAAAGAACTAAATGCAACCTCACTTAATTAAAAAAAAGAATAGAAGCTATATTTATTTATATTACTGTGCATGAAAAAATTCTGGAGATTTCTGGATAATTCAGAGGGCCCCCATGCAGAAATACAGGACAAGACAAAAGTAAAACTCTTTTTAAATTATAATAGCTTATCATTGATGAAAAGTTTTAGTGGATGTCTTTCCTTTTTATTTCTTTTTTGCCAGTTATTCAGTGCTGCAGCAAGGCTATGCCTTGGAGCATTTTTCACGTCACCGCGTGAAGCTCCATTTCTGTAGTTCCTGTGGGTGTGGGTGCCTCCTAAGAAATGGGGGGCCCCTAAGAAATGGGTCCCTTTCCCTTGCAGTGGATGTGCAGTGAGTGGATGTGTTTGCATGCTTTCCAGCATTGCCAGATGAGACCCACCCACCCTGCCCGTCTAACTTCCTTGTCTCTGTTGCTCCATTTCACCCAGGAGCTGGCAGGCATGGGGCTAGAGTTGAGACACCTGCTGTCCTCTCCTCTGCTTGCTGTGCTGGTACTGGTGTGCAGTGGTCCTAAGTATGTGGGCCATCCCAGGGAGACTCTGTTCTGGGGTCGCTGCCTGCCCCCATGGGTGTGGGGTGGGGGGACAACATGTTTGTACACTGCACAATCCATGGGAGAAGGAAGGCTGCACATGCAGTCCGCCCCTTTGGGGCCAGGCAGCCCAGCCTTGGTTCACATAATCAGTCTTTAAGGCAGTCTGGGAACTGGAGCCATGTGCTGGCCACTCTGCCAGCTGGCTGGTGACAGCTGCAGCAGCTCAGCAACCTGGAGCCCCTTCAGCATCTCTGTGGACCTCCATTTTATGGTCCCTGTGGACTCAGGTACAAGGCAATCCCTGCATATGCCCATCAGTGATAGAGAAGCCTGTACTTGTAGTGCACCAGCTGCAGCACCGGGGACCCGAAGCCCCTTTGGCTTTGCTGTGTAACCTCCTCCATTGTCCTTCTAGTCCACATGGGCCCAGCCTCTCAGTGCCATTCTGGGGATGCTCCGTTTGGAGGCAATGAGCTCACCTCCTAGCCTCACTGGGCTCCAAAGCAGGTAAATGGGTCTGGCGTTGGCAGTGTAGGCTGCACAGATAGAAGGCAGGAGTTAGAGTCTGCCTTGCCTTCCCTTTTGGCTTTGGCACCTGAATCTGGGTTGATTGGTTTGGTCACTGATGGAGCCTTGTTGGCTACAGCCCACCGCAACAAGTGCTGCACATGCTGCAGCATCAAGGTTTCCTGAACCCGCTTCAATGTCACCACACAGACTTTTGATGGGTCTACATGGGCTGCTGTGGATTTCATCCCAGGACTCCCATTAGGAAGTGCCACTCCGCTTCGTGATACTGCAAGCAAGAGGTGCCACATATAATTTCTACTTTCTAACATTTTCTTTCATTGAGATAAACAGAATTGGGAGATATAAATAAGTTTTAAAAACATAGGTCCCGTGGTTTCCCTTGTTTGCAAGGACTAGTACATGTCAAGGACAAGCAGAGAAGATCAAAAGCTATGTACGTATGACCATATGAAATGATATTAAATGAAATGTACCACAAGCTAGAGACAAAAGTGTTTTTTTTTCTTTCTTGCTTTTGTTTTTAATATACTTATAAGGCACTATGTGATTTTTTGTAGGTATAATCCCTGGTATAATCCCTGTTTTCACTGTATTTGATTCCAGTGTTCTGCATCTTTTATATACATTTTTGTAATTTGGGGAGTGGAGAGGTTATAGCAGAATGCTTAAATGTGGATGCAGGTTGAACCACTGTGACGATGAGATGTACAGGACACTGTGTCGAAAATGATTTTATAATGTCCGGCAGGGGCCAAGGAGGGAGGATTTGGAGAGGTGGGGAGGGAAAGGGTAGTAGGGGAAAAACAAAGGAGGAGGTAACAATGATCAATAGGAAATGTACTCATTACCCTACTCATGTAATTGTAACCACTCTGCATAGAATTTTTACAATAAAAATATTTTAAAAAAACCTCTGCCTTGTGTAGATTTCCAGTGTTGCCCTCAGCATTGCATTTTTTGCCTTTTCTGACTGAGGTTAGGTCCAACTGCCTAGTGGATCAGTAGTCTTCAAGGCATCTTGGTCCTGAAGTGGGACTTCTATTATCAAGTGGTGGTTGGAACCAGGCCAAGGACACGACATAACCACTTCCAGGACATGGCTTCTTCACTCCCCATGCAACTAGGATTGCAAACAAAATTTCTCTGAATTTGACTCCAGAAAACAACCACTGATCCAAAATGCAAGTTCACCAAACACCTCCCCTCCTCCCCCCATTCCCTCCAATCTCCCTCCTTCAAAGTACAAAATAATTTTGCAGGTTTTGTCAAACACACAGATTGCCCACCACCTCCCCTGGTAAACTAGGTTTCAAGTCACCAAGTTATGTAAACGGTTAATGCCGCACTCATTATTCTGGACAACATCTTCAGGTTGTTTGATACTTTAATTTGTTGGTGGTGGTGGTGATGGGAGGGCCTGAACTCTGGGTCTGGGCGCTGTCCCTGATGAGCTAATCAGCTCAAGCCTATTGCTCTACAACTTGAGCCACAGAGCCACTCCATTTCTTTCTGCTTATGTGATGCTGAGAAATTGAACCCAGGTCCTCATGCAGGCAAGACAAGCACTCTACCATTGAGTCTCCTTCCCAGCCCTAATATTTAATTCTTTAAATTTTATTTTATTTTTTTCAGACATGGGGTTTAATGTCAGGACCTGGGTGCAAACATATCCCTGAGTTCTTCAGCTCAAGGGGAGCCCTGTACCACTCGAGCCACAGTGCCACTTCCTGTTTCCAAATAAACGTCTTTCAGATTTCCCTGCCAGGGTTTGCTTTGAATGGTGAATATTTAAATTCTATTTCTTCTACATGTTTATTGGAATATTACAGCTTATCGGAAATTTAAATTTTTCTATAAACCTTTGTCTTCAAGTAATACAATTGCATTAAATATTACACTCAGAATCTATTCTGTAGTACATCCATTTTGAAATTATTATGTTAATATGAAAATCTTATAGAAAAATCCCATTAAAGTCCATATGGGAAATATGCTAATTTTAGCAGGCTTGAGTCTCCTTCCTATTTATTTATTTATCTTTTTATTAATTATTTTATTGTGAAAATAATGTACAGAATTGTAACAATTACATGGGCAAGATAACGAGTACATTTCTCATCAAGCATTGTAGCCTCTTCGTTTTTTTTCCCTTTCCCATCTGTTCTCATCCCCCACACTGTACAAATACCCACTTCCCTGCCCCCCACTCTTGCCGGCCAAAGTTGTAAAGTTTGTTTCTATATAACGACTTGTACATCTCATTGCTGCAATGGGTCCACCAGTATCCTTATTTAAAGGATTTATTTTTTCCCATCCCCTCCACAAAGTATACCAACATCAAATACAGTGAAAGGGGGGGGGGTTATACCATGGGGGAGGGACATTCAAAACAACAAAGAAATCATATTATAAATATGTTAGAAACAATCGCATGAAAGAAAGAAAAAAAAACATTTGAATCCTTATCTTCGGGTTCATTTCAACTAACATCAACTTCTCTGACCTTTTCTGCTTGTCTCAGACGTATACTGGTTATTTCAAATAAGGGAAACCGTGGGACGTATGTTTCATTGAGCCTGGTTTATGTCACTTAATATAATTTTTTCTAAGACTTTCCATTTCCTAACAAATGAAGCAATGTCATTTTTTCTGATGGAGGTATAGAATTCTATTGTGCATATATACCACATTTTCTTGATCCATTCATCTACTGAGGGGCACCTGTGTTGATTCCATATCTTACCTATGGTAAATAAGGCTGCAATATACATAGTTGTGCTGGTAGCTTTACTATGGTCTTGTTTGTGTCCATTTGGGTAAATGCCCAAAAGTGGGATTTCTGGGTCATAGGGGAACTCTATGTGGAATCCACTGAGGAACTTCCACATTATTTTCCAAAGTTGTTGAACAAGTTTACATATCCATTAACAATGCAGTAAAGTTCCCTTATGCCCACATCCCCTCCAGCATCTGTTATTAGAGTGCTTGATTATAGCCATTCTAACTTGGGTGAGGTGGTATCTCAATGTTGTTTTGATTTGCATTTCTTTTATGCCTAGAGAGGTTGAACATTTCTTCATGTGTCTATTGGCCATCGTCCTTTCCTCTTCAGAGAAGTTTCTCTATAATTATTTAACCCACTTATTTTCTGGTCAGTTGTTTCTTTGAGGATTTGATCTTGGGGGATTTAATTTTTTGAGTTCCAGGTATATGTTAGATATGAGATCCTTGTCCGTTTTATGGCTAGTGAGGATCCTCTCAATCTGTGGGCTTTCTATTGATCTTGCTAGCTATGTCCTTTGCCATGCAGTGGCTCTGCAATTTCATGCAAACCCATTTTTCCAACCATTCTTTGGGTTGCTGTGCTTTTGGGTCTCTATTAAGAAAATTTCAAGCCGGGCGCTGGTGGCTCACGCCTGTAATCCTAGCTACTCAGGAGGCTGAGATCTGAGAATCGCGGTTCAAAGCCAGCCCGGGCAGGAGAGACCGTGAGACTCCTATCTCCAATAAACCACCAGAAAACCGGAAGTGGCTCTGTAGCTCAAGTGGTAGAGCGCTTGCCTTGAGCTGAAGAGCTGAGGGACAGTGCCCAGGCCCAAAGTTCAAGCTCCACAACTGACAAAAAAAAAAGAAAAGAAAAGAAAAGAAAATTTCAGCCTGTGCAAAGGAGACCTAGGGTTTCTCCTATTCCATTGTTTAAAGTTTTCAGAGTGACTGCTTTGACTCCCAGGTCTTTGATTCATTTGGAGTTGATTCTGGTGCAGGGTGAAATACTAAGGTCTAGATTTAGTTTTCTACAAGTAGTTAACCTATTTTGGCAACACCATTTACTGAATAGGCTGTCTTTCTTCCATTCTATTTTTTTAGCTCCCTTATTGAAGATTAGATGGCTGTAGGTGTGTAGGTTCATTTCTGGGATTTCAATTCTATTCCATTGGTCCTGAGGTCTGTTCTTATGCCAATACCAAGCTGTTTTGATTACTATGGCTTTATAGTAGAGTTTGAAATTTGGTATTGATATTCCTTCAGCAGTGTTCTTTCCGTTGAGGAGCGTTTTTGCTATTCGGGGTCTTATTGTTCCATATGAATTTTTGAATTGCCTCTTCTGTTTCCTTAAAGAATGAGGTTGGAATATTGATAAGTATTGCATTGAATTTGTAGAAGCCTGGGGAATTATTGCCATTTTCACCACATTGACCCTACCAATCCAGGATTATGGGAGTTTTTGCCAATTTCTAAGGTCTGTTTTGATTTCCTTTTTCAGGTTTTTAAAGTTTTCATTATAGAGGTCCTTCACTTTTTGGGTTACGTTATGTCCTAGGTATTTTACTTTTTGTGGTGATATTAGGAATGGTGTTGATTTCCTGATTTCAGCCATGCTTTTCTCATTGTTGGCATACAGAAAAGCCGTTGATTTTTGAGGGTTAATTTTATAACCTGCTACTTTGTCAAAATTTTGAATCAGCTTGAGTAATTTGGTAGTGGAGTCCTTGGGATTCTTTATATAGATGATCATGTCATCTGCAAAGAGGGAGAGTTTTACTTCTTTCCCTATTTGAATCCCTTTTATATTTCCATCTTATCTTATTGCTGTAGCTAGGCATTCTAATAGTAGATTAGGCACTGTCCCTCAGCTCTTCAGCTCAAGGCTAGTTCTCTACCACTTGAACCACAGAGCCACTTCCGGCTTTTGTCTTTTTGCTTTTGTGCTATTGAGGAATCGAAGCCAAGGCCTCATGCATGCAAGACAAGCCCTCTACCACTGAGCCACCTTCCCAGCCCTTCTCTTCTTTTTCTAATAACATTTGCTAAGGGTATGTCGATTTGTTATTTTTTCGAAGAACCAACTGTTTTGTTGATTCTAGTTTTTATGGATTCTAATTCATTTAATTTTGATTTAATTTTAATTATTTCTTTCCATTTACTGGGTTGGGGTTTATCCTGCTGCTCTTCTTAGGGAGGCTCGCATGTCTCATTAGATTATTGATTTCATATCTCTCCAATTTTTTGATGTAGGAACTCAGAGCTATACACTTGCCTCTGAGTACTGCCTTTCCTATGTCCCAGAGGAGCTGGTAATTTGTATGTTCATTTTTGTTGAATATTATGAACATTTGAATTTCGTTTCTGATCTCATCCATGACCCACTGGTGATTCAATAGTTTGTTGTTCAGTCAACATGTGCTACAGGACTTTCTTTGGTGGTTTTGTGTTGAGTTCTACTTTATTCTTGTGGTCTGAGAGAAATCAAGCTATAACTTCAGTGCTTTTGAATTTGGATAAGTGTGCTTTGTGACCTAAAATGTGGTCGATTTTTGAAAAAGTTCCATGTGCTACTGAGAAAAACGTGTATTCTGATGCTGCTGGGTGAAATATTTGGTAGATGTCTCTCAAATCTAGGTGGTCTATGGCGTTGTTTACAGCTGTGGTTTCTCTGTTGAGTTTTTGCTGAGTTGATCTATCTAATGGGGATATTGGTATGTTAAAGTCCCCAAAAATTAATGTCTTTGGATCTATGTGAGATTTAAGAGAAAGTAATGTTTTTTGGATAAATTTAGGTGCTTCATTGTTTGGCAAATAATGATTTATATTTGTAATATCATCCTGAAAGAGAGATCCCTTAATTAGTATGTAGCGCCCTTCTTTATCTCTTCTCATTAACTTTAATTTGAAATCTATTTTACCTGACATTAAGATTGCAACTCCTGCCTGTTTATGGGGGCTGTTTGCTTGGTAGATTTTGTTCTAGCCTTGCACTTTCAAAATGTGAAGGCAGCAGATAGAAGGATCTTGCTTTTTACTCCACCTAGACAAGCTATGTTGCTTAATTGGAGAGTTAAGTCTGTTAGTAGGAAGATAGGACTGAGAGGTGTTTGGGAGTTCCTGCCATCTTATGCACCTTCTTCGGGGCTGTGCCAACTAGGTTCTTCCTATGGTTCTCGGATTCTCAGTTTGGGTGTGGTTTCTTGGCCTTTATTCTTGTCTTGTTGGTTTTCTCTGTGTAGGACAGCTTTAGGTATCTTTTGTAAGGCTGGTTTGGTGGAGATTTATTGTTTCAGTTTTTCATTGGTAAGGAAGTTTTTTATTTGACCTTTGGTTATGAAAGAGTATAGCAAGGTACAGTATTCTTGGTTGATAGCTATTTGTCTTTAGGGCTTGGGGTATGTCATTCCAGGCTGTTCTTGCTTTAATTGTCTCTGCTGAGAATTCTGATGCGATTCTAATTGGTTTCCATTATATGTGATTGATCTTTTCTCCTTGACAACTTTAAGGATCTTTTCCTTGGTTTGACTTGATCCTGTGCTGATCAAAATGTGGCGGTGTGATGTCCTGTTCTGGTCTGGTCTATATGGGGTTCTAAAAGCTTCTTGTATCTGCATAGGCCTAACTTTTTGCATGTTTGGGAAGTAATCTGCTGGAACCTGTGAAACAAATTTCCTAGACCATTAACTTCTGTTTCTAAGTGCTCCCCTACACCCATTATCCTCAGATTAGGCCTTCTGATAGTGTCTTACAAATGTTGAATTGATCTATCATAGTTCTTGGATTTGTCTTGGATAGATGTATGTTCTTTCTCTATAATATCTAGGCTGTCTCCAATCCGTGAGTTTCGATCTTCTTCATGGTCTAACCTACTATAAATACTTCTACTTTGTTTTTCTTCTAGTTAGTTGGCTTTGATGACTTCAAATCCTTTGTTGCAGCTTTGTTTTAGATCTTGAATGAACGTCTTTACTTCCTTAATTGGTTGTTCAGTGTTTATTCTCAAATCACTTAGTTGATTGGTTATGATTTCCTTGGACTCCCATTCCTTCTGTTGGCTCCATTCAACATTCCCTTTCCCGTCTCCTTGATTTCTTTCAGTTGTCTTTTAATGGACTGCATGTATGCCTCTATTTGGTATGAAAGTAACACAAGTTTTGTGCTAGAACACTCTTTTAAGGCAAGTATCAACCAAAGTCCTGTAGTTGCATAGTCAAAAGTCTACAGATACAATCTAATTCAACAGATACAATCTGTTTAACGTCAAACACCTATGTATTAATGGGCTTAGAACAGGAAAATAGAATTTGGCTAACCAAAAATGACTCGATTTAGGGTGAAATGTGTGGAAAAATAGGATTAGAGAGATGTGGAAAGGTAAAAGGAGAGTGAAATTAACCAAATCCTAATCTCAAAGAGGGAAATGGATTGGACAGAATGATAGGAGAAAGAGAAGAGGAAAAAAAGAGACAAGAAAAAATGGAAAAACAAAAATTTAAACTTAACAAGTGAAACACAAAAATTATGCAAGTTTAAAGAAGTAATATTTGAGAGAAGAATGGGGATAGGATGAGAGGAAGGGAGTCAAAAGGAGATATGAAATACTAAAAAATAAAAATACTTAAAATATTATATAAGTATAAAGATATAATACTGTTAAGGAATTTAAGCCTAAGAGTTTTTAATTAAGTAATGAATTTCTGAATTAAGTGTGTACACAATGGGGGATAAGGTCTAATTATTGATGACCGGTATATCTGAAGATGAGCAGAACAGCAATTAAGTCATCCCCCCAAAAAAAGAATGAAAGAGAAGAAAAAGTGAAAAGAATGAAAAAGAAAGAAAGAAAGGAAAAGGACCACAATTTCAGTAGTGATAAAATAAAAATTAAAAAAGAACACAAACATGCATATACACCTAAAATAAAAATTATAAGAGGAAAAAAATAATAGGAAACAATTTTTTAAATTAAAAATTAAAAAAGGTACAATAAAGCGTTCTTTGATTTTTTTTGGAGTGGGCGGGGAGGCAAATGGAAAGATCCTGTATCTCCCTTGTGCCTGTAACCAGTCTCTTGGTTGGGTCTCTGGTCTGCTTGTGGTGTTTGGTTTTCCTGTGGCTTGATTGGTTTCTTAAGTTAGTTAGTTTGGGCAGGCAGAAAGATGCTCTGCTTTACCCAGAATTTTGTGATCCTCCTCCCAGGCTATTTCAGTAGGAGGGAGATCTGTTTTGGGTGTCACAAAAAAGGAAGATGACTGTTTCCTCTAGTTTGGAGATGCTGTGATGAGGCTAGGTTCTGGGTAGGCCTTTCAGCAAACAGTAGCTTTTCCCTGAGTGGCTAGCTTCTGAGACATTCACAGAGCCCAGCCTGGAGCCATTCTCAGGGTTTATGTTTACTGAATTTCAATTGATTTTCTAGGCTGCTGTATGGAGGGGAAGCCTCTGGCTCTGTTTATCCAGTGAAGAAAGCTACTCCTTGGGGGTGGAGTTTTCTTTGCCTGGGCTGAGTGACATTTCCATGGGTGGAGTTGAGCCTGACAGGTCTGGGCAGGTTCCTGTGCCTTGCTAAAAGACTCTTTTGTTTTCTCCCTAGGCTTGGGTTGGAGCTAGCTGCTCAGCCAGGACTTTGTTAGTATCAAAGATGGAGATCTTTGGAAGTGGAGGGGGTCGGGAGGTGTGGTCTTCCCTCTTCTGCACCCTGAGAAGGAGTGACCATGTCAGGGTTCTACTCATTCCACAGTGTTGGTTCTGGGTGGTCTCTGGTCTGCAATCTGCAGGATGAAGATATCAGCTCCTTGTCAGTTCTTGCTGGTGTTGAGTAGAATGTGCTTGCTTGGTATATCTGGCAACATTGTGTAGTAATCTCTGTGTTGTAGGTTTGGTGACTGTGGCTACAGCTGCCATCACCACCGTGACAGCAACTGCTACTGGCAAATGCTCAGATCTGTCTCCTTGCCTGGATTTTCCCTCTTTGGCCAAACTCTCTGTACTGTGATGGCACACTTGGTGTAATTCTCTGGCCTAGGACTGTTCACCGGAACACTAAATCTGCTTTCTATGCGAGAGCTTGTTTAGCCTCCAGCTTCTCCTATGCCATCTTCCAGGAACTACTCCTCTTTTTTTTTTCTCTCCAGTATCTTTTCTTGTTTTGGAACAAGTGTCATGGAGTGTCCAACCAAACAAAAGGAAGTTTATTCCATTAATTTAATAAATAAGGAATACAGCCTGTCTGCATTTTCAGGCATCTTTGAATATAAATCTGATCATTCATATCATTGAATTTTCAAAGTCATTTTGATAATTTTTTGTTAAACCATTCATTAAAGGGGAAAAAAAGGAGGAGGCTACAATGCTTGATAAGAAATGTACTCATTATCTTGCCCATGTAATTGTAACCCCTCTGTACAGTATTTTCACAATAAAAAATAAAAATTTAAAAAAAGAGGCTCCAAATAGCAAGAAAAAAACAAAGTTTTGCTTTCTAAGAATGTTTTAAAAACTAGTAATTCAATAAAACACATTCTATTCTTCCAAGATTCCATAGTGAAGAATTTTTCTTTTATCATAGTCCTTACCACTGACCCCCTCCCTTCAAACTTGGAGCTTTATTTCAGTTTTCTTGTTCCAGCTTTCATTTTGGTACTAGCATCTGTAATCTCCTTGTAGTATTTGACAATGAAATTCCGTTTGTTGTTAGAGAGCTCAATTCATATTGCCAAAGGCAGACTCATGAGCATATCATATAGCATAAACTATTGAATATCATTAACATGATCCTATGCAGCTATTCAACCAATTAATATAAGTATCACATAAATGTGCATATTCATATAAATTTTAAAATGCAAAGTAGTTACATTTCTACGTTATAAAATAATTCAGACCACTAGTAGAAGAGGCTAAGCTAAACCTTTTGCATCATCCCCAATATTTTGTAAAATTTTTCTCATTAACTTTCAGTGCAGGGCCTTCTTTTCCTAACAATAAGTTATAATTCATGTCCTTGGATTTTAGTCACCTTTGAGTAACCTGTTTTCTTTCCACCACCAGTTAGTCCCTCGTGTTAAATACCTGAGGAATAACTTGTCCCAATATGCTGCAAGAGGAGTACCTGAGTCGACTGTCTGTGCCCACTCTTTCATTGGTTTGTTTGGAAATGGGGTATCAGAGAGAGGGATGTCAGGGTTCAGGTGGCTGGACCCATGGTGTTAGGAATTATGTGTATAAGAAAAGAGTAGTAGAGATTAGGATACCAGGTAAAGGGTAACTGTTACTGTAATTGCTGAGTTACAGTGTCAGGAAATTGGTTAGCAGCAACAGTTTTGCATCGGTTGGGATAGCTAATACAGGCATCCAGAACTGTTTAGCAGGGACAAGGAAGAATAAACAAAGTGCAAGAGTAAAAATTGTGAGGGATTGTGGGGCACAATCAAGGTAACAAGGACATGAGTTTGCAAACTGGGTAGGCAGTACTATGGTAGAAGCAATTGGCATGGTGGCCTGATGTTTTGCCGAGCTCTGGGTTTGCCTGTCCAGTTTTAGCTGTTAAATCTTTAGGGAAACTACTTCTAGCAGCTCATTATCAGCTTGTTGTGTTCAGACACATGCCATCTATAAATGTCTACTCCAAGTAGCTTGCATTGTTTGACACCAGTATAGGATCTTTGCCCTAAGCATCCTGAGAGACCCCACTCCACAATGCTGCAGAACAGGGTCTATATGGTGAGCTGCAATCACCTCATACAACTCATTCTGCTCCTCTCCAATGTCAATTATCATGGTAGCAAGAGATCTGAGATGTGCTCAGCAGTAGTGCTCTGGGAAACTGCCAATTCTTACCCTGGTATTCTGGGAGCTCCCTAGAGAATGGCAAGAGCACTTGCTGATGTTCTTCCTACTTCTCTCTGTGGCTCTGGACAGCCAGAATGTTGTACCTCAGATGGGTTACTCTCATGTCCAGGTGGCCTCAAACTTACTCTTTCTTCTTTATCTAGGTGCTCATCACCTTCAGCTTCCTCTCCTTTTCCCTCCAGGTAGCTTACTTCCTTTCCACATCCTTTGAATTCTGCTTAATATCAACCTGTGCCTTTCACACCAAGCCCTTCCACTTTTTCATCTATCTCTCTAGCTGTGAATCTGGCATAATAGGCTACATGTAACTTCTGTATCTGTTTATCAAGATTTGAGCTGGAATCCAAGCTGGTACTAGCTAACTGAGAACATGGGAAGCATCTTAAATACTCCCCTGCCATTCACTGCTCATTGAGAAAGATGCAAATGTGTTGTGGTCAGTCTCTACTTCTCCATTTCTGGTTCATCAGAATAAAGTGAAGTTACAATGGAGCTACCAGACAGCTGCTATGTCACCAAGTGACCCAACCAAAGATAATTTAGTAAGGGGATACTTATCAAGTATAGTAGGATAAATGCACATATTTGTAGGATATAACTAAGGGCTTTCATGAAACTAGTTATTTTATGCCCAAAATGGCAGACCAATATTAAGCTCTTCCTGAGGTCTTCCTGTTCAGAAAGCCCTGAGGACTCCTACATACAACTCAGACTTAATGATATGGGTTAATAAAAAATAGGTGAGTATGTATTAGTATTCTGAAGGTGTTCTAAGGTTTTGTCTTGTCATTACTACAATGAAATCAATGTCCTTTCTCTGACCATCACCATATCTCTTTATTTGGCATAATTGGCAAATTTCTTAGTGTGTCATTTTCTCCTGTTAGTTCAGTGCACAAGGTAAAACATTAAGGATGCCAAACCATGGGTTTCCATTGTCCTAGTAGACGTTTTGCATTCTAGGACCTTCCTTCCAGGTAACCCTCTGTTTAGCATATTGTACAACGCCCCAATCAATGAAATCATTTTGAGCCTAGGAGAAAATCTCCATTTATAAAGCAGTACACATAAGAAGCAGAAGATGCCCCACACTCAAATGTTCCAGGAGAACAGAGTGTAAGGGTGTCTACACAGTTGGGAAATAGGATTCTGAGGGGTGGGAAGGGATGAGTTTAGATAGCAAACTTGGAAGTAATTATAAGTTTCTGAATGCCTAACCTTACTTTCTCTGCCCCTCAGATCCAATTCCGGAAGTTGTGGAATGTTTATGATCACAAAAGAGTTTTTAATCCCAGGCCCAAACTCTAGGTGTTCCTGTTACATCTTCCCACGTGCCCCTGATATACATGGTCAGAAGAGCAAAGGGGAAGGGAGCCCCATGCTCAGGAATATTAATGGAGCTTATAAGTAACTGCAGTCTCTGGTTTTCTATTTTGAATGTAAGATAAAAGGCAGTTTGAGTTTCTAAGAAATAAGTTTCTAGGCTCTAAGCTTCCTTCAGAACTTCTTTCCCTCCTTCTATGTTTTGAGAGCAACAGTTAGTACAGTGCTTCTGTCTCTCTTTCCCTACACACAATGCTTAAAGTAGACAATAGGTGTAAACTGCCATTAAATCAAAAAAAATATTAAATAGCACATAGTAAGTTCTTCTCTTGAATTCCTGGACCTAACAAGTTCCCAATTCTGCAGGCAAAGTATTTATGGGTGAGTACCATCAACCTCCACTGATTGATGAGCTTAGAACACTTTTCCCAAGGCAGGTTCTGTCTAGGTTATTAGGATGGCTGCGATCTACTGGATCAATGAACTTACATACCATGCAAGACAGAAAAGTATAAGAGATTGAGATCCAAAAGAAGAAAGTGTACCAAGAAGAGAAAACTTATCATTGCTGGAAAAGTAGGAGGACTAAACTAGGAGAATGTTTCTCTGAATACAGACATAGGTATAATTATAACAAAGTTCTAAGTTGTGACTCATCAGTAGAAACTATCAAATCAAACCTCACTAAAGCTAAAAAATAAAACATAACATTAAAAAAAAGTATTTGATTTTCTGTACTAACATCTGTTTTAAGGGGTGTGATTGGTGTGTGTGTGTGTGTGTGTGTGTGTGTGTCTGTGCATGTGTGTGTGTGTGTGTGTGGTGTCTGAGATTATGTATAGGACAGCATTGATTCTTAAAAATCATCATATTGACACTATTCTTTAGGTTTCCCATTCAAGTGTGTTGGCGTTCTAGCTCTACCACTTGAAACACACAATTCTCGCTTTCTTCTGCTTAACTGTGGATAAACATGTAATGGATATGTCAACCTGGGTTGGTTTCAAACTATGATCTTCAGATCCTACTCTCTAGAGTAGGAAAGGTATAAGATTGAGCCACTATGCTCAGCCCAGTGTTTCCAGTAATTTACTTAAACTTTCTGAATCTCAGCTTTTTCCTGTGTGGAAAGTGAAAAGTATTACTTTGTGGACCTTAGAATCGGTTGGGCGATATGACGGGTGCAGGAAGTATACGTGTTGGGGATGTGTGTACAGAGCCTGACACTCTCATAAAACTACTGATATTTATATTGAAATGCATTCCAGGAATTGGAAACAAGAGGGATTTTTCTGTTCTTGTTTATCTATTTATTGGCATTGAGGGAGACAGAGATATTCAAGAGGAACAGGGAAACAAATGAAGCACTTGTACTCTATAGATATTGTGTTCACAATGAACTATACCACTGTAGACAGAGACAGGAGGGATGGGATTGCCAAACAAGAAATGAACTCACTGCCTGATTTACAATATGGTTATTCGTATATACACTACCATAACAATAACAATGTTAAAAATCCGGGTTGGTGATTCTCTCCTCCAATTTTTCTAGGTGCCCTTAAGACTCAGGCCCACCAATGGAGTTTTTGAAGGTCAATTTATATGATATAAAGCCATAATCTCTTAAGAAATGTTATAAAAAGTATTTCATTCTTAGTACCAGTTTCTCTATGAGTGGCAATTCTACATGTTGTTGGCAGAGCTAATGTTTTACTTTCTGTTTTTAGTATTTGTCAAGTGTTGAAATCCTTCTTACAGCTTTGCTTCAGAGGTCTGCTGTATCTTGGTACTCTGCCCCTAATTAAAATGGTAATCAACTTTTGAAATTAATATACTTGAGTATGAGTTTCATTTATTTATTCAATTTGTTGGTGATGGTGATCTCTGGGCCTGGTCGCTGTCCTTCAGCTCTTCAGCTCAAGACAAATGCTCTACTACTTGAGCATTGTACCGCATCTAGCTTTTTCTGCCTAGGGGGTGCTGTGGAAACAATCCTAGGGTCTCGTGCATTCAAGATAAACTGTCTACCACTGATCCACCTTCTCAGCCCCTAGGACTGGTATTTTTGTGCACGGGTCTATCAAGCAAACATATTGAACGAATGTATTCATTTGCCACTAGACATATTCAAAATTATGAATTATCTGATATTTTAATGAATACAAGTGTTATAATTGTTACTAGGAATTGTTTGTCTCCCCATGCTATAAACATGGAGGAGATATTTTAACTAAAACTACAAAAGTAATTTTAAGATCGTGGTGCTAACAAATCTGTCCAGGTGTTATTACATTAAACAGAGAATTCAAAATGATTTTTCTTCATGAATACAGAGATCAAAGGTCTTATAATACTTATTTCAAAATGTAAATTAAAGGAAAAATCAGTCAGAAGGTAAAATTTATATTGAATGTTAATTTTTGAAGAAGAAAAGAAGATCCTAGATGGGAGACTGAAGACAAAGCAATATCTGTGCTCAATAATAAATAAGAAGCTTTATTTAAAAAATTGAGCTGGAATGTGCACATCAGGCAAAGGCAAGCAGATCAGAACACCACCAACAAGAAACACCATAATGTATATCTCGGAAAAAGGAAACAAGTTCAGACCAGGGCTCAAAATCCATCCTTACCCTTGATTTCAATGATACACATACACCCCTCTACAGACACACACACACACACACACACACACACACACACACACACACACACACACACACACACACAAGAATGTATGCATCAGCTTAGCCTACTCACTTCCATTCAACATGAATCAAAGGTCTTCCTGTAATATCTGAAACTTTAAAAGTTTCAAGTCTTGTAAATAATAACATATGCATAAGCAATTATTTTCTGAATAGCACTCTACTATTGAAATGAACATCTCTGAATCTCGAAAGAATTAAACAAGAGAAAATCCGAATTTGTGACTATATTTCTACCAGCTATTCTGCAAAAGCTTAATAAGAAGTTATAAAATCCAAAATTAAATACTAAATTAATACAATTAATACTTGTGTAACTGAAGTGAAAGACACTGATCAGATACCTATGCTGCCTCCAGTTCTCAGCTGGCTGCACACTGTGGCACCTTTGATTCTGCTGGGCAAGGATCACAGTTGTCTTCCCCAGAACAGTGGTAATGCTGGGTTGACGCTGGGAGCTGTGTTGAGAGGAGGGGAGGGCAAGGGGGAAGCCGAGCTGGGGTTGGGGCTGGGGGTAGTAGGGACAGTACGGGAGGCCCTAGCAGAGGCTAGTGAAGGGAGGAAGGAGGCAGTAGTAAAATGGATCAGGAAGCAGCAGACCCAAAGGTAGCTGGGTTCTGGGGAGTGTCTGTGAGGTGGGGAGTGTGTCCCCTCAAGCCTGGTGAGGAAAGGAAGGAGTCTCAAATCCCATCCAAAAAGACAATGAGAAATGAGACAACCAGTAGCTGAAGAATTTCAAGAAAAAAGGCAGGGACTTGTAGGTAAACTTTAGAGGGTGGGGAGGGCAGCAGTGCTGGGCTAGTGGTGGTCATGAGTCTCTGGATACCCTTGAAGTGAGTGAGGGTCAGCTCTGCTGTGGGCTAGGCCTCACTATCGCCTTTAAGTATGCACCAGGAATCGATGGCACTGCCTCAGCCTGCCCAACGGAACTGGCCTGGCATGCGTGCTGCAGACCGGGCAGCTGCTGGGAGGCTATGTGCAGCAGGGCAGAGGAAGAATGGCTGCTGGTTACTGATCCACCCCCTCCCAGGCCCAGAGCCACTGGGAAAGTTCTGGCTCTGGATCAGGACCAGGGACTGCCCTAAAGACAAGTGGCCACTGGGGATCTGCATGGTGGCTGCTACGTGTGGGCTGGGAAATTCCTTAGCATGGCCAAAGAGTCTCCATGGAGAGGCACATTTGTTCCTGTGCCTCTCCCATCTTATGGATTTCTGCTGTCCTCCTGCCTCATGCCATGTCTAACTATAGGAATTAACTTCTCCAGGCCTCTGAGAAGTCATCTTGGAGATGCTCACGGGCTTCCCACTTCTGGTTCACCATGCATGCAGGGCTCACAGGGTGCCATCCTCCAGGCAAAGCATACCCCCATTTCAGCTTGGCCACCCCTGCTTAGGGGACCATGAACTGCATTCTTACACAGAATGCCAGGGGTACACAAGCTGTCCTGCAGTCAAAGGCATCCTTTGACATCTGTTCAGGTGTGGGGCGCCTGTGGAGCCAACCGCACATTCACATTTCATTATTTAAAAGGAAGAGGAAAACGCTTCATTGTCCCAGATACAGCTGTCCTTAGGGCTCTGTGTACACTAGTCTTGTGCTGAGATAGAGATCCCCAAAGACCACGAATGAGCAAATTCCCATGCGAGTACACCAGAGTCATTTATTGCAAGCTTAAGTCTAGACTCACAACTGTCACCATTGCAGCAGTTCAGAGATGAGAGCCCCAACCCTTCAGTTAACAGGGTTTTTATAGGGTATAGGGTTAAGGTAAGGGGGTTCCTAGCTTGGCAGTTACATTATTGGTTGACATTTAGTGAGTGAATATTGTAACAATCTTATTGGCTAGCATGTACAGGCTAAGCAGTAAGCAGCAAACTATGTTAACTATGCTATCTTAAGAAATATCTGTAGCTTTAGGTACCTTCCTGTCATCTGCTGAAGGCTATTGCTAGGGGAGTAATGGGCAAAACGTTATTGGGACATTTCACGGTTTTTCCAGGTAAGACTTTCGGTAAAAAGTCTTTACAATGGGTACTTTCAGTAAAGGCCTTCACAATGGATACTTTGGGTAAAGGCTTTCAAAATGGAGTCTAAGTCCAGAATGCCTGTACTTTGGCTAAAACCTCTCACTAAGTTTGTGTTTGTGTGTGTGTGTGTGTGTGTGTGTGTGTGTGTGTGTGTGTGTGTGTGTGTTTGGTGTAAGAGAGTCAGATAGAGCTAAGGTTTGGGATAAAACATTTATTCCCTTCAGCATTGAGTTTTGATATCTAGTGGTTGTTCCCCCTTCCGAATTCTGAGTTCTAAAATTGTCTTTCTATATATTTTTATCCTTTGATCTTCTTGATATTCAAATTCCTAAGGTCTCCTTGTGAATTTCCGTATTTGCTCCATGAAGGTGGTGCCACTCTTCTAACTTTTATGAAGACCTTTGCTCTCTTTAAATGCAGTTTTTGCTGTTAGTGGTTTTATTTAGCCCAGACTGTTGTAGCCCAGGGTGTGACTGTTAATTCTGAGATTAGTTTAGGCTAATATGAGATACTATCTTTTCAGTTTATCTAGTGAAAGAAGTTCAGCATCTTTATTGTAATAATTTCCTGGCTTTAAAAACAAACAAAAAATCCAGTGGTATACATGTACAATCTGTTGTTTTTAGTTAATTGTGTGCCACTGTAATGAAAAACAAATCTTTTTACTAAAGTGAGTCTTTAGAATGGGAAAAAAATCAGATATATAGAACGTAAAAATTGATCAAATTCCAAAAGAAAAAGAAAGACATTGATCAGGAATGAAGTATAAATGTAAGTGTGTAATAAAAAGAGGAAAAAAATGTAACTAGACAACATTTCAAAAAAGGTAAAAATTAAAAATTAAAAAATGTTTTAGAAAAGAAAAAAAATTTTTTTTATTAATGGTACAAAAAAAAAATGTTCTTTATTTTTTTGGGAAGGGTGGGAAAATTCCTGTTTTACCCTTGTGTCACTAACCAGCCTCTTGTTGGACCCTCTGGTCTCCTGGTGGTGTTTGGTTTTCTGGTGGCTTGGTTGGTTTCTTAAGTCAGTTTGTTTGAACAGGGAGAAAAATGGTCTGCTTTACCCAGGATTTTGCGATCCTCCTCCCAGGTTAGTTCAATGTGAGGGAGATCTGCTGTGAGTATCACAAAAGAGGGAGATGGCTTTGTCCTCATGTCGGGAGATGCTGTGATGAGGTTAGGTTCTGGGTAGAGTTGAAGCCTTTCAGCAAACAGTAGCTTTTCCCGGGGGCTAGTTTGTAAGAAACTCACAGAACCCAGCCTGGAGCCATTCTCAGGGTTTATGTTTACTGAATTTCAATTGATTGTCAGGACTGCAAAAGGGAGGGGCAGCCTCTGGCTCTGATTACCCAGTGAAGAAAGCTACTCCTGAGGCTGATGCCTGAGCTGGGTGACTTTTCCCTGGGTGGAGCTGAGTCTGGTAGGTCTCTTTAGGTTTTTGTGACCTGCTAAGTGACTCTAACTTTCTTCCAAGGCTTGAGTTGGAGCTAACAGTTCCGCCGAGCTTTGTAGGTATCCAAGGTGGAGATCTCTGGAACTCGGGGGTGGGGGGCGGGGTGGCTTTCCATCCTCTGCTCCCTGAGAAGGAGTGAAGACGGCAGGCTTTTACTCTCGTTGAGTCTTGGTTCCTGGTTTGTCTCTGTGAACTGCATGATGAAGATGTCCACTCCTTGTGGGTTCTTACTGGTGTTGAGTAGAATCTGCTCCCACACCATGTCTGGCTCCTTGTCCTGGACTCTCTGTTTTGCAGGTGTGGCGACTGTGGCCGACCCCGCTGCAGCAGTGGCTGCTGGCAACATCTCAGAGCTGTCTCCTTGCCTGGATTTTCCCTCTCTGGCTTAACTCTCTGTCCTGTGATGGCACACTTGGTGTGATTCTCTGGCTTAGGACTGTTCACTGGAACTCTAAAACTGCTTTCTATGCGAGAGCTTGTTTAGCCTCCATCTTCTCCTGTGCCATCTTCCCGGAACTCCTCTTATGTTATTCTTATGGGACTTCTTGGAAATCCATAAATAAAACTATTCAGAACAGGAAAAGATTAGGAAAGAGGTTATAAAGAATACTATTATATTGGTCTTAATGACAAAGTGTAAAGAATATGTAACAAAACTGTTGGGAGACGTCCGGGAAGATGGCGGAGCAGAAGCTGGAATCTAAACAAGCTCTCGCATAGAAAGCAGTTTTAGAGTTCCAGTGAACAGTCCTAAGCCAGAGAATCACACCAAGTGTGCCATCACAGGACAGAGAGTTGGTCAAGAGTGGGGAAGCCAAGGCAAGGAGACACATCTGAGCGCTTGCCAGCAGCCACCGCGGCGGCGGCAGGGTCGTGGCGGCGACCACCGCTGCGGTCATACCTGAGACACAGAGAGTCCGGGACGAAGGAGCCAGACGCAGCTGACGAGCAGTTCTACTCAACACCAGCAAGAACCGACAAGGAGCAGACATCTTCATCCTGCAGTTTGCAGACCAGAGACGACCCAGGATCCAAGACTCGGCGTGAGTAGAAGCCCGACGTCCTCACTCCTCAGGGAGCAGAGGAGGGAAGGCCAGCCCTCTCCCCCAAGCACCGGTGATCTCCATCTTGGATACAGACAAAGCTCGGAGGAGCGGCTAGCTCCAGCTCAGGCCTTGGAATAAAACGAGTCATTTAGCTGGTCAAAAGAACTTAATGGCGAAGTGACCTCACAGACTCAGTTCCATCCAGGGAAAAGTCACCCAGCACAGGCGCCAGCTATTGGAGTGGTTCTCCTCACTGGGTAACCAGAGCCAGAGGCTGCCCCTCCCTCTAGCAGCCTCCACAATCCATTGAAAAACAGAAACCCTGAGAATGGCTCCAGGCTGGGCTCTGTGAGTTTTTTCACAAAATAGCCCCAGGGAAAAGCTACTGTTTGTTGAAAGCCCTCAACTCTACCCAGAAAATAGCCTCATCACTGCATCCCCCTCTTTTCTGATTCTCAAAGCAGATCACCCTCCCAGTAAACTAACCTGGGAGGGGAACTCAAAATCTTGGTTAAAGCAGAGCATTTTTCTGCCTGTTCGTACAAACTGACTTAAGAAACCAATCAAGCCACAGGTCCTCAAGCAGACAAGAGACTCCAACAAGAGGCTGGTTACAGACAAAACGGAGATACAGGATTCTTCCAACCCCTCCCCCCCAAAAAAAATCAAAGTATTTTTTTTCTTCATCTTTTCTTTTTTTTCTTCTTTTTTTTTTTTTTGGTACCTCATATATATATAAAAAAATTTTTTTTCTTTTTCTAAAACTTTTATTAATCTTTAATTTTTGCCTCTTTTGAAAAAATAATTGTTTTCCAGTAACTTTTTTTTCTCCTCTTATAATTTTTATTTTAAGAATACGTAAATGTGCGTTTTCCTTTCTTTTGTTGTCTTCTTACTATTTCTTTCTTTCTTAATTATCTTTTTGTTTTTTGTCTAGCTCTACTAAACTTCTGATCTTTTCTTCTCCCTTTCCTATCCTTTCCACCTTTTCCTCTCTTTTGTTCTTCTTTATGTGACTTAACTCTTGTCCTGTACATCCTCAGATAAACCCGTACTTAACTAGTAGACCCTATCCCCCATTGTGTACACACTTAATCCACAAATTTATTACTGAATTCAAAACCTCTGAGACTTAAATTCCTTAATAGCAGTACTATCTCTTTATACCTATATAATATTTTAAGCATTTTTTTAAGTTTTTCACATCTCCTCTATGTCCCTCCCCTTCTCTCAATATATTCACATTCCTCTCTGCATAGATGGCCTTTTAATCTCTATAATAACATTAATTTTTACGTTTCTATTTTTTTTCTGGTCTCTTTTCATTCCCCTTTCCCTTTCTTCTTTTCCTCTCTCTCTCTCTACTTGCATCCTACCTAACCTATTTCCTGCATTGTGATTAGGACATAGTTGACTCTCCCTGTGCCTCCCCACACCAATCTATTCCTATTTTTTACCCACATCTTTCCCTAACCCTAATAATTTCTGGTTTTCCAAATTCTTCTCTGTCTTTCGAAGTCCATTAACATATAGTTGTTTGATGTTGAATAGATGTATCTGTTGAACTAGATTGTATCTGTAGACTATTGACTGTACAAATGCAAACGTTGGTTGATGGTTGCCTTAAGATAGTGTTCTAGCACAAAACTGGTGTTTCTTCATCTCAAATGGGCAGAGTAAGCCTGAAAAATACAAGAAAAATGGCAAACTCGGGTATCTCAATTCCCAATCTTGATAATCAGTGGTCAGAGCAGATAATGAATAATCCAGAGGAAAGTTCCCAAATAGCTCTACAAACAATGCTGGCAAACACGATAAATGAGAAGTTTGACAACGTACAAAGGACTCTGTATGAGCGTGATAGGGAGAGAGAGGAGGCATCCCAGAAGTTTATACAGGAATATCATAAGCGTGAGGAAGCTACTCAAAAACTGATACAGGATTTGCGTGAACAACTTGAGAATACTCAAAGAGAAAGGGAGGAATGGCGTGAGCAGGCTGAGAACACTCAAAGAGAACTGCAGGAATCCCACGAACACGAGGAAAGAGAACTGCAGGAATCCCACAAACGGGAGGAAGCTAATCAAAGAGTAATACAGGAATTGAGAGAGCAGGTAGAGAACACACAAAGATCACTAAAGGCATTCATGGAATCCATTAACAAAGAGCTGAAGGAAGTCAGGGAGACCACAAAGGGAATGCTGAATGGAACCCAACAGAAGGAATGGGAGTCCAAAGAAACAATAACCAATCAACTAAGTGATTTGAGAACAAACACTGAACACCAAATTAAGGAAGTAAAGAAATTCATACAAGACCTAAAACAGAGCTTCAACAAAGAACTTGAAGCCATCAAAGCTGACCAATTAGAAGGAAAAGAGATAAAAAAACAAAGTAGAGAGTCTTGACAGCAGGTTAGACCATGCAGAACATCGAATCTCAGGGATTGAAGACAGCCTAGATATTATAGAGAAAGAACATACAACCATCCAAGACAAGTCCAAGAAATATGATAGATCTATCCAACACCTGGAAGACACCATCAGAAGGCCTAATCTAAGGGTAATGGGTGTAGAGGAGCACCTAGAAACAGAAGTTAATGGCCTAGGAAATTTGTTTAACAGGATCCTAGCAGAGAACTTCCCAAACATGCAAAAAGATAGGCCTATTCAGATACAAGAAGCCTTTAGAACCCCAAATAGACCAGACCAGAATAGGACATCCTACCGTCGCATTGTAATCCACACAGGATCAACTCAGACCAAGGAAAAGATCCTTAAAGCTGTCAAGGAGAAAAGGTTAATCACCTATAAAGGGAAACCAATTAGAATCACCTCAGGTTTCTCAGCAGAGACAATCAAAGCATGAAGAGCCTGGAATGATGTATGCCATGCCCTAAAAACAAACAACTATCAACCAAGAATACTGTACCCAGCTAAACTCTCCTTCATAACTGAAGGCCAAATAACAACCTTCCATAGCAAAGAAAAATTGAAACAATACATCTCCACCAAACCAGCCCTACAAAAGATTCTTAAAGATGTCCTACACATGGAAAACCAATAAGACCGCAATAAAGGCCAAGAAACTGCACCCAAACTGAGAATCCAAGAACCATAGGAAGAACCCAGTTTTAGCAGCTCCCAAGAAGGTGGATAACATGGCAGCAACTCCCAAATACCTCTCAGTCCTATCTCTTAACGTTAACAGACTGAACTCTCCAATTTAGTGACATAGACTGTCTAGTTGGATTAAAAAACAAGACCCTTCTATCTGCTGCCTGCAGGAGTCACATCTTGCCCGTAAAAACAAACACATTTCCAATGTTAACGGCTGGAACAAAATCTACCAAGCAAACGGCCCCCATAAACAGGCGGGAGTTGCAATACTAATATCAGATAAAATAGACTTCAAATGAAAATTCGTGAGAAGAGATAAAGAAGGTTGCTACATGCTAATTAAAGGATCTCTCCTTCAGGAGGATATTACAATTCTACATATCTATTCGCCAAACAATGGAGCACCCAAATTTATCAAAGAAACACTACTTTCCCTCAAATCCCATATAGATCCAAAGACACTAATTGTTGGGGATTTTAACACACCACTCTCCCCACTAGATAGATCAACTCGGCAAAAACTCAACAGAGAAACCGCAGATCTAAACAGCTGCATAGAACAACTAGACTTAACAAACATCTACCGAACATTTCACCCAGCAGCATCAGAATACACGTTTTTCTCAGCAGCACATGGAACGTTTTCTAAAACAGACCACATTTTAGGCCAGAAAGCAAACTTGTCTAAATTCAGAAATATTGAATTTATACCTTGCATTCTCTCTGACGACAAGGGAATAAAATTAGAACTCAACACCAAAAGCCACCAAAGAAAGTCCGGTATCACATGGCAGCTGAACTGAACAACACACTGCAGAATCAAGAGTGGGTCATGGAAGAGATTAGAAAGGAAATTCAAATGTTCCTGCTATTCAAAAAAATGAGCACACAAATTACCAGCTCCTCTGGGACAGAGCAAAGGCAGTACTCAGAGGCAAGTTTATAGCTCTGAGATCCTAAATCAACAAATTGGAGAGATCTGAAACTAACAATTTAATGACACATCTAAACCTCCTTGAAAAAGAGCAGCAAGATAAACCCCAATCCAGTAGATGGAAAGAAATAATCAAAATTAAATCAGAATTAAATGAATTGGAATCCAAAAAAACTATAGAAAGAATCAACAAAACAAAGAGTTGGTTCTTCGAAAAACTTAACAAAATTGACAGACAGACCCTTAGCAAATCTTATCAGAAAAAGAAGAGAACACACCCAAATTAATAAACTCAGAGATGAGAATGGAAACATCACCACGGAAACAAGCAAGATTCAGAACATTATAAGGGAATACTTCTCAAAACTTTATGCTAATAAGTTTGAGAACTTGACAGAAATGGACCTCTTCCTAGCAAATATTGACAGGCCAAAACTACCAAGATGAATTAAACTATCTTAACAGGCCCATATCAAGCATTGAAATAGAAACAGCAATAAGAGACCTCCCAGCTAAGAAAAGTCCAGGACCAGATGGTTTTACAGCAGAATTTTACAAGGCCTTCAAAGCAGAGTTCACACCAATTCTCCTCCAACGCTTCAATTAAATTGAAAGAGAAAGCTCACTACCGAGCACATTCTATGAAGCCATCATAACCCTCATCCCAAAACCAGGCAGGGACTCATCAAAGAAAGAGAATTATAGACACATTTCTTTGATGAACTTTGATGCAAAACTTCTCAACAAAATTTTGGCCAATCGACATAAACAATTCATCAAAAAAATCATACACCACGATCAGACAGGATTCATTTCTGGGATGCAAACCTGGTTCCATATACGCAAATCAATTAATATTATTCATCACATCAACAGGAGCAAGGATAAGAACCACATGGTTTTCTCAATAGACGCAGAAACAGCATTCGACAAGATCCCACATCCCTTTATGATGAAAGTTTTGGAAAAATTAGGAACCAGTGGAACATTCCTCAATACCATAAAGGGTGTATATGACAAACCTACAGCCAGCATTATACTCAATGGTGAAAAACTAAAGCCATTTCCTCTTAACTCAGGAACAATTCAAGGATGCCCACTCTCTTCACTTCTCCTCAATCTAGTATTAGAATGCCTAGCTACAGCAATAAGACAAGATGCAGACATAAAGGGGATCCAAATAGAGAAAGAAGAAATAAAACTCTCCCTCTTTGCAGATGACATGATCTTGTATTTAAAGAATCCCATAGACTGCACTCCCAAATTACGCAAGCTGATTCAAAACTTTGGCAAAGTAGCAGGTTATAAAATTAACCCCCCAAAATCAATGGCTTTTCTGTATGCCAACAATGAGAAAAGTGTGGCTGAAATTAGGAAAGCAACTCGATTTGAAATAGCCCCACAAAAAATAAAATACCTAGGAATTAACTTAACTAAAGAAGTGAAGGACCTCTATGAGGAAAACTTTAAAATCTTGAAAAAGGAAATAAACACAGAACTTAAAAAATGGCAAAACCGGAGTTCCGGGAAGATGGCGGAGGAGAAGCTGGAATCTGAACAAGCTCTTGCATAGAAAACAGTTTCAGAGTTCCAGTGAACAGTCCCAAGCCAGAGAATCACACCAAGTGTGCCATCACAGGACAGAGAGTTAGTCAAGAGAGGGGAAGCCAAGCAGACACATCTGAGCAGCTGCCGCTGCGGCGGCAGAGTCGCAGCAGCCACCACCTCTGCAGAGGCATACCTGAGACGCAGTCCGGGACGAAGGAGCCAGACGCAGCGGACAAGCGGATTCTACTCAACACCAGCAAGAACCGACAAGGAGCGGACAACTTCATCCTGCAATTTGCAGACCAGAGACGACCCGGGATCCAAGACTCCCCGTGAGTAGAAGCCCCACTTCCTCACTCCTTCTCTGGGAGCAGAGGAGGGAAGGCCACCCCTCCCCCCACAGCACCAGTGATCTCCATCTTGGATACCAACAGAGCTCGGAGGAGCGGCTAGCTCCAGCTCAGGCCTTGGAATAAAACTAGTCATTTAGCAGGTCACAAGAACTTAACAGCGAAGTGAACTCACAGACTCAGTTCCATCCAGGAAAAGTCACCCAGCTCAGGCACCAGCCATTGGAGTGGCTCTCCTCACTGGGTAACCAGAGCCAGAGGCTGCCCCTCCCTCTAGCAGCCACCACAATCAATTGAAAAACAGAAACCCTGAGAATGGCTCCAGGCTGGGTGCTGTGAGTTTTTTTTCACAAAATAGCCCCAGGGAAAAGCTACTGTTCGTTGAAAGGCCTCAACTCTACCGAGAACCTAGCCTCATCACTGCATCCCCCTCTTTTGTGATTCTCAAAGCAGATCACCCTCCCAGTAAACTAACCTGGGAGGGGGATCTCAAAATCTTGGGTAAAGCAGAGCATTTTTCTGCCTGTTCCAACAAACTGAATTAAGAAACCAATCAAGCCACAGGACCTCAAGCTGACCAGAGACTCCAACCAGACTCTGGTTACAGACAAAAGGGAGATACAGGACTCTTCACACCCCTCACAAAAAAAAAAAAAATCAAAGAACTTTTTTTTTCTTCTTCTTCTTTCCTTTTTTTCTTTTCCTTGTTTTGTTTTTTTTCGTTTTTTGTTACCTTATATATATATAAAAAATTTTTTTTGCTTTTCTAACACTTTTATTAATCTTTAATTTTTGCCTCTTCTGAAAAAATAATTGTTTTCCATTAACTTTTTTTTTTCTTTTCTCCTCTTATAATTTTTATTTTAGGAATACGTGAATGTGTGTTTTCTTTTCTTTTCTTGTCTTCTTTCTCTTTTTCTTTCATTCTTAATTATCTTTTCGTTTTTTTTTCTAGCTCTACTGAACTTCTGATCTTTTCTTCTCACTTTCCTATCCTTTCCATCTTTTCCTCTTTGTTCTTCTTTATGTGACTTAACTCTTGTCCTGCACATCCTCAGATAAACCTGTAGTTAACCAGTAGACCCTATCCCCCACTGTGTACACACTTAATCCACAAACTTATTACTCAATTCAAAACCTCTGAGACTTAAATTCATTAATAGCAGTACTACCTCTTTATACCTATATAATATTTTATGCATTTTTTTAAAGTTTTTCTCATCTCCTCTATGTCCCTCCCTTTCTCTCAACATATTCATATTCCTCTATAAATAGATGGTCTTTTAATCTCTAAAATAACATTAATTTTTACGTTTCTATTTTTTTTTTCTGGTCTCTTTCCATTCCCCTTTCCCTTTCTTCTTTTTCTCTCTCTCTCTCTACTTACATCCTACCCAACCTATTTCCTGCATTGTGATTAGGACATAGTCAACTCTCCCTGTGCCTCCCCACACCAATCTATTCCTATTTTTTACCCACATCTCTCCCTAACCCTAATAATTTCTGGTTTTCCAAATTCTTCTCTGCGGTTTGAAGTCCTTTAACATATAGTTGTTTGATGTCGAATAGATGTATCTGTTGAACTAGATTGTATCTGTAGACTATTGACTGTACAAATGCAAACTTTGGTTGATGGTTGCCTTAAGATAGTGTTCTAGCACAAAACTGGTGCTATCTTCATCTCAAATGGGCAGAGTAAGCCGGAAAAACACAAGAAAAATGGCAAATTCGGGTATCTCAATTCCCAATCCTGATAATCAGGGGTTAGGACAGATAATGAATAATCCAGAGGGGAGTTCCCAAACAGCTCTACAAACACTGATGGCAAACATGATAAATGAAAAGTTTGACAACGTACAAAGGACTCTGTATGAGCATGATAGGGAGAAAGAGGAGGCATCCCAGAAGTTTATACAGGAATATCATAAGCGTGAGGAAGCTACTCAAAAACTGATACAGGATTTGCGTGAACAACTTGAGAATACTCAAAGAGAAAGGGAGGAATGGCGTGAGCAGGCTGAGAACACTCAAAGAGATCTGCAGGAATCCCACGAACGGGAGGAAGCTAATCAAAGAGTAATACAGGAATTGAGAGACCAGGTAGAGAACACACAAAGATCACTAAAGGCATTCGTGGAATCCATTAACAAAGAGCTGAAGGAAGTCAGGGAGAGCACAAAGGGAATGCTGAATGGAACCCAACAGAAGGAATGGGAGCCCAAAGAAACCATAACCAATCAACTAAGTGATTTGAGGACAAACACTGAACACCAAATTAAGGAAGTAAAGAAATTCATACAAGACCTAAAACAGAGCTTCAACAAAGAACTTGAAGCCATCAAAGCTGACCAACTAGAAGGAAAAGAGATAAAAAACAAAGTAGAGAGTCTTGACAGCAGGTTAGACCATGCAGAAGATCGAATCTCAGGGATTGAAGACAGCCTAGATATTATAGAGAAAGAACATACAACCATCCAAGGCAAGTCCAAGAAATATGATAGATCTATCCAACACCTGGAAGACACCATCAGAAGGCCTAATCTAAGGATAATGGGTGTAGAGGAACACCTAGAAACAGAAGTTAAAGGTCTAGGAAATCTGTTTAACAGGATCCTAGCAGAGAACTTCCCAAACATGCAAAAAGATAGGCCTGTCCAGATACAAGAAGCCTTTAGAACCCCAAATAGACCAGACCAGACTAGGACATCCCACCGTCACATTATAATCCACACAGGATCAACTCAGAACAAGGAAAAGATCCTTAAAGCTGTCAGAGAGAAAAGGGTAATCACTTATAAAGGGAAACCCATTAGAATCACCTCAGATTTCTCAACAGAGACAATCAAAGCAAGAAGAGCCTGGAATGATGTATGCCATGCCCTAAAAACAAACAGCTATCAACCAAGAATACTGTACCCAGCTAAACTCTCCTTCATAACTGAAGGCCAAATAAAAACCTTCCATAGCAAAGAAAATTGAAACAATACATCTCCACCAAACCAGCCCTACAAAAGATTCTTAAAGATGTCCTACACATAGAAAACCAACAAGACCGCAATAAAGGCCAAGAAACTGCACCCAAACTGAGAATCCAAGAACCATAGGAAGAACCCAGTTTTCGCAGCCCCCAAGAAGGTAGATAACATGGCAGAAACTCCCAAATACCTCTCAGTCCTATCTCTTAATGTTAACGGACTGAACTCTCCAATTAAGCGACATAGACTGTCTAGTTGGATTAAAAAACAAGACCCTTCTATCTGCTGCCTGCAGGAGTCACATCTTGCCCGTAAAAACAAACACATTTTCAATGTTAAAGGCTGGAACAAAATCTACCAAGCAAACGGACCGCATAAACAGGCGGGAGCTGCAATCCTAATATCAGATAAAATAGACTTCAAATTAAAATTTGTGAAAAGAGATAAAGAAGGTCGCTACATACTAATTAGAATATCTCTCCTTCAGGAGGATATTACAATTCTAAATATCTATTCGCCAAACAATGGAGCACCCAAATTTATCAAAGAAACACTACTATCCCTCAAATCCCATATAGATCCAAAGACATTAATCGTTGGGGATTTTAACACACCACTCTCCCCACTAGATAGATCAACTCGGCAAAAACTCAACAGAGAAACCGCAGATCTAAACAGCTGCATAGATCAACTAGACTTAACAGACATTTACCGAACATTTCACCCAGCAGCATCAGAATACACGTTTTTCTCAGCAGCAAATGGAACGTTTTCTAAAATAGACCACATTTTAGGCCACAAAGCAAACTTGTCTAAATTCAGAAACATTGAAGTTATACCTTGCATTCTCTCTGACCACAAGGGAATAAAGTTTGAACTCAACACCAAAAGCCACCAAAGAAAGTCCGGTATCACATGGAGGCTGAACAACACACTGCTGAATCATGAGTGGGTCATGGAAGAGATTAGAAAGGAAATTCAAATGTTCATGCTATTCAACAAAAATGAACACACAAAATACCAGCTCCTCTGGGACAGAGCAAAGGCAGTACTCAGAGGCAAGTTTATAGCTCTGAGCTCCTACATCAACAAATTGGAGAGATCTGAAACTAACAATTTAATGACACATCTAAACCTCCTTGAAAAAGAGCAGCAAGATAAACCCCAATCCAGTAGGCGGAAAGAAATAATCAAAATTAAATCAGAATTAAATGAATTAGAATCCAAAAAAACTATAGAAAGAATCAACAAAACAAAGAGTTGGTTCTTCGAAAAACTTAACAAAATTGACAGACCCTTAGCAAATCTTATCAGCAAAAGAAGAGAACACACCCAAATTAATAAACTCAGAGATGAGAATGGAAACATCACCACGGAAACAAGCAAGATTCAGAACATTATAAGGGAATACTTCTCAAAACTTTATGCTAATAAGTTTGAGAACTTGACAGAAATGGACCTCTTCCTAGCAAATATTGACATGCCAAAACTAAACCAAGATGAGGTAAACTATCTTAACAGGCCCATATCAAGCATTGAAATAGAAACAGCAATAAGAGACCTCCCAGCTAAGAAAAGTCCAGGACCAGATGGTTTTACAGCGGAATTTTACAAGGCCTTCAAAGCAGAGCTCACACCAATTCTCCTCCAACTCTTCAATGAAATTGAAAGAGAAAGCTCACTCCCGAACACATTCTATGAAGCCATCATAACCCTCATCCCAAAACCAGGCAGGGACTCATCAAAGAAAGAGAACTATAGACCCATTTCTTTGATGAACATTGATGCAAAACTTCTCAACAAAATTTTGGCCAACCGACTTCAACAATTCATCCAAAAAATGATACACCACGATCAAACAGGATTCATCTCAGGGATGCAAAGCTGGTTCAATATACGCAAATCAATTAATATTATTCATCACATCAACAGGAGCAAGAATAAGAACCACATGGTTATCTCAATAGACGCAGAAAAAGCATTCGACAAGATCCAACACCCCTTTATGATGAAGGTTTTGGAAAAATTAGGAATCCATGGAACATTCCTCAATACAATAAAGGCTGTATATGACAAACCTACAGCCAGCATTATACTCAATGGTGAAAAACTAAAGCCATTTCCTCTTAACTCAGGAACAAGACAAGGATGCCCACTCTCTCCACTTCTCTTCAATCTAGTATTAGAATGCCTAGCTACAGCAATAAGACAAGATGCAGACATAAAGGGGATCCAAATAGGGAAAGAAGAAATAAAACTCTCCCTCTTTGCAGATGACATGATCTTGTATTTAAAGAATCCCATAGACTCCACTCCCAAATTACTCAAGCTGATTCAAAACTTTGGCAAAGTAGCAGGTTATAAAATTAACCCCCCAAAATCAATGGCTTTTCTGTATGCCAACAATGAGAAAAGTGTGGCTGAAATTAGGAAAGCAACTCCATTTGTAATAGCCCCACAAAAAATAAAATACCTAGGAATTAACTTAACTAAAGAAGTGAAGGACCTCTATGATGAAAACTTTAAAATCTTGAAAAAGGAAATCAACACAGAACTTAAAAAATGGCAAAACCTCCCATGCTCCTGGATTGGAAAGATTAACATCGTGAAAATGGCAATACTTCCCAAGGCTATCTACAAATTCAACGCAATACCTATCAAAATTCCACCCTCATTCTTCAAGGAAATAGAAGAGGCAATCCAAAAATTCATATGGAACAATAAAAGACCCCGAATAGCAAAAACGCTCCTCAACGGCAAGAACACTGCTGGAGGAATATCAATACCAAATTTCAAACTCTACTATAAAGCCATAGTAATCAAAACAGCTTGGTATTGGCATAAGAACAGACCTCAGGACCAATGGAATAGAATTGAAAACCCAGAAATGAACCTACAGACCTATAGCCATCTAATCTTCGATAAGGGAGCTAAAACAATAGGATGGAAGAAAGACAGCCTCTTCAGTAAATGGTGCTGGAAAAATTGGTTAACTACATGTAGAAAACTAAAGCTAGATCCTTATATATCACCCTGCACCAGAATCAACTCCAAATAGATCAAAGACCTTGAACTCAAAGCAGACATTCTAAAAACATTACAGGTTGGAATAGGAGAAACCCTATGTCTCCTTGGCTCAGGCCAAAATTTTCTGAATAGAGACCCGGAAACACAACAAATCAAAGAAAGGATGGACAAATGGGATAGCATGAGGTTGCAGAGCTTCTGCAGGGCAAATGACATAGCTAGCAAGATCAATAGAAAGCCCACGGATTGGGAGAAGATCTTTACTAGCCATACAACGGAAAACGGTCTCATATCAAAAATATACTTGGAACTCAAAAAATTAACCCCCCAACAACAAATCCTCAAAGAAACAACTGCCCAATAAATAAGTGGGCGAAAGACTTAAAGAGAAACTTCTCTGAAGAAGAAAGAAGGATGGCCTATAGACACATGAAGAAATGTTCAACCTCCCTAGCCATAAAAGAAATGCAAATCAAAACAACATTGAGATACCACCTCACTCCAGTTAGAACGGCAAAAATCAAGAACTATAACAACAACAGATGCTGGAGGGGATGAGGACAGAAAGGAACCTTACTTCATTGTTGGTGGGAATGTAAACTTGTTCAATCACTTTGGAAAGCAGTATGGAGGTTCCTCAAAAGACTTCACATAGAATTCCCCTATGAACCAGCAATCCCACTCATGGGCGTTTGTCAAAATGATCTCAAGTTAAACACACTAAATCTTCAACTTTGTTTCTGGCAGCATTATTGGAACCAATCAAGATGCCCCTCAATAGATGAATGGATCAAGACAATGTGGTATATATACACAATGGAATTTTATGCTTCTATCAGAAAGAATCACACAGCCCCTTTCATAAGAAAATGGAAAGACTTGGAAAACAATCATATTACATGAAGGAAGCCAGACTCAAAGAAACATAGGTTCCATGGTTTCCCTCATTTTTATTAATATATGCTTATTATAGTCCTTAAACTCTTAATATTCGCTTTTATCTCTCCCTCTTCTTCTCTCATTCCATTTCTGTGTTTGTGTGTGTGCGTGCGCGCACGCGCACGCACACGCACATGCGTGCACACACACACAGTAATGAAACTTGACTTAGAGCCTCAAACTCTTGCTTGGTTTTTTCACTCATGAATGACTCAGTCTGTACTATTTGAACCAAGGTTTCACTCTGTCTTTGAATAATTGAACATAAATGTCTCATGGATTGCTACCCCAGCCATCTGTGAACCATGATCTTCCAATCTCAGGCTCGTGACTATATAGGAATAGGGATGAGGCACAAGCCTCTAACTGCCAAGTGTTTTTTATTTTGTTTTGTTTTTTGTTGGTATTGTGCATCCAAAATCTGTAAGGAAAGAAAGAAAGAAAGAAACAAACAAAAAAGAAAGCAAGAAGGAAGGAAGGAAAAAAATGATTGAGAATGAATGGTTTGGAGTTAGGAATCACAACGCAGAGTTACTACTTGTATTTGGTATTAGGTCTGCCCCAGCCATGCCTAACCTATGCAGACACCCTTCACTTCTTGGCTAAGTTTCCACGCTTTATGTGTTACCTAGGTATCTGGCACACCTGGAGGCAGCCACCTCCCCCTCCTGCTAAGTCACAACCTGGTCAGCCTCTGGTCACACTTTCTATCTGACCATAGGAGAGTCCCAGGCCCTGAGGTCACATCCAGATCCAGTGTGGCCAGACATTTCCCCCACCTGGCCATACCTCATCCAGTCCTTGGCCTAGATACATCCTGGCCCTAGGTTGGGTCACCCCATTTTTTTTTACATGCCTTCTCACCATGTATGGCATGGGCAGCAGTTCAGTTAATAAACTACTTTACCTGACAATACCATGTGGTGTTTTCTTCTTGGCTACCCAATGAAACTTATCTAATTAATATACCTTACATTTCAGATTTTCTAGTTATGAATCCATGGATATTTTTCTGATATATGTGAGTTCAGTATCTACAAAACATATGTACTAGCTCATCATATAAAAGAATAATTCTGCCTGGAATCTTTTTTTTTCCAATTTTTTAATTGTGAAAATAACGTACAGAGAAGTTACAATTACATGAGCAAGGTAATGAGTACATTTCTTATGAAATATTGTTGCCTCCTCCTTTATTTCCCCTTCCTATCCATTCCCATCTCCCACCTCCCCCGCCAAAGTTATAAAGTTCGTTTTTTGACATAATGTGTTGTACATCTCATGTTGCAATGGGTCCATCTGTATACCTATTTAAACAATATGTTTTTTCCCTTCCCCTCCACAAAGTATACCATCTGAATCTTTAATAGCAGCCTAATTAACCTTAAAGTCTATTGTTTTTACTTTGCGTTGTTTTGTTTTTTGCTTAATCAAAGATTTAGTGGGACAAGCTGAAAAGATCTTTGCCTTCATATTTTCTAATCACCCTTGGCTACAACCTGTGTGTTACCAGCTCAGATGATGGGACTTTGAAATTCTGGAAAGCAGATGCACATCATAAGGCCCCATGTCTTTGGGATTTCTCAGATTCCTTTTTAAATGTAATTGTCACTAAGGTGTGTACAGTGAGGTTACCATTTCACAATTCATGTAACATACACATTTGTCTTTTAGACAATGCCATTCTTTCCTGAGCTTTCTCCCAGTTTCTCCTTTTTTGTTGTTGATTGTTTTTGTGCCTGACTGTCAGCTTGAACTCAGGATGGGGTGCTGCCCCTGAGATTTTGTAATCAAGGCTACTCTACCTCTGGAGGCTCAACTCCCTTTAAAGCTTTTGGGTGGCAAATTGGAGAGAAGAGTATTACAGATTTTCTCACTCCAGATGGCTTTGAAATGTGATCATCAGCCTCCAGAGCAGCTAGGATTATAGGTTTGAGTCCCCATTGTCCAGCTACTAAAGTGTTGGTTTCATGCTTCCCTAGTTGTGTTACAATTTTCCTCGACTCTTGGCACTAATACTACATATTGCCTGACTCAAATCTGAATTGGTGGAATATGCTTGTATTTTCAGGAAGGTAGGAATAGGAAACTATAGACCATAGGGACATATAAGCTAAACAATTCACTTGGAACATGGCATAAAGACAAGTAAGTTTATTGCCATGTGACTGTGTCCTGTCTTTACTGTTAATTCTCCATGGCCTGTGAATGGTGTTAGACATATCCAAATGGCCATTGGCAGAAATAAGGTTTCTCATCCTAAGACAAAACAAAATCAACCAAAAAATAGTACGTATGAACAAGTTTACACTCCCACAAACAATGAAGTAAGGTTCCCTTCTGTCCACATCCCCTCCAGCATCTGTTGTTGTTAGACTTCTTGATTATAGCCATTCTAACTGGGGTGAGGTGGTATCTCAATGTTGTTTTGATTTGCATTTCTTTTATGGCTAGGGAGGTTGAGCATTTCTTCATGTGTCTATTGGTCATCCTTCTTTCTTCTTCAGAGAAGTTTCTCTTCAAGTCTTTAGCCCACTTATTTATTGGGCAGTTGTTTCTTTGAGGATTTGTTGTTGGGGGATTTAATATTTTTAGTTCCAAGTATATTTTAGATATGAGACCCTTGTATGGCTAGTGAAGTTCTTCTCCCTATCTGTGGGCTTTCTATTGACCTTGCTAGCTATGTCCTTTGCCATGCAGAAGCTCTGCAACTTCATGCAATCCCATTTGTCCAACCTTTCTTTGATTTGTTGTGTCTCTGGGTCTCTATTAAGAAAATTTTGGCCTGAGCCAAGGAGGCCTAGGGTTTCTCCTATTCCATCCTGTAATGTTTTCAGAGTGTCTGCTTTGACTCCGAGGTCTTTGATCCATTTGGAGTTGATTCTGGTGCAGGGTGATATATAAGGATCTAGTTCTACAAGTAGTTAATCAATTTTGCCAGCACCATTTACTGAAGAGACTGTCTTTCTTCCATTCTATTATTTGGTGGGAGTGTAAACTTGTTCAACCACTTTGGAAAGCAGTATGGAGTTATTCAATCTCTTACATTATATATTATACCATTTGTAACCTAATGAATATAACATGTATTTACATATAACTGATTTAACTGTGTTATTTTTCTTCCTGATTTTGTGTTTGTTCATGTATGTAAGCCTTCTTTCTATTGATGATGGCTTTTACTTTCCAGTATACATATTTCCTATATATTTGGTCAAATATTTTCAGCCTTAAGTTGATTTTTTATATTATTGGAGCCTAATTTTTCTTCCATATTTACCCAAAGCACAATAAATATGAATACAGATTTGAACTCACTGTTGGAAGGGTGTCCCACATACCACTATAAGAATCGTGGCATTTGTCCCAATTGAAAGAATAGCTTTCTAGGACATCTTATCCGCTGTCCTAGACCTTTTCTAGCCACCTTATCACCCCATGCAGGCATGTCCTGGCTTCTTTTCAGTTCCCTGTACATTTAACAGTTCCCTTTATATGCAGTAGGCTCTCTAGTACAGCCCCCTGTCACTCTGTGTTTTCCCCCAACATAACACATATGCACGATGCTCCAGATTTTAGGCTTAAAAAGAAACATATTTTGGATTCATGAATCTAGAATAAATAAAATCATTGACATTTTAATAAAGTTAGAAAAATAAATAGAATGAACATTTTACAAAAATCAGAACAAAAAGAAAAATAAAGATTTTCCCAGGAAGGGCGAAACGAATCTGTAAATCTAGATTTGCCTCTAAGTTGCCTTCAGGCAGAAATTCTGCCTCAGAGTCCTCAAAGGGATTGACTTCCTCATTACAGACAGGATTTTCTTCCTGAGTCCAGGGAGGAACAGATTCTAATTTCTCAATTGGAAATTAGATCTCCTACAGTAGTACAGATGGGTCTGGGTATTCTGTGAGGAAAGATTCCCTTTCCTCAACTGACTCTGGATTTTAAACCTTACTTATTGGTTTTCCTGAACATAGACTGGGGTCATTTTCCATTAGCACACATTTATCCTGCACACCAAGATGTTTTTTTTGACTGGTTTGGAGCCGATCTAGGTGGATTTTGAGTATGAATGGAAGATATTCTGGATCTTCTTCCTTGGTGGTATATGGAGGTGAACCTGCATCACATGTGGGGTTCAGAACCAGTGGGTTATCCATAGGATTCAAAAGCTGCTTGGGCCTTTCTACAAATTCAAAAAAAAAAAAAAACCCTCGATATTCACATGCTTTCTGGAGATTAGTGATGGCTTCCAATCTCTATCAATCACCATAGGTGACATGATTGATGAGTTCTTTATCTGGAGTTCTGCAGAAGCTGCTCTACTGTGAGGCAAACCTGAGCATGGAAATAGGTACAGGAGTCGTAGAACTCTAGAAGTTAAGGTGTGACTAAACTTTCTTGAGGATCTAATGGGGGAAGCTGTAGAACTTTAGTTTGGAATGAACACTGATGAGAAGGTAGGATGTTTCTAATGACTGGCTACTTCCAAGTTCTTTCAAAAGGAGAACAGATATTACCAAGCAAAGACTATCCATAAAGGGATATTTGCCAAGCTGGGGCATACTAAGGGCTCTTGACCACTCAGGCCCATCCCTAGGGACCCAGGTTCCATCCTTACTCACCAGCTCTGAGGCATCAAAACAAGGACTTCTTCCCCATTTTCTTGGTCTCATGGGTCATGCATTCCTCCAGCTGGTACAGAAGAATATGTAAGCAGAAGAGCAAGTCTGAAGAGGGCATCTTGAGCTTGACATACTGTGTAAGTTTTTTCAAGGTGTCATAGTTTTTGTGCTCATAGAAATCATCAGGGTAGAAGTCCATCCACATAGGGAAGATGGAGCAAACCATGCTGTGGGCAGATTGGTGACAAGGAAAATATGAGCCTGCCCTCCCTATCCTGAACCTTATACTATAGCGTTTCTCTGGCGGGACGTGCATGTTCGGAAGTGGGAAGAGACTTCTGTAAGCAGGATGCTCCTCACAACCCACTTCTAGGAATTTCTCAAATGCAATCTTCTAAAGTTCCACATGTGATAGGAGGAGAATGTTGTTTCCCCACTGGATCTGACTTGTTATACACAGCCCTCCTTGTCATCCATGAGAGTCCAAAACTACAACCACATCCACAACTGTGTAATCTGCTATCTACTAAAGTGCCAAGCCTCAACCCTGTGGTGAACATCATAACTTGTGTGCAAAGAAGGAAGTTGACTTTGATTCAGAAGCCTCCAAGATACCCAGTTGCAAGGACAGAAGTTCTCTTTTTGCCAACATCCACTTCTTATCTTGTTCATCTTCCTCCCAGTTACTGTAGAAGGATCTGTACCAATGGGAGGAGAGAAAGAGGCTAACTGTATGAATCTCCTTTCCTGAACATGACACACATGTTACTAGCTAAGTCCCACATGGTAATGTAAAAATGACAGACAAAAACTGATGATATGTCTACACAATTTTATGGAAATTCTAGTTTGTAAAATTCTAAAGACACTTATCTTCAATTAACCAGCCAAAGGCCATACCTGGGGCTCAAATGATAGAGTGCTCAGGCCCCAAATTCAAGTTCAACTTTCATCCTTTCTTCTGTCTATATTCTTTCAAAGCCCTCCAAATAGTGATTTCCTAGGTGAGGGTGGGCGTTGGGTGCCACTGGCTCATTCCTTTAATCCTAGTTTTTCAGCAAGCAAACTGCTAAGTCTCCACTACCTTCTGAGTCAAATGAAATCTTCTGGCAGCCCAGTCCTAAGAAATTAGCCTGAGAGTGCACCTCTTTGTCTCAAGCCAAACTCCTGTGATAAGACCCCAGTGAAACAGTCTGAGAGGTACCTAATATTTCAATAATCTGCCAGCTGTGTCTCATCAGCCCTGGGTTTGAAAGAGGAACACACTTTTTAAACAGAATTTCCAGCAACTTCTCCATTGTCCCCCACTCTCTATAGTGGTGGAGGAAGTTTCCAACATAAAAGATATCAACTTTCTGGTAGGCAGGACCAGGTCCATTACCAGCATTTCCAACAATCCTGAGTCCAAGGTCCATATATTATAAGGCACATTTAGGGTTTGGGCTGACTCTTAGTCACACTTAGATGGTAAAAAGAATGGATCTTTGAAACATGGAAATGGGAGTACACTTCAAAATTAGTAATAGAGTTGATTGAAATGAACACAGTAAATATTTTCTCAATATACACATATAAAAGCACACAAGAGAAGGTTGTACTGTGGGCTAGGATGAGATTAAATAAGTTTCCTGTCATAGTTATACCTGAACTGAGTTGCCTTGTGATTCCTTTAAAAAGGCCTGAGACATTGGATTCCTGGTTTGGCACTGATCCAATGTCTGCAGCATCGAGTGAGGCGCTCACACCTCTCATGCCTGAGAGCTGAGTCTCTTGAACTTAAATGTTTTTTTTCTTTCATGCATTTGTTTCTAACGCATTTATATGATTATTTCTTTGTTGCTTTGTATGTCCCTCCCCCACAGTATAACCCGTGCTTTCACTGTGTTTAATGTCGGTATAATTTGTGGAGGGGAAGGGGAAAAACAAGTCGTTTAAATAAGGATACAGGTGGACCCGTTGCAACAATGAGAAGTACAATTTGTCATGTCGAAAACGAACTTCACAACTTTGTTGGGGGGGAGGAGGATAAGGGGGGGCAGGGGGAGGCAGTGAATGGATGTGAAGTGTAAACAAAGGAAGAGGCTATAATGCTTGATAAGAAATGTACTCACTATCTTCCCCATGTAATTTTAACCCCTCTGTATAGTATGTTCACAATAAAAAAATAAAATAATACAGGAACATCTTTCTTGTTCCTGAACCACAGGCCACGTGATCTGGCTTGATTTGACTGTCAGTTATAGTTGCCTGGCTCTCAGAGTTCCATATTCTATTTTATTTTGAGGGAAGTAGTGTCATCTCTCAAATTTCAATGATCTAAACTGATTTCTCACATACGACCATCCCAAAGACAAACTGGAGGTTGAAATATCCCCTCCCACATCACTCTAAACACATGTGGACATTGTCAAATCCCAACATCCTCAACTAGTTCTAGGAAACTGCATGGTCTCAGTCTCAAGGAACATTTCCTAGGTCAGATCCATGCCTTATTTGTCACTATTCCTCTCATCCTGCCCAAATCACTTTGCTCTCAGGGCCCTCTCAGCCTGCCATTTGCTTCTTGCATCCATTTTTGACATCTACTTCCTAGGACATTGTTAGGTTTTTGTTTCCTAATCTTCTGTTTGGTCTTAAAGCCCCTGTGTGCAATCATGTGGAAAAAAAGCAAGTACTTGTACATCTCATTGTGGCAATGGGTCCACCTGTATCCCTAGTTAAATTATTTTTTTACCTTTCCCTCCACAAATTATACCCACATCAAATACAGTGAAAACAGGGTTAAACAGTGCGGGAGGGACATACAAAGCAACATAGAAATTATCATATAAATATGTTAGAAACAATTGCATGAAAGAAAAAAAAAACATCAACTTATCTGACCTTTTCTGCTTGACTCAGACATATACTAGTTATTGCAAATAAGGGAAACCATGGGACCTAAGTTTCTTTTGGCCTGGCTTCCTTTACTTAATATATTTTTTTCCAAGTCTTTCCATTTCCTAACAAATGGGGAAATGTCATTCTTTCTGATGGAGGCATAGAATTCATAGTGTATATATACCCGAACTTTACAACTTTGTTGTGTGTGTGGGGAGAGGATCTAGTGGGGAGAGGTGGGGGGAGTATGGGTACAGATGGGAATGGGAAACAAAAAGGAGGCAACAATGCTTGATAAGAACTGTACTCGTTATCTTGCCTATGTAATTGTAATTCCTCTGTATGGTATTCTCACAATAAAAAGAAGAAAGAAAGAAAGAAAGAATGAATGAATGAAAGAAAGAAAGAAAGAGAAAGAAAGAAAGAAAGAAAGAAAAAACAAACACTTCACTTTTTACCTACCTAAAAAAAAAAACGCAAGTACTTAGAGGTGGGAAAATCATACAAGTATTGAAAAACAAACCTTACACATATAGTCAGACATTTTTACAGGTGTACATTCTTGTAAAAGACTATTTTTGATACGTTTGTCACATTTTATGACAGAGGGGAAGTGGAGAAGCGAAAAGGTGCTGCATTGTCTTCTCATAATTCAATGATTATTATTTAAAAATACTATAGTTGAAGGAATGTAAGATTTAAAGATAAAAACTGTACTCCTGTTCTTTTTATAAGCTAGTCGTTTATAAAGTTTTCCTCACTAAAGTCTTGTCATCTGTGTCCCATAAACTATCCTCCTCCTTCAAAATAATCAAGAAAAACTTTCACAAATAAGTGGGCTGCTGTCCAATCTCTGGATAAGAATTTAAGATACAACCTTGCCTGCGATTCTATGTGTGCTCATATGTGGGGAGTGTATGTGTATGTGTGTGAATGTGTGTCTGTGCATATGTGTGTTTTAGGACTTGAACTCAAGGGCTCTATGACAATCCTGAGGTATCTTTCCCTTGACTGTAATGCTCTACCAATTGTACCACAGTTCCCCTTCAAGTTTTTTTGTAGTGAACTGGAGAGCCTCATAAAATTTCCTGGTCAGGCTATCTGAACTGAACCTCAGGTCTCAACCTCCTGATTAGCTAGAGTTATAATTATGAGCCTCCAGAACCTGATGATAAAGCATTGTTACTGGAGGCTGTGGGGTTGCAAGTTTCATTCCAGCTTCACAACACTCTATATCATAAAACAACAACAGCAAAGTCCTATAGCAAAATACAATAATTAGATGTAATTAGAATACAATTTAGTGATATAGTCTGCTAGCATAATTTTCAGGAAACCTTGGTGTTAATGATTTGGAATCACAAAATCAAACCAAAAGATAATTTTAGTGGACTCTACAAATTTTTTAATTCCATCTTATAATAATTTCAAAACATTATAAGACACAGGAAAAATATACTTATAAGGAGAATGTATAAAAAGATAAAAGATGGCAGATTATGAAATGGAAAATTCTACACTGCAGGAAAATTATTGCCATGGTGAATATATGGTGGTATTGTTATGGTGAATATATGATAATGTTCTTCAGAGCAGAAATAGATGAATATATATTTAGTACACATAGTCTAACTTGTCTCTATCTCTATCAACTTCCAATCTTCTAGTGCATATTATCAATGTATTCAGGTTTATGGTATGCTCCAAAATAACTAGCAGTGTCAGGAGGTTACCAAAATACATTAGTTTAAATCTTTTAGGGGATAAACGTGCTAATTATATTGACTATTCTATATATTAGACATGTAGTGTGTTCTCACTGTACTCTGTAAGTATGTACATACAATACTTCAAAGTGAAATGGAATACAACAAGATTCTGCCTGCAAAGCTAGATATTTGGGACATCAGTTCCAGACCAGTGTAGTTTTACCTGCAATGCTCCCCAACCCTAGCTATGAATGATGGAATACGAATATCATCCCAGGTCCATGGGAAGCTGAGAGCAGGAGGATTTCAATTCCATGCCATTCAAGGCAAGAACTTCCACATGGCTCCATCTCAACACTGGCTAGCACCTATCACCCCTACTTAGGTTAAAATAAAAATAACAGCATTTTAGTATAACAAACAATATTAAAACATGCCAATACAAACCATCATGAACAACACACACAATACACTCGTGTTTGTTACTCATACCTGTAATCTTAACTGTTTCTATGATTATATATGTGAGCCAGAGGCACCAAGCAATTCATTATTTTAAAAATGACTATTTGATGCCAGGTGTCAGGGTCTGATGCCTGTAATCCCACCTACTTATAAGGCTGAGGTCTGAGGATCACAGTTCAAATTCAACCCAGGAAAAACAGTCCCCATAAGACTCTTATCTACAATTAACAACTCAAAAGAACAGAACTGGTTCTGTGGCTCAATTGGTAGAGTGTTATCTAACTTGATCACAAGTCTCAGGGATAGTGCTCAGGCCCTGAGTTCAAGCCCCAAAACTGACAAAAAATAAACATTTTAATGTCTGAATTTCTTGTGAATTAAAATGACAGCTGTGGTATGCAATTCTACAGACTACTACAGATTTAATTATATTTGTAGTCAGCAAAAGTAGCAGCACCTGAATAAAGGACTTTTTTCATAAACTGGGGCAGACTGGTCTCTAATTAGAGGAAATTGTTGGACTCATACGTAGTATTTTTTTATGTAGTGAAGTATATTATTTATTTATTTAGTTATTTTATTTTTTAATTTTAATTTTTATTTTTTATGAACATACTGTACACAGAGGTTAAATTACATGGGCAAGATAAAGAGTACATTTCTTATCAAGCACTGCAGCCTCCTCCTTTGTTTACCCTTCACATCCCTTCCCAGTCTCCCCCACCCACCCAATCCCTCCCCCCCCAGCACCAAAGCTGTAAAGTTCGTTTTTGTCATGACGACTTGTACTTCTCATAGTTGCATCGGGTCCACCTGTATCCTTAAACGACATGTTTTTCCCCATCTCCTCCACAAATTATACCGACATCAAATATAGTGAAAGCAGGAATTATATTGTGGGAGAATGCTGCAGACATTGGATCAGTGCCAAACCAGGAATCCAATGTCTCAGGCCTTTTTAAAGGAATCACAAGGCAACTCAGTTCAGGTATAACTATGACAGGAAACTTATTTAATCTCATCCTAGCCCACAGTACAACCTTCTCTTGTGTGCTTTTATATGTGTATATTGAGAAAATATTTACTGTGTTCATTTCAATCAACTCTATTACTAATTTTGAAGTGTACTCCCATTTCCATGTTTCAAAGATCCATTCTTTTTACCATCTAAGTGTGACTAAGAGTCAGCCCAAACCCTAAATGTGCCTTATAATATATGGACCTTGGACTCAGGATTGTTGGAAATGCTGGTAATGGACCTGGTCCTGCCTACCAGAAAGTTGATATCTTTTATGTTGGAAACTTCCTCCACCACTATAGAGAGTGGGGGACAATGGAGAAGTTGCTGGAAATTCTGTTTAAAAAGTGTGTTCCTCTTTCAAACCCAGGGCTGATGAGACACAGCTGGCAGATTATTGAAATATTAGGTACCTCTCAGACTGTTTCACTGGGGTCTTATCACAGGAGTTTGGCTTGAGACAAAGAGGTGCACTCTCAGGCTAATTTCTTAGGACTGGGCTGCCAGAAGATTTCATTTGACTCAGAAGGTAGTGGAGACTTAGCAGTTTGCTTGCTGAAAAACTAGGATTAAAGGAATGAGCCAGTGGCACCCAACGCCCACCCTCACCTAGGAAATCACTATTTGGAGGGCTTTGAAAGAATATAGACAGAAGAAAGGATGAAAGTTGAACTTGAATTTGGGGCCTGAGCACTCTATCATTTGAGCCCCAGGTATGGCCTTTGGCTGGTTAATTGAAGATAAGTGTCTTTAGAATTTTACAAACTAGAATTTCCATAAAATTGTGTAGACATATCATCAGTTTTTGTCTGTCATTTTTACATTACCATGTGGGACTTAGCTAGTAACATGTGTGTCATGTTCAGGAAAGGAGATTCATACAGTTAGCCTCTTTCTCTCCTCCCATTGGTACAGATCCTTCTACAGTAACTGGGAGGAAGATGAACAAGATAAGAAGTGGATGTTGGCAAAAAGAGAACTTCTGTCCTTGCAACTGGGTATCTTGGAGGCTTCTGAATCAAAGTCAACTTCCTTCTTTGCACACAAGTTATGATGTTCACCACAGGGTTGAGGCTTGGCACTTTAGTAGATAGCAGATTACACAGTTGTGGATGTGGTTGTAGTTTTGGACTCTCATGGATGACAAGGAGGGCTGTGTATAACAAGTCAGATCCAGTGGGGAAACAACATTCTCCTCCTATCACATGTGGAACTTTAGAAGATTGCATTTGAGAAATTCCTAGAAGTGGGTTGTGAGGAGCATCCTGCTTACAGAAGTCTCTTCCCACTTCCGAACATGCACGTCCCGCCAGAGAAACGCTATAGTATAAGGTTCAGGATAGGGAGGGCAGGCTCATATTTTCCTTGTCACCAATCTGCCCACAGCATGGTTTGCTCCATCTTCCCTATGTGGATGGACTTCTACCCTGATGATTTCTATGAGCACAAAAACTATGACACCTTGAAAAAACTTACACAGTATGTCAAGCTCAAGATGCCCTCTTCAGACTTGCTCTTCTGCTTACATATTCTTCTGTACCAGCTGGAGGAATGCATGACCCATGAGACCAAGAAAATGGGGAAGAAGTCCTTGTTTTGATGCCTCAGAGCTGGTGAGTAAGGATGGAACCTGGGTCCCTAGGGATGGGCCTGAGTGGTCAAGAGCCCTTAGTATGCCCCAGCTTGGCAAATATCCCTTTATGGATAGTCTTTGCTTGGTAATATCTGTTCTCCTTTTGAAAGAACTTGGAAGTAGCCAGTCATTAGAAACATCCTACCTTCTCATCAGTGTTCATTCCAAACTAAAGTTCTACAGCTTCCCCCATTAGATCCTCAAGAAAGTTTAGTCACACCTTAACTTCTAGAGTTCTACGACTCCTGTACCTATTTCCATGCTCAGGTTTGCCTCACAGTAGAGCAGCTTCTGCAGAACTCCAGATAAAGAACTCATCAATCATGTCACCTATGGTGATTGATAGAGATTGGAAGCCATCACTAATCTCCAGAAAGCATGTGAATATCGAGGGTTTTTTTTTTTTTTTTGAATTTGTAGAAAGGCCCAAGCAGCTTTTGAATCCTATGGATAACCCACTGGTTCTGAACCCCACATGTGATGCAGGTTCACCTCCATATACCACCAAGGAAGAAGATCCAGAATATCTTCCATTCATACTCAAAATCCACCTAGATCGGCTCCAAACCAGTCAAAAAAAACATCTTGGTGTGCAGGATAAATGTGTGCTAATGGAAAATGACCCCAGTCTATGTTCAGGAAAACCAATAAGTAAGGTTTAAAATCCAGAGTCAGTTGAGGAAAGGGAATCTTTCCTCACAGAATACCCAGACCCATCTGTACTACTGTAGGAGATCTAATTTCCAATTGAGAAATTAGAATCTGTTCCTCCCTGGACTCAGGAAGAAAATCCTGTCTGTAATGAGGAAGTCAATCCCTTTGAGGACTCTGAGGCAGAATTTCTGCCTGAAGGCAACTTAGAGGCAAATCTAGATTTACAGATTCGTTTCGCCCTTCCTGGGAAAATCTTTATTTTTCTTTTTGTTCTGATTTTTGTAAAATGTTCATTCTATTTATTTTTCTAACTTTATTAAAATGTCAATGATTTTATTTATTCTAGATTCATGAATCCAAAATATGTTTCTTTTTAAGCCTAAAATCTGGAGCATCGTGCATATGTGTTATGTTGGGGGAAAACACAGAGTGACAGGGGGCTGTACTAGAGAGCCTACTGCATATAAAGGGAACTGTTAAATGTACAGGGAACTGAAAAGAAGCCAGGACATGCCTGCATGGGGTGATAAGGTGGCTAGAAAAGGTCTAGGACAGCGGATAAGATGTCCTAGAAAGCTATTCTTTCAATTGGGACAAATGCCACGATTCTTATAGTGGTATGTGGGACACCCTTCCAACAGTGAGTTCAAATCTGTATTCATATTTATTGTGCTTTGGGTAAATATGGAAGAAAAATTAGGCTCCAATAATATAAAAAATCAACTTAAGGCTGAAAATATTTGACCAAATATATAGGAAATATGTATACTGGAAAGTAAAAGCCATCATCAATAGAAAGAAGGCTTACATACATGAACAAACACAAAATCAGGAAGAAAAATAACACAGTTAAATCAGTTATATGTAAATACATGTTATATTCATTAGGTTACAAATGGTATAATATATAATGTAAGAGATTGAATAACTCCATACTGCTTTCCAAAGTGGTTGAACAAGTTTACACTCCCACCAAATAATAGAATGGAAGAAAGACAGTCTCTTCAGTAAATGGTGCTGGCAAAATTGATTAACTACTTGTAGAACTAGATCCTTATATATCACCCTGCACCAGAATCAACTCCAAATGGATCAAAGACCTCGGAGTCAAAGCAGACACTCTGAAAACATTACAGGATGGAATAGGAGAAACCCTAGGCCTCCTTGGCTCAGGCCAAAATTTTCTTAATAGAGACCCAGAGACACAACAAATCAAAGAAAGGTTGGACAAATGGGATTGCATGAAGTTGCAGAGCTTCTGCATGGCAAAGGACATAGCTAGCAAGGTCAATAGAAAGCCCACAGATAGGGAGAAGAACTTCACTAGCCATACAAGGGTCTCATATCTAAAATATACTTGGAACTAAAAATATTAAATCCCCCAACAACAAATCCTCAAAGAAACAACTGCCCAATAAATAAGTGGGCTAAAGACTTGAAGAGAAACTTCTCTGAAGAAGAAAGAAGGATGACCAATAGACACATGAAGAAATGCTCAACCTCCCTAGCCATAAAAGAAATGCAAATCAAAACAACATTGAGATACCACCTCACCCCAGTTAGAATGGCTATAATCAAGAAGTCTAACAACAACAGATGCTGGAGGGGATGTGGACAGAAGGGAACCTTACTTCATTGTTTGTGGGAGTGTAAACTTGTTCATACGTACTATTTTTTGGTTGATTTTGTTTTGTCTTAGGATGAGAAACCTTATTTCTGCCAATGGCCATTTGGATATGTCTAACACCATTCACAGGCCATGGAGAATTAACAGTAAAGACAGGACACAGTCACATGGCAATAAACTTACTTGTCTTTATGCCATGTTCCAAGTGAATTGTTTAGCTTATATGTCCCTATGGTCTATAGTTTCCTATTCCTACCTTCCTGAAAATACAAGCATATTCCACCAATTCAGATTTGAGTCAGGCAATATGTAGTATTAGTGCCAAGAGTCGAGGAAAATTGTAACACAACTAGGGAAGCATGAAACCAACACTTTAGTAGCTGGACAATGGGGACTCAAACCTATAATCCTAGCTGCTCTGGAGGCTGATGATCACATTTCAAAGCCATCTGGAGTGAGAAAATCTGTAATACTCTTCTCTCCAATTTGCCACCCAAAAGCTTTAAAGGGAGTTGAGCCTCCAGAGGTAGAGTAGCCTTGATTACAAAATCTCAGGGGCAGCACCCCATCCTGAGTTCAAGCTGACAGTCAGGCACAAAAACAATCAACAACAAAAAAGGAGAAACTGGGAGAAAGCTCAGGAAAGAATGGCATTGTCTAAAAGACAAATGTGTATGTTACATGAATTGTGAAATGGTAACCTCACTGTACACACCTTAGTGACAATTACATTTAAAAAGGAATCTGAGAAATCCCAAAGACATGGGGCCTTATGATGTGCATCTGCTTTCCAGAATTTCAAAGTCCCATCATCTGAGCTGGTAACACACAGGTTGTAGCCAAGGGTGATTAGAAAATATGAAGGCAAAGATCTTTTCAGCTTGTCCCACTAAATCTTTGATTAAGCAAAAAACAAAACAACGCAAAGTAAAAACAATAGACTTTAAGGTTAATTAGGCTGCTATTAAAGATTCAGATGGTATACTTTGTGGAGGGGAAGGGAAAAAACATATTGTTTAAATAGGTATACAGATGGACCCATTGCAACATGAGATGTACAACACATTATGTCAAAAAACGAACTTTATAACTTTGGCGGGGGAGGTGGGAGATGGGAATGGATAGGAAGGGGAAATAAAGGAGGAGGCAACAATATTTCATAAGAAATGTACTCATTACCTTGCTCATGTAATTGTAACTTCTCTGTACGTTATTTTCACAATTAAAAAATTGGAAAAAAAAAGATTCCAGGCAGAATTATTCTTTTATATGATGAGCTAGTACATATGTTTTGTAGATACTGAACTCACATATATCAGAAAAATATCCATGGATTCATAACTAGAAAATCTGAAATGTAAGGTATATTAATTAGATAAGTTTCATTGGGTAGCCAAGAAGAAAACACCACATGGTATTGTCAGGTAAAGTAGTTTATTAACTGAACTGCTGCCCATGCCATACATGGTGAGAAGGCATGTAAAAAAAAATGGGGTGACCCAACCTAGGGCCAGGATGTATCTAGGCCAAGGACTGGATGAGGTATGGCCAGGTGGGGGAAATGTCTGGCCACACTGGATCTGGATGTGACCTCAGGGCCTGGGACTCTCCTATGGTCAGATAGAAAGTGTGACCAGAGGCTGACCAGGTTGTGACTTAGCAGGAGGGGGAGGTGGCTGCCTCCAGGTGTGCCAGATACCTAGGTAACACATAAAGCGTGGAAACTTAGCCAAGAAGTGAAGGGTGTCTGCATAGGTTAGGCATGGCTGGGGCAGACCTAATACCAAATACAAGTAGTAACTCTGCGTTGTGATTCCTAACTCCAAACCATTCATTCTCAATCATTTTTTTCCTTCCTTCCTTCTTGCTTTCTTTTTTGTTTGTTTCTTTCTTTCTTTCTTTCCTTACAGATTTTGGATGCACAATACCAACAAAAAACAAAACAAAATAAAAAACACTTGGCAGTTAGAGGCTTGTGCCTCATCCCTATTCCTATATAGTCACGAGCCTGAGATTGGAAGATCATGGTTCACAGATGGCTGGGGTAGCAATCCATGAGACATTTATGTTCAATTATTCAAAGACAGAGTGAAACCTTGGTTCAAATAGTACAGACTGAGTCATTCATGAGTGAAAAAACCAAGCAAGAGTTTGAGGCTCTAAGTCAAGTTTCATTACTGTGTGTGTGTGCACGCATGTGCGTGTGCGTGCGCGTGCGCGCACGCACACACACAAACACAGAAATGGAATGAGAGAAGAAGAGGGAGAGATAAAAGCGAATATTAAGAGTTTAAGGACTATAATAAGCATATATTAATAAAAATGAGGGAAACCATGGAACCTATGTTTCTTTGAGTCTGGCTTCCTTCATGTAATATGATTGTTTTCCAAGTCTTTCCATTTTCTTATGAAAGGGGCTGTGTGATTCTTTCTGATAGAAGCATAAAATTCCATTGTGTATATATACCACATTGTCTTGATCCATTCATCTATTGAGGGGCATCTTGATTGGTTCCAATAATGCTGCCAGAAACAAAGTTGAAGATTTAGTGTGTTTAACTTGAGATCATTTTGACAAACGCCCATGAGTGGGATTGCTGGTTC